>NW_025223140.1:1841251-2272630 GCF_014066325.1 Apis laboriosa
AGAGAGAGAGAGAGAGAGAGAGAGAAAGAGAGAGAGAGAGAGAGAGAGAGAGAGAGAGAAGAAAAAGATAATAAAAAAGAAAAGAGAGATGAAGAAAGAAAAAAAATATGTACAAACAGAGAAGAGAGATAAGGAAAGAGAGAAACCTGTAAAGAGAGGGAGAGAGAAAGAAAAGAAAAAAGACAATAAAAGAGAGAAGAGAGATGAGGAAAAAGAAAAACATGTACAAAGAAAGAGAGAGAGAGAGACAGAAAGACAAAGTAAAGTAAAATAGAATGGATCCTTATAACATATAATAACATATAACATATAATAGAATAACATATAATAGATTTTTTTCGAATATCGTGAGAAAATTTTGTCTAATGTTGTTTTATTCGATGCCTAATGAAGAGATAGACGATGATTTACAACAAAATCATAGCGATGTTATTTTCTCTATTTTCTCTATTGATCGTATTCGAAAATTAATTCGATTTAATTCTATTAATATTAACTGATTTTAATATTCGAAATAAGAGTGAACTCGAACGAACAATTCGAAAATTCCAATCCAACTGAAAATTAATTTAAACTTGAGCAATCAGCACTAGAAGCTACCGGCTTCGCTCTATTGTTTTCCAATCCGATAATATTAGTAATTAACTCTGCGCCGCAAAATAGTTTCAAACCCATTCATTTAACCGCAATAAATTTCTAAATACGATTCCTGGCTCATGGAGCGCGCCACGCTAAATTTAACGATCAATTTTCCACAGGATTCATTTCTAAATATTTCATCCGAAAGTGACGGTGATATACTGCGAAAGGATACAGTTTGAATTAGATAGATAGATAGATAAATAGATAGATAGAGAAAGAGAAAGAGAGAGAGAGAGAGAGAGAGAGAAACAATTAATAACCGAATTATAATTATGCAGCTAAGCTGTTCATTTTTACTAAATTCAATAATTCAATAAAATAATTCCTTTTTGCCTAAGAAAAAAATACAGAATAAAAATCTGAAGTGAATATTTTTAATTTGTTCATTTGAGAAAAATATTAAATACTTAAATATTAAAAAAATTCTAGAGACAAATTATTCTTCTTTTTCTTTTTACTTCATATAATCATTTATTATTTTTTTCCCTCTTATAGCTTCTCGAAAATCTGAAAAATTCTGGAAAACGAAGCACATATATTATCACCCAAGTATCGAACAAGAATAAAGATCGTATGCAATGAAATTTCGGCAACAATAGTCGAAACAATCCAACCAGAACCAGAGTACGATCTCCAATTGCACGGTATATCAATTTCACAGTTAATTTCACCCAATAGTGTGCCACCACTTACGAATCGCTCTCAAGCTATTTCAACCATGCGTCACCGAATTATACAAACATTTCCTTTCGAAAATAGCTCGCCCCGTTCATTGTGTATACTCACTGTGTTTCCGCAAGGAGGCGAGGGTGCGTCGTCCTTGCATGCGTTCAACGTTGGCGCCTAATTTCGAGGGCTTGGCTCCTCGGTCACCGGGGCCCCACCCGTGGCGTTGTCATCTTGAAACGCCGGGTCCTCCTCCCCGCCTAACGAGCCGAGATGGCGCCACCTCCGTGAAAGGAATGGGCGAGAGGAGACGTGTCTGATACACGTCTCGTGAAGACACGGAAGAAATTTTAATCGTGGCCGAGATATTATGGCGGTTGTTGAGCTGGTTTTTAAAAGGAGGGGGGAGGAATAAAATTAGGGAGAGTGAGGAAGAAGAAGAATGAGTGAGGAACGTTAATGATCTTGGAAATAATGAAAATACCGTTCCGATAATTTTAATCACAATTGAAAAACGATGAAATTCAAAATCTGCCCGAGTTCATCGACTCTTGCTCAAAATTTCTATAGATAGTATCCAGATTTCTTTTTACAAGTAAAGTTACGAAGATTTTGCACGTATGAATAATAATATAATTTAAATGATTGATTTCTCGAGAAAAATGTAATGTCTCTGTTATACAAGTTAATTTATTCGTGTTTTAACACGTATATATATATATATATATAGTATATCGTATAATATTCAAAGTTCTTCTTATCCTAATAAGAATCGAATTCGTTTCGAAACTCTGGACAGAAAATTTTAATAAGGAGGGAGGAGGTATATATATCACTATATTATATGTATATTTCGAATAGATTTATTCGTCTCGCTTCTTATCTCCACTCGGCAAATAAAAGAACGTGTGACATCCACACAGATCATAAATTATAGCCGCGGCCAGCGAAAAAGTCAAAGAAGAATGAAAGGAAGAAAGAGGGATAGGAGGATTTCTCGCGCGTTATTACGACTTTTGACACTTTTGCTGCCGCTAATCAAAATCGTAAATGATGTTCGATTAATATTCTCACCTATAATGAATAAATGTATGTATTTTTTTTCGAAACTTTGCAGGCTAATTTGCCCTCGAATGACTTTAGGCGTATTGAGAAATTTTTATGATATTTTTGATCACGCATTCTACCAAATCGAGGATAGAGAAAATTTTATTGTGAGACTTGTCGAAACAAAATTGGCCCAGAATTTTTGTTACGGATATATCTTTGTTTAAATTTGTACAATATTGATGATTTTTTTGCTTAATTAATACGATCTAAAAATAATTAAAAGGAATTAAAAATTCGTTTCAATTATTATATTATGTAAGTTGCAAAAGAAATAAATTTACCTTGAAAAAAAATCTTATTTAACACAATCTTATTTAGATTTACGGAATCTGTCAATTTGATTAGATTACATATTGGTTTTTAAATGATATAATGCAGCAAATATATATATTTCTATTCGTTTTCTCTGGAACATTTATATTTTATTATTTCTAGATATTGTATTTTATTTATTTTTGACGGATTAATTTATATAAATCAATTATTGCAAAATAACAAAAATGGAATAACAATGAATAAGAAGAAACAACACCAAACAAATAACGACTGTTTAAAAAATTGTTTACAATTTTGATATGATAACAAATAATCCTTTCAACACTGTATATTTTGCAGAGAAAAGAAGAAATGATTTTTGGAATTATTTCTGTTTTATTATTTTATAAAACAGATAAATGCGTTTTGTAAAAAGAAAAAAAAATAATAAATGTTATTTGGAAGCTTAGCAAAAATTTATTTTCGTAAGTGAAGATTTTTCAAGATATTTTCAAAACCTATCCAAAAAAATATATTTTTTTATATTTTGCCTATTTAGCTAAGGGTATTAAGGGCAAGCCTTCAAAAGCTATGGAATTGATAAAAAAGAATAATAGAATAAGAAGAATAAAAAGAATAACCAGCACAAATGAAGTCCAATCTATCGGATTCTGATATAAACGAATTATGCGAAAGCGAGGAAGAATTTGACAATATCAACAAAATTGAAGATTCTGACGATAGAATGAGAATTATAATGAAATACATACCGTAAAAGAAAAAGAATGTTTTATATTATTTTAGATACTGAAAACAGGATACTGAAAGAGATGGTCCTTTCACGTGTTTTATAATTATTTTTAGATTTGGCAGTCATCAATGCCTGAATTATTATATATTATTATATAATACAAAAAAAATTTTCTCTTTCAATTAGCTGAAGAATTTGACCATCAATGACCATCATGATGAATAAAATACCAGCTTCAATTCATTGTCTAACTATATTTGCATTAAATCTAACAAATATGTATACCATATCCAAGATAGAGTTTAAAAAATATAAAAAAAACTGTATTGAAGACAACAGAAGTAAATAAAAATCCATAGATTTTAAATAAATTACAAAAAATTGCATTTTAAATATATTCATGTAAAAAATTGTATTGAAGACAACAGAAGTAAATAAAAATCCATAGATTTTAAATAAATAATTTACAAAATATTGCATTTTAATATATACGATTTCAGTAACAAAAAAAAAATATATAGTCAATATTCATAAATCTATATTCTCTAAATATTATTTCTCGATATCACACATTCATATATTGCTACAAATAAATGTAATAACACGAAGCGAATAAAATCAAACGATATCTCTTCTTATTCTTGCAGAAATTCTTGCGGATCCTAAATTTCTTCTTCTTCTTCTTCTTCTTCTTCTCGCGGTGTTGTTAAGAATATCTCATCTAATATCTCCACGTTGCTTTTATTACGAGAACCCTAAAGTTCTAAACCCGCATCCACCTTAAACGTGGCTCACTTTTTTTTAAACGTAATCTTCTCTTTTTCCCGTGTGCAAAATTCCACGGCTTGCGAAGGAATTTCGAACGATTTTTCCAGCGAGGAAAAACAGTGTAAAACCCGTCCAACGACGCTCGTGAAAAATGACGAGGCAATTGGGGAGGTGAACGAAAGTCTTCCCCCCAAAACAAAATGGAGGCAAGAGATTGTAATTTAACGTAATCGTCGTCTCGGTATATTTATATTTGCACAGTGTGCATTTCGCGGACGATGAATAGGGGTGTGTGTGTGTGTGTGTGTGTATGTGTGTATATACACGTAACATTAACGAATATTTACTACTGTATCGCTTTAATAACGGGAACAATGTACACATGCTTGCACGCTTGCGAGTGGTTTAAAGGTAAAGCAGGGTTTGGTACCTATTTCTGTTGTTTAGATCTCTGGGTTTTATTTACGTGTGGCTCGTGGAATGGATAGTTTAATATTAATTCTGATTAACAGAGAGTAAGGTCTCGAAGAAAATTGAATTCGATCGAAAAATATGGATAAAATGGGAAAATTGAATTCAAATTTCGAGAGAGTGAGTGTTTTTGCATCTTGATTCGAAGGTTCTCTTCGATCGAAATAAATCAAAAGTGTAAAATTCCAAAAAATTCGAAACTGTTAACAATAGCGAAGCGAAAGACTCTTTTTTCCCGTTAATTTTTAAAGATGAAAATAATACAATTTCAAAAATTGATAGACAACTTCAAAATCCTTTTACTCTGAGACAATTCGAAATTTCAATTGAAAAAATATAAAATATAAAATAAATAACAATTTCCTCTATATAACTCGAATAATTAAAATCGAAGAGGAAAAGGTTGAAATCCTTTCGGATTTCCGATCCCAAAAGGGGGAAAAATTCAAATTCAAAGGCCCCTCCTTTCCTTCCGAGCGCAATCGAGGGAAGTTTAGGTCGAAATTCCACGAATGTTTCCCATAGACGAGCCGATTCAACCACGATTCCCGAGAAGTAGGAAGCTTGGGGCGGCATTTTATCGGTGGCTTCGATAAGGGTTTCCCTTTCCCTCCCCACCCAGGAAGGAAGGCATCGTGTCCTTCTTTCCACGCCACGGTTCCGCTGGAAATCGGATTCTTATCGTTTCGGAAGAGAGGCGAATCCGTGCCAGGCCGGAGGGGGGTGTTCGAAACGACAACCGTTCCCTCTTCCTTCCTCTCATCTCATCGACGAACGTCGAACGGAGTGGCGAGGCAAAGATAAGATCCGAGGCTAAGTGATTTTTCGCCTCGACGAGGCTACCATCCAGCCGTGCGGTGCCGCGGAAGGAATTCATTTCGATCGGCACAGATATATCTCGCCTCGAACCACGGACAACGTGTTCCGCGCCGCGTCCAATCGATTCGATCGTCGTGGAGCCTCTTGTGGCTACAGGGTGGCTTGGAACAAGAAGTAACAGCGAAATTTGACGAGTTTAATGAGGTTTGATACAGTATGGGTTATTAGAAAGTAGGAGTGAAACATTTTTGATTTGAGATTTTAATGAGTTTAATGAGATTTAATGTAAAATGGCTCAAAAGGGGTAAGGAAAGTAAGAATGAAATTTTTTTGATTTGAGATTTTAATGAGTTTAATGAGGTTTAGTGTAGTATGGCTCAAAAGGGGTAAGGAAAGTAAGAATGAAATTTTTTTGATTTGAAATTTTAATGAGTTTAATGAGGTTTAGTGTAGTATGGCTCAAAAGGAAAGTAAGAGTGAAATTTTTTTAATTTGAGATTTTAACGAGTTTAATGAGTTTAATATAATATGGCTCAAAAGAAATAAGGAAAGTAAGAATGAAATATTTTTGATTTGAAATTTCGAAGAAATTGAGTTCAAAGATTAATGATGGCTCAGAATGGATAAGAATGAGTCGAGAAATAGAAGTGAAATTTCTTTTCCTTTGAGATTTTGACAAGTTTAATCAGGTTTAGTGTAGTATAACTCAAAAAAAATGAGGAAAGTAAGAGTGAAATATTTTTGATTTGAGATTTTAACGAGTTTAATGAGTTTAATATAATATGGCTCAAAAGAAATAAGGAAAGTAAGAATGAAATATTTTTGATTTGAAATTTCGAAGAAATTGAGTTCAAAGATTAATGATGGCTCAGAATGGATAAGAATGAGTCGAGAAATAGAAGTGAAATTTCTTTTCCTTTGAGATTTTGACAAGTTTAATGAGATTTAGTGTAGTATGACTCAAAAGAAATGAGGAAAATAAGAGTGAAATATTTTTTTTTTTGAGATTTTAACGAGTCTAATGTGATTTAGTGTAGTATGGTAGAAAAAGGTAAGAAAGAAGTTTTCTTCTTTTGAGATTTTGACGAGGTTTAATGAAGTTTTAATGAAGTTTAATATAGTATGGCTAAAAAGGGGTGAAGAAAATAAGAGTGAAATTTTTTTGATTTGAGAATTTAATAAGGTTTAATATAATATGGTTCAAAAAGGGTAAGAAAAATAAAAATGAAATATTTTTAGTTTGAGATTTTAAGGAAATTGAATTTCATGGCTCAAAGAATAAGAATGAGTTAAAAAATAGTAAAATTTTGAAGGGAGGAAAATAAGAATGAGGAAAATAAGAATGAAATATTTTTGATTTGAAATTTTAATAAATTTAATGAAGTTTAGTGTAATATGGCACAAAGAAGAAATGAAGAAAGTAAATATTTTTAAGTGAAATATTTTTGATCTGAGATTTTGACGAGTTTAATGAGGTTTAACATAATATGGTTCAAAAGGGATGAAGAAAATAAGAGTGAAATATTTTTCTTTTGAGATTTTAACGAGTTTAATGAAGTTTAATGTAGTGTGGCTCAGAAGGAATAAATAAGTTGAATTCATTTAATACAGGATGACTCAGAACGAGTAAAAATAAATAACGAGTACGAGATTTTTGAGATTTTAAAGAAATTGTTATTCAGAATGGAGCACGAATGGTTGGAATTGATAATTTTGCTCATTGACACGATTCTTTTGTAAAAAAAAGAATTGGACGCAAACTAATCAAGAACAAGGACAATCTCTCTCTCTTAAATCGAATCTCCATCCCCCTTTGCCAATACTCCATTTCGATCCTTGTTGACCGAGATATCCCCCTTTTTTTAAATTCTTCTTCCCCTTCTTCCTCTTCTTCTTCTTTTTTCATGTTGCTTCTACATTCCAATTTATACCAACAATAAGGACTCATTAGAGAACATTAATTTACCTCTATACTCGTTAAAGGCTTGAAACTTGAAACGGTCGCCAATTATCTCGGGCGCAATCTCTTATTCCACCGCCTCTGAATGTTAATGCATCCCTTTGATGATTCCACGCTTCTTGACCCAGTAATTTGTAACAGCTTTTAGAAACAGTTCTTCCTCGAATAATTCTCTCCTCGCCCACGCCTCAACGATAATCTCTCTATCTCGTAAGGCTTGAAAAATCTCAGGTATATAAGACAGGTATATAATCCTGGATGCCTAACTAACCCTTGGACGCGATTAAGGGCGAGGTAACGACACACTTCGATGAAGTCGCCACGAAGAGCATTCCTTATGGACAGTGGATTAGAAGAAACACGATACGAATGATCAATTTTCCTTTTTTTTTTTTTTGATTGGTTGGTTGTTATGAGAAATCGAAATTTCGAATCTGGAATTTTGAAAGTTGGAGATGGAACGAAGGAAATTTGATGCCCGATGTAAAATATTCTAGGGTTTCTTTGTTTCGATGTGTGGATAGAGGCGTATTTCTGATAGTGAAAGTAATTTGATATATTTTGTCAGGAATGAATTTTTTAAGCATATTGTTTTTCTTCTTCCGAGAATGGTTATTATTTCATTATTAATTTTAATTTATTAAGCTTTATTTTATATTAATTTTTAATTTATTAAACTTTACGATGAAAGAAATGATTGGTTAATCGAGAAATATTGTATAATTTTATGTGCAAATGAAATGTTTAAAATAAAATTGTGAAGTGATGAGAATATTCAGAAATCATATTGCAAAATATAATATTTATAATAAATATAATAAAGAATTAGGATTACCATCATTTAAAATTTTTCAAATTGAATCACCTGAATCACCTGATATTCAATGTTAAATTTATCAATTATTATTTTACTCGCTTATTACAATAATTAAAATTAAATAGATTTTAAATATTTTTGGATGATTCGTAATTTTTATTGGTAGTAAGTAAAAATTGCCTTAAGATACTAGGATACCAAATTTTTTGATTTGTGAAACTTTTTGAATTCGAATTATATAAAATAATGTTCCTAAATGAAAACACAATGAAAATTATTTCGATTTACAAAAAGCAAGACGACAGAGACGACAGCAAGACGAAAGAGAATAAGCAAAAATTATAATTTTCGAATTTTTGCAATTCACAGACTGAGACGAGGTTCTTTTCCTCTTCAACCTACCAGAAGAGAGACAGCATCGAAAAGGAGAAAAAAAAAAAAAAGACGCGAACGTAGAAGATGTAGGCGTGCACGCTTAAATAATAAGATGGTGGGTGAAGGTGACTGGTAAGCGGTATCGAGCGATAAATAAACGGCGATAAACGTCGTGTTGGGGAATGTTCTTCAAGTATCATCTTCCTGATGCGTGGAGAAGCGTAGGTGTCGTTAAATATTCCCCAGGAACAATGTATTTGTTTCTTCCTGAAACTCACCAGGGTTCACAGTTTCAAATATATTTAGATTAAACGCAGGCCCCCACAACTCATTTACATATTTTCGTAATGTACAATCGCGCGAAGTTTGTACGCAAATGTTTCAAAAGCTTTAATAAAGTATGCATAATACATTACAACATATGGTTTATATCGTAAATTTTATATAGCAGATTTAGTAATATAATAGATATAGTAGATTAGTAATAGTAGATATAGTAATGATTTCGTAGCTAGTGACATCTAGTGATTATGTATTAAGTTATTATGTATATGAATATATTCTATCGTTAAGTAAATATATTTTCACGCAAGTATTTCGATGCCAAAAGTTTCGATAAAGTTGGTTTATGGTATAATTATACATAGAGAAATAATGATTTCATAGCTAGTGACATCTAGTGACTGTGCATTATAAATATATTGTACTATTTGGTTTGTCTAATATATTTTCCACGATGTAAATACTTCTTTTTCATTATAAAATGGTAATTTCTTGTTTGCACCTAGTGACATCTAGTGACTATATGTATAATGAATCTATTAGATTAGAAATATTTTTTTACATGTTTTATTATGAAATGCTATATTATGAAATGCTTTTCATATAAAAATTTTTACCAATTTCTACGCAAGAAAGTATTCAAATTTTTGTCACTATTTAATATAATTCTTGATTTATAATTTCAAGATATATTTCGAAATTTACTAGGTAAAAATTATTGGAACTAGAATTGATGGTTAATATCTTGGGTACTAACATTTGACATAATTGTTACTGACTTATATCTATCTCAAAATAAGGGGTTTATTACAAAAAATTATTGAAATCGAAACTTGATTGACGAGAAAATCTTGTATATCTTGATGCATTTGAAATAACTGTTACTGATTTACATTTCAACATTATGATTTTACCACGAGAAAGTTATTAAAATCAAAACTTGATTGACTACAAAAATCATGGGGTGCTGACATATTTGGCATAATTGTTGTTGATTTACATTCCAAGATTAGAATTTTTCCACAAGGAAGTTATCGAAACTTGAATTACGATAAAAATCTTAAGTCCTGTCGTATTTGATGTAAAACCATTTATATTTCAAAATTAGAATTTTACTAATGAGAAAATCGTATCAAAATTTCTATATATTTGACATAATTATCGACTTATATTTCACGATCAAATTTTGTTGATCTATTGAGAAAACTCATTACTGCCATCAAAATCAAAATTGGAACAACGACGAAAATTTCGATATACTTGTTATACATTCGAAAATGAAAATTTTACTAGGAGAAAATTACCGAAATCAACGAGGAAAATTTCGAACGTCGTCACAAAGAGTTAATTCCAATTCGCGCCGCTAGTCGCGACGATAATCCTCACGATAATTGTTACGTATCGCCTCTCGACACGTTCTACCCCTGATTTCAAATTTCCGAAACGAATTTGAAATTGGTAACACGTGCGCGCGATTATGTTGCGTTTCGACCGATGAACACAAGATCGATGTAATACAGTGTTTCGCAACCTTTTTTGCTTCATCAAAATTTTTATTTATAATATTTTTATCGTAATAATTAATTATATAATAAGTTATGAAAGATATTTCTTTATTCCATAACTATCATCATTTTATTTAGCTTTTATTTTTTTATAATTTAATTTATTATTTATTTATTTAATTTATTCATATCTTATTATTTATTTAATTTATTTTTTTATAATATAATTAATTTAATGTGTTAACTTTACTATTCTCTTTACTTATACTTTTGTATCTTTGTATCGATGAATAAAAGTGTTTTATGAGCATTATAAGGTACATTGATTAAAATTGTTCATATAAATAAATAATTATAATAATTGTATTACATGTTTAAATAAGTTTTATTTTATTCTCATGTAGACTTAAGCAGGATAGTTTCTATTTAATTTTGAAATAAAATTAGATATCCTTAATATCCTTTGAATCTGAAATCTTCATAGATTAATTAATTTTAACAAAAGTTAAATAATTTAAAAAAAGTTAGATTGACACATATAAATAATATATTTTAATAATAATAATAAATATTTTTACATACTATTCAAAATATTCATTTTGAATGTATCTTAACAAAGGTTAAGTTAAATTTCCTAACGAAGAAATTATAATTTCCATTTTTTTCCCAATTGCTTCCCAAGATATTCAGATTATTTTTCCTATAAAAAGATTAAAGATAAAGATCTGTCTAAAATTACAATGTTTTCGATATTTCCAAACAATATTTTCACGAATATATATATACATATCACATCGAACGAGGATGCAGCAACCACAAACATTTTAAATTTCCTCCAAAATATCCAGTTGGTCTCCACGTTGGGAAACACTGATCTAATAAATAGCGATACGCGTGCTGAAGCCACGCCGTCAGTATTGCATACACATGGGAGGAGGAGCGTGGCATTAACCGCGGACGCGGCCTAGAATGCGTTACAAAGCGTTCGATCGGATTAAGCGGCTAATAGCCAGTCTATAATAATAATCCCGACATAATAACGTGGTATTACGCGAAGGATCGGGCTACACCGTATAATTTCGTCGCGGCGTGGTCGCACCCAACCGCCAAAAGGGCTAACCTAAATCTCGGTTTCGTACCTTGCTCGAGAAAGAAGATGATCGGCTATCGCTGCCAAAACCGATTAGCCATCGATTTTAAAGTCGATCACACACCCTCTCTCGACTTATCGATTATTTTCTTTAATATCTCGCTCGTTGAAATAAGTATTTTTTTTATATCCATTCGTTTTTCTTTTTCTAGTAGTATTTAAAGATGTTGGTTTTCTTTTTTAGGTTTTGAATGAAGTTATTATGTTAAAAAAAATCTTTGATTCGACGTGATTGAAATTTATTAGACGGAAAAGTAAGTATTTATGATATTGATAATATTTTTTGAAAAATATTTTTATTATTCATTTACATTTATAAATTTAAAAATCATAAAATATGAATTATAATTATATGAAAAAATATAGAGAAATTATATTCTAAATTTATATAATTATTGTAAAGTAACGATTTTAGCAAAGAATTGATATTGAATATTAGAAATTTTTCATCTGTATTTAAAATTAGATTTTAAATTTATGGATATCTCTTCAAACAGAAATATCATTTCAATGAAAAAAAACATTTGGGGATTAAAACACTCGTATTTACATTTCAATCATTTTCAATCTAAAATATTTTAAACATTGTTCCATTTGTGCACACATGTATACACAATTTCCGACAAATGATGAAAGAAATTTTCTCATTTCGTTTCTTTTATCCATCCCACTCAACACAAATGAAATATCACGCAGAGTTTCGTTTATTCGAAACATCTTCTTTTTACCTCGAACTTTAACGATTTAACCTTAACGTCGCTTCCACGCGAATGCGTTTAAAACGTAATTGAAAAATCTCGTTGCCACTTGGCAATGAATAAAACATAACCTCATCCTTTGAGTTTCCATGCATCGCAGCAACTCTGATTTCGTATAATTGCATCATAATCAAATTTATGCAAAATTTATAAATTGATTGTAATCCTTTCCCCCCCCCCCCTCTTTTTTTTCTTATTATATCTATTCGACACACCATTGATTCCAATTCGTCGTACAACGTTTCCACCTTCGATAACTCGTTTTATTTTTCTTTCAGACAATTTTATACACCGTTTGTGAAACGGATGAAAAGAGCGAAAAAAGGAGGGCGAAAAGGAGGATTAAGGATAGAAACTCAATTTACGTTTAATCAATTCGAAGTGTTCGAAGGGAGGTACAAAGGGATATCGAGGAAAGCGCGAAATGCAAAAGAGCGGGGGAAGAAGGGGGGAGTAAATCGAGGGAGAAAGGAAACGGTTTACGGTGTTTTCCAGCCGGTGGAATATTTCTCATGGTGCCTCGAGAATTTTCGAGGACAGGACACGTGTATTACATGTATCGCGGAACATCGATTATTCGAAATTTGGTTATTCGAATAAGTGATTATCTTAATATCTTTGTTATTTGAACGATTGATATTTAAATTAGCGTATCTAATATTTGTACTTTATTACAATACACGTTCTGGAAATTCATTTCTCTTGGCAGACACGTATTCCTTATGTAATAAAGATTCATATTTGAAAATTATTTAATTTTTAAATCGTTTCATGATGATGGATAAATTTTATTCTTCCAATTACTTTATTAGATAATCGATGTTCTGCCTGATATAATTCCTTACACTCATCTCATTTTAATAAAAAGGAAAGTGAAAAAGGAAAGAATGAAAATTGAAATTCGAATATAGCAAATGATATTTTGCAGGAAATATATAATAGTTTTCCAGTTGGCAGAATATTTCTCATCGTTGTCTCGATTTCAAGGATCCTCAACGATGGAACGAAAGGAAGAAGAAGAATCAACGATTTTGGCAACGCATTGAATATCCTCTCGCCGTTGGTTCGAAGATTCGTTGGCCGATTCTCAGTCGTCTAACTTGCATCTCTCAGCTGCCTTTTCGTTTTTACGATCTTACTCCTGCTCGCGGTGTTCCATTCTTCTTACTCTTGTTCGAGACGTTGTACATAGGCCTGGACGGATTCTGGTTTTCCTTCGGATAGGTGAAGTAGCGATGGGATTAAGCGCGTCGCAAGTTGACGAACAAGATTCGAATGAAAGAAACGTTGATGGAATGGATTCGATGATTCCTCTCGTTTATTTAAAATCAAGTTTCTTCTATATTTGTAATATATGATATTTTTATTTCCAAATATTTAAGAATTTCCATTTTCATCGAGTTAAAAGATATTGATAAAATCTACTAAATTCATAAATTAAATAACTAGTAAATTTAATCTTTTGCATTTTAAAATTTCATTCGTCAAATATTCGATCAATCCTGAAAGATTCGACATATATTTTACCAACAAACTTTCAATCGAAAAATCGAAAATATTCTAAATGTAAATAAAAATTTAAAATTTAAAAAATGTAAATAAAAAGTTGACGCAAATTAATCATTCTTTCGATTTTTCTTTAAAGATAATCCATCAAGATTTCGCAGAACAAAAATTCATTTCGAAGAAATGAATTTTTTCTATTAAATTTGAATACAAATTGAGCTTGATCCCATCGCTAGATGACAGAGACAGGTCGAGGACCACGCAGAACAGAATCTTTCGTTCGATGTTGTCGCGACACTCCTCCGGCCGTCTCGACGAGTTAGTTGCTCTCAGTCTGTCGTCTTATCACCGTGACATCGGTAAGAGAATTATTATCGAACTCGATCGGCACGAGGGGAATTTATTAAAACCTGACCGGTGCACCGATCGCTATTTACTTCTCCGTTTATTAGATTCGTTTTTATCGTTGAATATTGACTCTGACTACTTCGATTTATCTATAGAATTCTTGAGATCTCCGTGTCCGGATAAGAGCATAAATACGAGCCTATTACTTAACTGTTACTTTATTAAACACGTGAAGAATGAGATATTCGTATTTTTTTTTTTTGTTAAACATTTATAAAACATTTTCCGAAAGAATGTGAAATCTTTAATTTATGATATTCTCGTTAATTATTATTAATCTAATATCGTTTTGAAAGAATATAGATTTATATATAAGGTGTCTCGAAAATATAAGAACTCGATCATTTTTCTTTGCAAAAATATTTGACTTTGTTGACGAATTTTTGAAAATATATGGATCTTTTATCATTATAGAAATTAATAATAAACATAATATACAAAAATATATAAAATATCTAAAGTAAATTTAATCTTTATGATACTCACAAAATAAAATATATTTTTACCTGAATGTCATTTATGAGTATCTAGTTGAAGTTTATGATAGATTTATATATAGAGTGTCTCGAAAATATGAGAACATTTAACTCGATCATTTTCCTTTGCAAAAATGTTCATTTTGATTTTATTGACGAATTTTTGAAAATATATAAATCTTTCGCGATCATTCATACAGAAATTAATAATAAATATAATATACAAAAATATATAGTATAATATTTAAAGTAAATTAATCATTGATATTCGCAAAATAAAATTTTTATTTGAATGTCACTTATGAATGTTAATATATCTAGTTAAATCTAAAATGTCTAGAATGTTTAGTTAAAGTTTATGATACATTTATATATAGGGTGTCTCGAAAATATGAGAACATTTAACTCGATCATTTTCCTTTGCAAAAATGTTCATTTTGACTTTGTTAATTTTTAAAAGTATGTACATCTTTTACTATTTTTATATACATTTATATTATACAAAAAATTAATAATAATATATGAAGTTTAAAAATAATTTTAAAATTATAAAAGAAAGGAACGAATTTGTATAAATCTGCTTATAAAGTGCAATACTTGTATCTATATTAAATATTACATCCCTTACACCCAATCTTATCAATTTTGAACTCATTGGGCACAATTCACAAGTATTCGGAGTTAGCATATTTAAAAGCGGCATTTGATTCCCAACTATACGAACAATTTGATATTGCAGACCAAATTGATCTCTTCTCACCTAAACCTCCACTCCGCCTCAGAATTGCAAACTTCGCTCAAACGTGTCAAATTGTGCATTCGAACCATTCCTCCTCGTCTGATAACCTCGTTCCACGTGTAACGTTGGACCGCAGCCAAATTGTGTCAAACAAACAAATACGCAAGCAAATGATATACATATTCGATAGATAACAAAAATTGTGATTTACGATAAATTTAATAACAATTTCAATGAATATCCACTCGTTAAATCGAATTATTTGATAATTATTTGATAAAAGAACTTTTGCAATTTGATTAAATGATAATAATAATAATAATAATAATAAAAAACTTTTGTATATTTTCAAAAATGAAATAAACCAAAATACTAAAGTTACGTTTCTATTATCGTTGTTTATCGAGGGAAAACGGATCGTAATAAAAACGTGTAATAGATATAAAATTCTATTTTCCATTCTCGAAACAATATTCTTTTTATTCCAACGATCGATTAAAGATGCATCGATGGCAATGTTATAAAATTTCAAAGCAATTGTACTTTCTTTCATCGTATCGCGCTCGCTTTCGAAATACGCGTGTGAAACATTAATGCAGCTCGATATTTCCAATACTATATTTTCTTATAATTTTTTTTTTATTTTATCTTATTCTATCTTCTATTTTAATTGGAATTAAAGTTATATACAGTTCTTTCACTTTATTAATAATTTATAAGTAGAAATTTTCTAAAACTTGTGATCTCAAATTGATTGTGAAAAATAAATAAAATTAATAATAATTTATGGGGTTAAATTATTTCTTGCTTCAATAATTCTTTATCTTCTAGTAGTTTAATATAAAGTGACTGGGAACCTTTTAAGATCGAGTTATGGAACGTTGAAAATTTCGAAGGGATTTTTTTTTTTTTTATCTTAAAACTTCTTTATCTTCTTTACAGTTTGGTACAGGGTAAGAAGACGACAAAGTTCAAAGTTAACGTAATATCGAGTATTTTAAAGCAAATTTTTTTTTTCTTTCTTTCTTTCTTTCTTTCTTTTACTTTAGAATTTCTCCACTTTTCTCAGTTCGATGTAAAGTAATAAAACACGTCAGGTATAGAAATATGCAACTTGGAAATAGCTAATAAATTTTTTAGCTTACGTTATTTTCTTAATTAATTTTGATGATGGTGTCAAAAATTAATATCCATAAATTACTTTTATGATTCGTCTTTTTTGTAAAAAATAATCAATTTGTGATAAATTATCATTTTTGATCAAAGAGAATTTATATTTATCGAGTATAAAGAAAATTATTTTGGGAAAAATATAAATTTGAAAAAAATTAACAAGATTATTTTTTTCCAATTTTGTGAGAATTCTATTTTTACATCTTCGATGTAATCTAATCTACTTGTATTAATCTAACGATAAAGAAAAAATTAAATTAAATCTACGATTATATAACACGATGAATAATTCGTTAAAGAAGATTGATAAGATTATTTTTTTCATTAATTCATCTGGAAAAATTTTATTTTCGTCTATTTTCATTGAATTTACTAATGGCGGAGAACGAGTAAAATTGATAATTACTACAATATTTATTAAGAATGAAACTCATAGAAATTATTTCGTACCGTGAACAAACCGGTTAAAATTGACAAAAATTATATTTCATATCTTCAGCCAATCTACTAATGGCAAAGAAAAAAATTCAATTCAAGTTGAATCTACGATATCCGTTACGTAATAATATTTATAGAAATTATATAATATTAGTTAGAAAGAATCGATAAGATTATCTTTTTGCCACTCTGGGAAAAAAATATCTATTTTTACTATTATCAATGGCGAAAAATAAATCGAGTCTACGATATTTATTACGTATAAAATTCACAGATGATAAAAATTTAAGGAAAATTGACAAGATTAATTCTTCTCTCTATACTCTATTTTCATACTTTCGATTAATATACTAAAAAATAGGAAAAATATATAAATCACTCAAACATCGTATTATCGTTAATTCAACGTTTATCGACATATCGATCTCCCTATTTATAACTGTTACATCATTCGAATCAAAAATAGAAGGGAAACCCATTATTAAAATTTCGAGAAAAAGTCTGAAAACGATCGATCTTCACACAACCAACCCAGCCTAAAAGTCGTTTCCTGGCGAGACGACCCAGTTACCCAGCAACATTGGAATCAATAGATCGCGTCAACACTCTGTTGCACGTCGATGATGTTGTTTCGTTTCGAAAATGCGATAGTAGACGCTGACCCGATGTACGCAATGTTTATCTCGTAAACAGAACGAGCATGGGCGTTCGATATCTGTTTATAATCCATGTAAATATCATTGTCATTCAAACGACGGCTATTAATAGTTATTAAATCGAAAATAAACGGGAAAACATCGCTCGCCGGTTAATAATACGCACAGCGATCTCTTTTCGATTGAACATTACGCGCATGCTCGAATTCGTAATTCCAATCTTTGATTCAATTTTCAAATAATCATTTAAGCTAATGAAAAATTATAATTAATAAAGTTGTTGATATTTTTGGAAAAATTTTTTACTTTGATTACTTTTTTTACAATTTTCGATCTCATTTTTCGATTGAACGTTACGCGCATATTCGAATTCGCAATTCGAATCTTTGATTCAATTTTCAAATAATTGTTGAAGCTAAAATTATAATTAATAAAATTTTTGGAAAATTTTTTTTAAATTTTTAATTTCTCACTTTTTTTACAATTTTCGATCTTATTTTTTGATTAAATATTATGCGCATGCTCGAATTCGCAATTCGAATCTTTGATTCAATTTTCAAATAATTGAAGCTAAAATTATAATTAATAAAGTTGTTGATATTTTTTAAAAAAAAATTTTTTACTTTGATCACTTTTTTTACAATTTTTCGATCGAAGAAAAATATTGTATCGTTACAATTATAATAACAATTCATTCGTGTTTTAAAACGGTAGACATAAATTATAAAAATAGATTTTAATTAATAATAATTGAATACATATTGTTAATATACATTTCCAAGATAATTTTGGAAGGTTTAGTTAAAAGTTAAAACAAATATAAAAGTTCGTATACAAGATCAATCAATATTTTTATGTTTGCTCCAAAAATATCATACAAATATATTAATATTTCACGTAATACAATTTCATATCCAAATATGAATCTGATAAAAAAAAAAAATACTGATAGTAATATTAATAAATAAAAATAATAAATAAAACAAAGTGTTTAAAACATCATACATTCATAGATTCATTTTTTAAATTATCTCGATATCAATTATCAACGAGCAGAGAAATCAAGAGAAATCACGAAATCGAAGATCGACACGACCCAATTGACCTTTCAACCGTAAAGCTTCAAACTTCCAACTTGCTTCCAACTTGTTCCACTTTCCACCGGTTAAAAATAATTTTATCATTTTATCTCAAAACTCGTACAATTTTCGTTCTTCTAAGGAAAGAATGCCTAGAATCGACGAACGTGGAACATCTGTTCCAATCTGTTCAAAATCTGACCAAACTTCTTCCTTTCTTTCCTTTTCTTTTCTCTCTCTCTCTCTCTCTCTCTTTCTTTCTCTCTCTTTTCCATGGATCCCGGCCCGATACATTTCGTCAACATCCACGAGACTATCCATTCGCCCTTAAAACGAACTATTATGCTACAGTGCAACTGGATACTGGATTTGCCTCGACACGGTCCACTGGGTAACCTCAATTTCCCTACAGGTCACACGGTAGGTACTTCTCTCAGGAGACACAGGATTACTCGGGATACCTATTACAGACGAACGTAGACTATCGTTCCTATCGAGCCTGAATAATGCGAACGTTATTCCTCGAAATGAGTTTTGGGTGTTCAGAGTGGGTCGACCTCGCTCTGTTGACGCATATCCGCGATGCACGTGTGCGCGCATGCGCATGCGCGTGTGTGCGCGACTGTTTACCTATCGTGTTTGCAATGTGTCTGATAATCGATTTGCAAGGTGTTCCGTGCTATTAATTGGACTGGGATAATTTCGTTACCTCGATTTTGAATAAATTGTTTGGTTGATTTGTAACGCGAGAACGGAAGGAAGGAATGGGTTCGAATTGTGATTTTTCAATTTCAATGTTAAGATTGAGGTTAACATTGTATTTATATATATATGCTTCGATTTCGTAGCAGGAAAGATCTATGAAATTTGAAGAATCAATAATTCGAAATATAATGTAAATTAATAAGATAGATTTTTGTAAGTATATATTGAAAAGTGCATACATTTAAAAATTCTTTTTCTATTGATGAGAGATCAAAGTCGCTTTTTCGTTTTTTCCCCTTCCTTTTCGTTTCTTTAAATACGGTAAATTTGGTGAACGAAGTCTCCATTCATCGTCCCATCTCTTTCTCTTCATTACGAACAAGGCTTGCTTCCAAACCAATAGGATTATATCTGTATTGGTTTCGGATTCCCTGATAAGTAGATTAAATAAATAATTGAATATAAACCTCTTAACCTGTTAGAATCGTGAATATAATTCTCAGTATAAATCGAAAAAGAAAGGATAAAATCGATAATTCAAAATTTCTCGCGCAAATTTCTAATAAATCCGATAAACGAGAAATTAAACACGAAAGATGTTAATTTTCGAATAAAATTCCAAGATTTTATCATATCTTTCTATATATATTTTTCTAAACTTTCATTTTCCAAAATGACTTCGATTTATTTTTGCAAAATACTCCATTTCGATTATTATATCATTTCGATAGCGTAAAATCAATTTATATTGTAATAAATTAATTTTCCAATAAACTGAATGCTTCAATATCAAGAAACGATATTGCGAACAGTAAAAAAAAAAAAAAGAATTTTCGTAACAATCGAATCGTACACGATATCTTGTGAAATAATTTGAAAAATTTTCTTGTCTTATAATAAATCACTTTATACAAATCATATAAATTATTTATCATTGAAAATTATTGAATGTGGATATTTTCTTTTCTAAAAAATTGCATTTGCATGGCGTGTAAATCTGAGTGGAGTAAAGCTATTTTGAACGCGAATTACGGATGGTCTAATTAAGGCAATCTCTCGGCCAACGTCGTTAATGATCCAGTAACGCCGTTTACATTACATTACGCGGTATGTACAGTTAGTATATATATATATATGGAGTCAAAGCAATGCATGATGTAACTGCTCATTGTCTCGTCTAGCGTGAAGCGAATTATATTAAAATTTTGATGATGATAGGATATAATGAACAATTGGCGTTAAATTGGATTGAAAATTATTATGCGACAAATTGAGAGAAGAGGACGACGATTTTTATATTAATCAATCATCGTTACATTAAGTATATAAGATAAGAAGATATAAGAGAAAATACGATGAGTTGTATTTAATTTTTTTTTTTTAAGAATTTCTTTTATACAATTACATTATTATTAAACTTGAAACGAATAATAATATGACGTTTAAACGAAAATTCGATTTACATTTCTCGGCAGACATCAATCTCAATCGTTGGACGATACATCAATGTGTAATGGATTCAATCTAAGAAAAAAAACTTGTCTTGTGATGTTCAGAATACGTAACACACATATATACGTGTGTGCAATAAATCCAAGGTGAAGGGAAAAAAGGATTATATCTATCTGGAATAAATTCAATCTGAAAATAAAAATTGTGACATTCAATACCTGTAATAAAATCCACAGTAAGTACATTTAATACATGCGCATATATTAACTTTATTCAAAACGTTTCATATAAAATTTTCCTTATGAAAGTACAAATAGTTAATACAGTAATATATTTATGTTAAATATTATAATTTCAAATATCTATAGAAAAGTTGCCTTGTAATGATAATATGTAATAAATATATGTAATAAATATATATATTATATATTATATATGATAATATGTAATAAATATATATGTAATAAAGTCACCTTGATCACATATCAAATGAAAAAAAAGATACATCTATCTACAACAAATCCAATTTAAAAAAGAAAATTTATGAAACGTGTGTATATACAAATATAAAATATATATGGAATGAAAAGAAATTTATAATATAAATTATATTATATTAACAATTTAAATCAAAGAAATTTATAATGTATTCAAAACATTAAATATTCCAAGTATCTATTGATTATGAAAAATTATCTTGTAAACATATAAAACATATAACAAAATTTACTTAACTATATCAAATGAAAAAAAATCGTTTTACAGTTACATCTGCAACAAATCCAATCTGAAAAAGAAAAATTATGAAACATACGTGTATGCACAAATATAAAATATATATGGAATGAAAAGAGATTTATAATATATTCAAAACGTTTAATGTACATTATTTATCATAAAGAATAAAAATGTTTTTTTTAAAATTCCAAGTATCTATTGATTATGAAAAATTGCCTTATGAATGACAATATATATGTAATAAAGTTCCCTTGACCACATATCAAATGAAAGAAAGATTGCTTCATAGCTACATCTATCTACAATAAATCCAATCTAAAAAAGAATGTATATGCGCAAATATAAAATACATATGAAATGAAAAGAGATTGCTTTATAATGTATTCAAAACGTTTAATACACATTATTTATTATAAAGAAAAATTGTAAAATATCCACAAATATAAAAATACGTATATATCGAATGAAAAGAGATTGGTTTATGATATTCAAAATATTTGATAAATTCATATATATTCGTGAAACGCACACTCGTATCTATCTACAATAAATCCAACCTGGAGAAGAAAAATTGGCTTACGACGATCGACTTACGTAACGCAATTTACATACATATTAAAAAAAAAAAAAAAATAAAAAAAAAGAAAGAAAAAGTTGCAGCAAAGAGTGAATACACGATATATACAGACAGATATGAAAGGCCTTTTCTATGGAGTACATGAGAGAGAAGTAACGGAAATATTGTGAGACGGGTAGGAAATGCCTTGCGGTGCAATGGTTTAACTCGTTTGCGTGTGAAAAGGAGGAGAACCCTTTAAGCCTCACCGTGGCAACGTTATTGCGAATGCTCCTCCTTTTCCACATACTTGACACGTGTGTATACACACGGGGCTTTTCCACAAGGTTCAAAGGTTGACTGCGTATTTAACGTTGCAGAGTGTCACTTATATCTTTTGGAAAGTGTCGTCTATTGTTTGTTGGTTAAATCAGTGAAGTGATTGGACAAATAATATATTTTTTCTTTTTTTTTTTTTTGAATATCTGTTGTTTGCACAAAGATTTCTTGTTTTGATAGAGAAATAAAAACAGAAGAAATAAAGGAAAGTGAAGGTAAGAGAAGAATAGTGAGAATGGAAGAATAGTAGTTTAATTAATTGATAGTAGTTTTAATTAATTGAAGAATGGAAATGTATAATAATTAATAAATAATTGTTATAATCAATAATGAATAGAGATTATTTACAAAAATTTCTTCTTATTTTAATGGAAAAATAGAAAATGGAAGAAGGAATAATGGAAATAGAGAATGAGAATGGAAGAATACTTCTTCTTTTTTTTTTTTTTATAAAGAAATAGAAGGAAAAAGGATAATATGTAAATGGAGAATAAGAATAGAAGAATAGAGATAATAGAAAATTAAGATTATGATGTGATTGGCCTGAGAGAAAAATATTTGAGGATGAAATGGAGTAGATCTGATTAAAATTCAAAGCAGGATGAATATTTAATTAGACAAATATTAAATATTTCAAAATTTTTAAATTTTTAAATTTGAATATTTACTCAAATATCAAATATCACAAAGTTTTCTCCTCTTACTATTTTTGATAATTCTATAGTATTTTTTTGAATATTTCATCAATCAAATATTTCAAATGAATTTGATTATTTAGTAAACATTATTGAATTTTAAATTTCCTGAAAATTAATAAATAAATATTAACAATTTTTATTTAATTATGATTATTTAATTATTAATTATACAAAGGAAAAGAGAGAGAGAAAGAGAGAACGTTAGTAAGAAGCATAAATCATGAAAGTGTCTAAGAGGCACGTTTGCAGCACAAAGGATTAAACTTAGTTCAGTTTGGCTTGTTTTTGCTAACTGCTTGGACATCTCTAGTTTACTCAGTTTGGAAATTCCCTTGATTCAACTATGAATGTTCATGCAAATGCATATAAAATAATCTAAAATAATGTTTAACATCGATTCTTTACAATAATCAAATCTTAATACTGCAAAGAATTAAAAAATTTAAATTATGTAAAATATTTTTTAAACAAATTCCTTATTATTAGAAATTTTTACAAAATCTATTTCAACATTACAACATTATAACATTTCAAATCAGCCAATTATAAAACAATTTGTTATAACAATGAATATATTATTAACTAATACTAAAAATATAAATGTAAAGAAAAATTTCTCTACTTCAGTATATCTCAAATATTCAAACATTATTGACATTCGTGATAAACAAGAAGAAAATCAAACCACTCCAGATCCAAAAGTGAACTAATCCTTCTAAATTAAAAAAAAAAAAACTTAACTCAATTTTATTCAACATTAACAATATAATTTTTCAATAACCAATAATCTGTCGTAAAAGAAATCTGATTTATCATAAAATTGTCCTTAATTTATCATAGAAATCAATCGACTTAAATGATTCTTTATAAAGAACAATATATAAAAATCTAACAGAAAGTGAAAGATTCCAATAAAACATCCATTGTGCGAATTAAAGCAACGATAAAAAAAAATATATTCCACTTTAAAGGATTGATGGAGAATCGCACCCAACATCGACAAACACCCATAAAATCGATCGCGTCCCTCGCAATTAAGGATCTCCTCTCAAAAAATCAAATTGCACCGCCCTCCAAACGCTTGAATACCTCGCATCCTGCTACGCGTGGAAATCCGTGATCGTAAATCAGGCACCAGTTGGTCAGGCCACTGGTTCTCTAATCTATTCGAGGCTGGCTGGTGGCGCGCACCACACTTGGCACACACTGTGTACACACGTGTAATCTAGGAACCTAGTGTCCGTCGTTCGGCTATTTATAGAGGAAGGGAAAAATGGCCCGTGTCGATATATCGATTCGCGCCGACCTCCGTCTTCAACCTCCTCCCCCCTCCTCCCTCGTGCGCCAATGTATTACCAACCAACGCTTTTAAACCGCGTGTTACTACCGTTTTCTGAATTTCGAAATGGAACTGGAATTCCCGCCTCCGCCGAATCCTAACCTCGAATTTTTATCACGGAATTAGGTATATCTTTGTGTAATCGGTAGTGGATTCCTCGAAGTGGTCGAGATCAGGGGTGAATACACCCTTCTCGAGAAGTTTTGGAAGGAGATATTTTTAACCTTTGTGTCGAATTGGAGAGTTGAATGGGTGGCTTCTTGGCTTTGTTAGGGGGATTGCGATATCTAGAGATGATCCAATTTGTATAATGGAACTCTTGTATTGCTTTTTTTTTTTTTTTTCATTTTCTTTTGGATTTCTTTTTTGCTATATTGTTATTAGGAGATTATGGTTATTTGTAGAAATTTTAATAAGATGAAGTGTATATACATCAGTTTTTCAGTCGAGTTTATTACATTTCATTTTATCTTATGACATTCGAGCAGGCTTTGCTCTATTTCAATTATATAAGAGATATATATAGATATATAGTGTAATCGAAGGTAATATCATTATACTATAGAGATTGTAATAATACTGCGCAATTGAATATTTTATATAGCAGAAGAATTAGATTTATGAATTATAAATGAGAATTGAACCTGTTTATAATATATATATATATATATATATATATATATATATATATAAGGTGTAAATTATATTGCACACAAATGATTGAAATTAAAATACTGAATTATGAAAATAATAATAATTTTTTCAAAAACAATCTCGTCGATAATATCAAGAAAAGAAATTTAAAAGTTTGACTTAAATTATATTACATATTATTCTTCGACAGAAGTCATTTTTATTGCAATATTTAATATTTCTTTCTATTTAATAAAAGTTAAAATCAGAAAGATCCGTACTCGTG
This sequence comes from Apis laboriosa, assembly GCF_014066325.1. NCBI lineage: Eukaryota > Metazoa > Arthropoda > Insecta > Hymenoptera > Apidae > Apis > Apis laboriosa. The sequence continues at coordinate 1,866,802 of NW_025223140.1, forward strand.
TTTCAAAATTAAACACAATCGAGTATTGTGTTATCACCTTTTTTTCTTCAGAAATTTTCCCTCGAAATATTCAAAAATTTTCGTCAGTACGTTTTCGTATATATGGATGGCAGATGCGCGACACGTATTAAATTGAGAATGGCTGTTTCGCGAATAAAATTTCGTAAAATGCAGCAAAAGTAGATGTTCAATTGTGTTTCGTTCGAATTTATTAATTAATTGAAAATCACATCTTGTTATAACAACTGTAAATATTATTAAATATAATAGTAAATATTTTAAATTCTATCTAGAATTTTTTAAATAGTTACACTTAACAATACTTACATAGAATTACATAGTATAGTGTCATAAGTTTTCTTAAATCGATTCTAAAATTCGAGTATCGAGATATTAAAAAAGATTGTTAATTGAAGAATGGAGATGTATAATAATTAATAGATAATTGTTATAATCAATAATGAATAGAGATTATTTGCAAAGATTTCTTGTTATTTTAATGGAAAAATAGAAAATGGAAGAAGGAATAATGGAAAGAGGATGAAAATGGAAGAATACTTCTTTTTTTCTTTTTTTTTTATAAAGAAATAGTAGGAAAAGGGATAATATGTAAATGGAGAATAAGAATAAAAGAATATAATGTAATAGAGATAATAGAAAATTAAGATTATGATGTGATTGGCTTGAGAGAAAAAGTTTACTAAAAATTATTATTCTATTAATTATTTTTCTATTCATAAAGAGCTTGGAATTATAGAAATTACAGAGATGGCCAAAATCACAATTTTATATTCTACATTTTATTTTTAGATGCAAACTCTCTAAATAGATAAACAACTTATTCATTAACCCATTCTAGAATCTTTAATCAATAAAAATATAAGTTTTTCAAAAGAAAAAATAAAAACAATTTTATTATTACTTATTATTACAAATATACATTTTCAAAAGATAAGATAAAATATTTAAATTGGTTAATGGTAATGGTTGCTCTCTCAATTTTATAACTTTATAATATATAATATATTAACTGCAAATTGCAGGAATTATTTTTTCGTCTATCTTAAACATGTGTCGTCCTGGAAAACCATTTACCCATCCTGCTCTGGTTAGATCACGTATGCGCGGCGTTTGAGAGTAAGGCTTGTACTCGTAGCTTCCTGTGCCATTTCCGGCGTTGAAACCAATCTAAAACAAGAATTAAATGATGTTATATTAAATTTATTATTAATTAATAATTAATCAATGATGAAACATGAACGAGTCAATGGTTAAAATTCTCCCAAAATTTCTACATTTACATGATATAAAATAAAAATATATTACATGTTATAATAGCTGATTCAATTTTGGAAAATGCTTATAAGAAGAGCTTCTTAACAATTGATGTAGCATAGTTGGAAATCTTGTTTAAAAACAATTAATTTGGCGATTCTCCATCACTATTTGGATCGATTCGAACGAAAATATTTATTATTTATTTATGTTTGATGTTTTTAAAATATCGCTTTACAAAATAGATTCCTAAGCTGTATAATCTTATAAAGTGTGGATCTCAAATTAGACTGTGATATCGAACTATATTTTTGACATTGATCCGAGTTTGACAGTGGTAGAAATAGAAATAAATATTATTTTCAAAGTTTTTCAGCTTTGTAAGCATGGACGATAATTAACGATTCGTCTCGCGTAATCTCCTTCTTCTCACGAGATTGAGAAATTGAAAATGAAATTGAATTTATTTCCGGATGGATGATTATTTTTGAAGTTAAGGATGGAAGAAAATATTCGTCGATATTCGAATTATAATATTGCGTATAATAATGTGATTTTGTTAAGAATTGGAGTTTTTTAATTATTTAAGAAGGTGATATCGAATTAATATTCTTTCACGATAAAATACGTTTGATTGGGGAAAAAAGATACTTTTTTATATCGAAATTAACTTTTTGAGCTCCAATGATGATTCAGGCATCACTCGGATCAGATGTGATAATATTTATTTATGTTTGATTTTTTTAAAATATTACGAAGATAGATTCTTAAACTGTTTACATATAATCTTATAAAGTATTGAATAATATACTATCGAATGATTTTTTAAATTTCAAATTAGACCGTGATATTGCGGATCGAATCACATTTTCGATGTTGGTCTGAGTTTGACAATGATGGGAATAGAAATATTATTTTCAAAGTTTTATAGTTTTGTAAGCGTGGAATCCGGTGAATGAAATTAATTTGATTTTTCGTTTAAGAAATTGATGATAGAGATGAAAATAGAGATGTAGTGTAAGAAGAATACAGAATGAACGAAAAATAAGAATAATAGATGGTGAATAATAATAAGAATAATAGATAAGAATATATAATAAAGAAATAAGAATAATAGATGGTGAGAATCTTCGTTATTGGAATTGTAAGGTTTGCTCTCGATAAAATAAGAAAGGTGGAAAACATCAAACAACATTTTATCACTATATACTTGCCCTGACAAATCGAGGATGCATCTTGGTAATTATGTTATTATTAAAATAATACACGAATAACATAATATAGACTTTAATATTCGACAAATACTTTCTCTCTTCACGTGTAAAGATACATAAAATATCATAATATAAAAAATTTATACATTAATTTGTATGTGAAATCATTTTAAGTTAGCCAAGAAATTCACCGAACGAATGCGAAAAATCGTATGGATTTTGGCCAAGCGAAAAAGGCCTGGAGTGCAAAGAGTTAAGGATTAAATTAAAGATAAAGAAACGAAAGGAAGGTACACGCGTAAGATGCATAAAATCTAGCAAAATGATTCAAGAAAGAAGCCACAACCCTCCTCCAAAAATTGAATCTCCATTTAATTCGTTTCTCAATTGAAATGTTCAAGGATACCCAAACTTACGAATGCTGAAATGCCGCCATCGCCGTGCACGGTGTCGCCACCTGCCTCCGTATGACTGGTCCATTGAACGTCCGGATAATTGAACATTGCGTACGTGTTCACCTCGTCGGTCGCTAGGACTATTTGGAAAGTGTTGGTGATGTAAAGGGATTTGTCGATACCACCCGTGAACGATACGTTCTTCCACGTGACGGTGATTGCGTGTTTCGGCACGAAAGCTTCGGCACCGATCATACCTTCGCGAACGTCCCACTTGAGACGTTCGCGCATCTCGACTCCGAATTGGTCTCTCCTCGTTCGTAAATCTCGTTCGATTCTAGAAATTTCAAAAATTTCAAATTTGAAAAAATCAAGTGAAATAATAAATTATTCTCGAAGTATTCTCGAACAAGTATTGATATAAAATTTTAATCTCGTTCCTCGATTAAACTTTGTATAATAATATATATATATATATTTCTCTTGATAAATATATCCTGTTCTCTATATCTATACCTTTTTATCATAGTTTCTTTTATACTACCTAAAGTATACACCTGGCTTTCTCTGATCTCTGTCCGTCGACCGTATTTCCCCTACGCGACATTTGCTGAAAAATATTCCTATGAAACTGGGATCGTTCTCCTTTGGCCAACATTTGACCGGGAACACGAGAGGATACGTGTAATGTTGTGGAGAGTCGGTGAACTCTAAGTAACCGTTTATGGATACCTGGAAAGGAGCGATTTTATTTTTACAGTAATCGAGAGATTATCGCAGGACGAATTATCAATCCTTTGCGCTCGAGAGGCGAGTCTCGAAAAGGGTTGTTCGAAAAGTAATCTTGTTTTTTTTTTTCATGAGAACGAAACGTAAAGTTGTAATCATGAATGGTCAAATTCGACAAATTCGATATCGTAAAACGAAAGTGCGTATTTTTAATGTCGAAATTTTGAAAACCAGTTTCGACATTCTTATCTTTTCGATAATAAAAAAGTGAAATATGGAGAAAATGCTCCTTGTTATAATGAACGAAAGACACAACCGCGCAGAAATGCCATCTCTCGAAATATATAATAAACACGGCTTAGAACGAGGTTGGCTAGACCAAACGTTTGACTAGCGACGCTCGTGTGAAGAAATGAAATTACTTTCCGAACAAATTTTTCTATATTTGTATATTTATATTTCTATATATTGATCACTATTATTTTTTATTCTATTACCAATTAAATACAGTATTGATTTTCTTTTATATATTTACTTATATGTTATTTATACATTATTTTTAAAGAAATAATAATAATAAAAAGTAACAAAGATTAACACGTTGACTGCCGATATTTTAGCAACGTGAGTCGTGTTGATGATAGCAAGAATGATGTCTCGCATCATTTGTTTCCATTACTGTTCGCGTCCGCAATAGAAATATTGATAATAGTAATTGTATTGACAATAGTATTGAATAATAGTACTAATTTAGTATATTTTGGATATTTTAATTCGTATAATTTGGATAATATGATTATCGAATGCCTTTCGATTAGTCGTAACAAATATACTTCTTAGTTGTGGATTGTATATAAATTATTCGTGTGGCTTGTCTATTAGAGACCTTTCACAATGTCACAATGTCACCATGAGACTCGTAATATTCAAAAATTAGAAGATTTAAAGAATTATTAAGTGCAAAATTATTAGGATTTATTAGGAAAATACAACAAAACCTTGTCAAAACCTTCAATGGAGTCAACATAATATCGGAAAAATAATTCTGGTATAAGTATTAGACTGCACGCAAATTATGTTATTCGGATACAAGACAACAACTTTTTGTCCAAATTGTCCGAATTAACTTCAGCTTTGTATAGAATGTTTTAAAATTTTACATTCAAAATAATTTTTTTAATAAATTATTTTTTTATTATTTTTGTGGTCGAATATGGGTGACAGTCAACGTGTTAAATCCCAATTTTTAAAAAAAATATTATTTGAATTAAAAAATTATATTCAAATAATTTAATTACATTAATTAATCTAAAATATAAAATAATTATTAAAAATAAAAATACTCTCGAAATTACCGAAATTACATAATAAATTAATCTTGGAATTTTATTTGGAGATTTAATATTAATTAATCTAATTCTAATAATTGTTTCTAAATTCTATTAATAATCATTGAATAAAAATATTATTTGAATTTATAATTAGAAATAATAATTATTGAATTTATAATTAGAAATAATAAAATAATTAATATATAAATAAATAAATTATGCTTTAAATTAATAAAAATGAATAATAATATAATATTTAATAAATATTTATTATTAAGTAATAGTATATTTTTAAAATTATACATATATATTTTATCAAAATATTTCATTTATCAGACATATTACTTTTTTATAGAGTTTAATTTATAAATTAGATATAATATATATAATAATATTAATTTTTAAATGCAATTTAAATGTTATAATTTAAACTAATATCCAATTTACTAAATTAATTAATTCTACAAAATTGAAAATTTTATGTGCTTAAATACTAAAATAAATAAATAAAAAAAATAATTTTGTCATCAGTTCGATTCGAGATTAGATTTCGTTATCCCCAAATAATAAGATCATCTCAAGTTGCTATTTCATTCGACTTGAAAAACTCGTCGAGCACAAAGGATTAAGGACACAGGATGACGAGGGGAGGGGGACAACTTACTCTAGTGTAATTGAATCTGAATCCGAAGAAGGGCAATTGAAAACTGAAATTCTTATTCGTTTGAGATGTCCACGCTTGAATTTCCTTCAGATAATCGCCCTTGTCATTGTCACCCCCTCTGTCGAAGAACCAGTACATGAACTCGGATCTGATCTTTTTCAATCTTTCCTCCGTCAACACGTAATCCGAACACCGAACTTGACGAACCGAATCGTCCGCCTTCCGTGAATTGGCATCTGTGAAGACACAAATCAATTATTTTATCACGTAGAATTGCGTGGAACGATTGAATGATTTTTAAAAAAATATCTATAAAAACGGATATTACAGTTTTTTTTTTTTTTCTTTTTTTTTACTGTAATAATCATCATCGATGACGTCTACTATCGTTTATTCAAGATTCAAAAATCTGATTACACCAGTAAGAAATTAAATATTTATGAAACGTTAATTTGAGAAAACTAAATAATAACAAAACTTTATATTTGGAGTAACATTTCTCTTATCCAGGTCATGCAGATTTGAATTAATATCGATATTGTATCCAAAATTATCAAAATGAAATTTCGTGGAAAGCGTACGATTGACGTAGATTAAACTGAATGTAAAAGTGGAATCGAAATGAAATTTTTTTTAATTCAGATAATATCAGGAAATAGAATCGTGATACAAATGCAATAATTCATTTCAGTAACTAAATAACTGAACAAAATTGTAAAGTAAGATTCTTAATATTCATGGAATATCTTTGTAAAGTTATAATTTTAAAAGTTATAATTTTAAAAGCCAAAATGTTGATTGCTACTGTAAAAATATAAGTTATTTCTAAACAAGTTAAGTTAGATAAAGAGACAAAAACAGGAAAACTTGAATCGCTTATAAATAAATTACAAGCAATTTATATATATATTTTCTTCTTTCACTTCTAAAATCCTTCAGATATAATACAACTTGTATAATAACATTATATATAATCATCTATCATTTCAACATAAAATCAAGAAAAAAGAATTTTTCAATTAAAAAAAATATTCTTAATAGAAAAAAGAATTTAAAATAAAAATTTTTCTCTCGGTTCTTGAAAGAGAAAGAAAAATCATCTAAAGTATTTACCATATCTTGTGTATTTCCCATCAATTCTACCAGACAGACGATGAGAAATCGCGATTTCTTGCTTATATCGTGGTTCATAATTATCATCATCGACGCTTGTCAGGACTTTCTCCTTTTCTTCCTCATTCTTGTCACGATTGCTTCTATCTTCGTTCAGCCCCGCTGCCTCTGATAAATTATTCGACGCTTCGTTCGATGATTGTCCATTATTTTCATCATTTCCTGGAAAAATCGATTTTTCATACTTCGTAGATTCGTCTAACACATTTTCGATCGCCGATATCTCGTCGATCGGCAGCAGAAGAAAGCACAAGGAAACGATAAACGCAAAGACACGATTTCGCATTTTTTTAAATAAAGGATAAATCAATCGATTTGTTTCGTCCACTGAGTGAGAATTGAGCTTGGTTTAATATAAATAGCGAATGACAGTAATATCAGTTACACTCGATAACATTTATCTCCTTGCTTATATTTAATTTTGTGATAAAGATGAGATTAATGAAAAAAGTGTAAATAGTAGTAATTTTTCATTGGAAAGGAAAATAAGCAGGTTGAGAATTATAAAAAAAAAAAAAAAAATGATATAAATATTTTTGAAAGAAGAGATACATTTATGAACGTAGATATCTCGTCTAGATTCTTTTCGAAATTTCCATTTTCTTTTTTTGGAATGCAAAACGTGACGCGAACTAGCCACATCAACCACGTGTGTGTCACGAGACGTCAATGTCGCGTGTCACGTTACCTCGTAACAGTCGGGTGCGTAAAATTTTTCTTTGTTTTTGTGAGAATGAAAATTGCATTTCGGCAAAATCTTTGTTTTATTTTTTCGACAAATATCAAAAATACTTATTTCGATTTTGAAAACGTCTATGGTACAATATCTATTAAATGCCGAGTAAAATTTGATAAAAAAGAAAAAGTTGTCACAATTTTTCAATCCTTATTTCTGTTCGCGAGAAAATTCAATTATTGTAAAATAAAATTATTTATAATTCAGATATCAATGAAAAGTGACCTGGTTTTATTATTGATATATTAAAATCATATTTTTTTCAAAAAAATTTCAAAAACATCAATGCACAATCATCCTTATCCTCAATTTAATAAAAAAAGAATTATTAAAATTGTTTAAAAAAATAATTTAAATATCGATTAAATTTTTTAATCCTTCTTTCACAAGAAAATTCAAATACTGTAAAATAAAATTAAAAAAAAAAGAATTATTAAAATTGTTTAATAAAAATTTCAATCTCTTTCGAAATAAAATATAAATATTGATTAAATTTTTTATTCTCTTCATAAGAATATTCAAATACATATGTAAAATTCAAATACAAATGTAAAATAAAATAATTTATAATTCAGATATGAATGAAAAGTGACCTAGTTCGATTATTGGTATATTAAAATCATACTTTTTCCAAAAAATCTCATAAATACCAATACAATCATCCTTATCCTCAATTTAATAAAAAAAGAATTATTAAAATTGTTTAACAAAAATTTCAATCTCTTTGGAAATAATTTAAATATCGATTAAATTTTTTAATCCTTTTTTCAAAAGAAAATCCAAATACTGTAAAATAAAATAATTTATAATTCAGATATGAATGAAAAGTGACCTGATTCGATTATTGGTATATTAAAATCATACTTTTTCCAAAAAATCTCATAAACATCAATACAATCATCCTTATTGTTAAATTTAATAAAAAAGGAATTATTAAAATTGTTTAACAAAAATATCGATTGAATTAAAAATTCGTAGAATAAGATATGATTCGGTCAGATATCCAATTACGATCAACCCATCACATTTATAAATTGATATACACAACATAAAATTTAACAAAATTTAACAGAGATTCGCAAAAACTAGAACGATATAATAAAAAAAAAAAGTACAATCCTCCATGTTCCAATCTCTTAAAACTCTCTTATTAACACTAATTATTCATTCAACAAAACTTTCTCCAGAATTCTCCAGAGGGCACCACACCACTCCTCAATACTCAACTATCAATACCTTAACAACCGCAAATTCGATTTCCTCGGAATGGAATGGAAATGCTTGCCCGTCTTAATCCCACCCCCTTACAGCATAAATTCCCCCTTCCCCCCTTCCTCCCCAAGTTGGAAAAAAACCCGAGCCCCAACCGGAACATCTTCCAGATTTATCGCCGGATTTAACCGGATTTTTGAAATCAGCCTCATTGTCGAAAGAAATCTTGGAATCGGCTCTTTCCCAGCAAATCGGATCTCCTTTCCTTGGCTTCATTTACCTGGTTGAACGGCCGATTTCGTCGACAAATCGGCGGCCACCACCAATACGTCTGAACACCGCCGAGAGGGAGAGTTTGAATACACACCGAAAGGGGTGTATTCCCGATTGAGAGCCCGAGAAATTGGTTTCGTTTGTGAAATTCCTCGCCTAGGTGAAGGACACTTTGGGATGGGAGGGGGTGGGGGATGGCTCTCGCTCCTCTCCGTTTCGGTCGGTCGTCTCGTCGTCATCTCGCTCGTGAGTGACACCTTAGGGGGAGAACCGAGTCTTGGGAGGGGTGGACGAGTGGATGGTAATGGAATAGGGTTCGATAATAGGGGAGGGGGGAGTGTAACGAAATCCGTGGTGAAATTGGGCGAATATTCGTGTAATCGATCATTTCTATTCGAATAGAGTTTTCTGTGCCTGTAAATAATTGCTTCGTTTTTTCACAAGTTTCGAAATGTTATAAAATTTATTTCGATTTTTTTTTTTTTAAATTTTGTTTATAGAATACGAAGAACTTCTTTTTTAATGAAATTGAACTTGGAGTAACAAATTGAAATAAAAATTTATTTAATTTCTATTTTTATATATATATATATATATATATATATATATATATATAATACAACCAATAAATAAAAAGGCTGGTATCTTTTTCCCCTTACTAAACAGCGTTAGCAGCATTCGAACATTCGAATCTGGTCTGGCCAGAGGTTCTACAATCTACTTGCGACTTAGTTGGCCCCAATGAAATTAAAATAAAAATTTACTTAATTTCTATTTGTGTGTGCGTATGTGTGTAATAATACAATCGATAAATAAAAAGGCTGGTATCTTTTTCCTCTTACTAATTAGCAGCATTCGAGCATTCGAATCTGGTCTGGCCAAAGGTTCTATAATCTACTTGCGACTTAGTTGGTCCCAATGAAACTCGGAGTAACAAATTGATCATAAATAAAAATTTACTTAATTTCTATTTTTGTGTATATATGTATGTGTCTGTGTGTGTAATAATACAATCAATAAATAAAAAGGCTGGTATCTTTTTCCCCTTACTAATTAGCAGCATTCGAGCATTCGAATCTGACTAGAGGTTCTATAATCTACTTACGACTTAGTTGGCCCCAATGAAATTGAACTCGGAATAACAAATTGATCGTAAATAAAAATTTATTTAATTTTTATTTTTGTATATATAATACAATATAATAAATAAAAAGGCTGGTATCTTTTCACTTCCCCTTATTAAACAGCATTTAGTAACATTCGAGCATTTGAATCTGGTCTGGCCAGAGGTTCTATAATCTACTTGCAACTTAGTTGGCCCCATAGCTGGCCGTAGGTGTTCCGGATTCTCGGGGAGTAAGTACTTCGGTTGTTCCTGGCGCTCGGATACTTTGGAAGTGAAATAGTGTGTATCCTAGTAGGGTACCTGCCAAATATCCAACTACTGGCCCAAGGAAACTACCCTGGAATATTGTCGAACCGCAAAGAGGTAATCCGGGGAAGTGCAAGACTCGAGCTCAGAATCAACTGGGCGACCGCTGTAGACTGTGGTTTAATATCCGACGATCTTGGAAAGGTTGGTGGTGATAAGAAATTGAGGATACACGTTATTTGGCGCTTCTATGAACCGAGGTGGACGTATCTTCGACGGTGAATGGAAAATGAGTGTGTTTTCCATTTGTTGTATTTATGTTCAGATATAATCGTAGCGTGGTTTGCATCTAAAAAAATTGAAGAAATTTAATGAAAATATTTGCTGTTTTTAATAAGGATATAGTTTTGATTATTAATAATCATTGAGTCATTATCTCGTAATAAAATTGGAGAAAATTAATATGGAAGATTGTGAGATTATATTATTTAAATTCTTATAATAATCAAGAGAAGTATAATTAGTATGATAATTTGTTCGTTTTAAAGTAATTGTTTATCAAATAAAATTATTTTCTGTTCTTCTTTCACAGTTCAATATTTAAAAAATTTCGATCAAATTATTTTTTCGATAAAAACACTTGATACTTCGATAAAACTTCGATAAAAACATTCTTCCTTCCAAATTCTAAACGAAAATTAGAAATAGTATCATATAATAATCTATATATATATATTAACAAATATTATCGAATTTCACGTGCTTCTAATAGTATCGAAATCAATTAATTAACACGATTTTTAATATAAAAGACGAAAAATTCGATATTAGTTATTAAAAGATATTTTTCATTAATTTACCAATATAATAAATTAAACAAAATTTTTCAGTTACATTGATAATTTAATAAAATCTTAACATCAATTTTCCCATTAATTAATTTACTAATATCTAACTAACTCTATCCCCCATCTTTAAACGAAAATATTAATTTTACAAGATCTTTAAACGAAAATGTTATATCTTCGATCCAACTCCTTTCAAACAAGAAAAACAGAGATACCCACGAACGATTCCGAATTAAAGAAACAACGTTTATCCAAATAATTCACTCCCTTCCTCCTCCTCCCCCCTTCCCACTGATTCACATCTTAATACACAACTCGTGTTATGCAAATGCGTTACGCAAACTTAAATCGCAAAACAAACGAAAAGACACACACCGAACACCGGATAAACGTCGTATAAATGGCACGTACGATAACGAAACAGTGTCCTCGTGTCCTCTTACAGAATAATACCTATCGTATCCACGCTCGAGAATTTACTTTAGCCGTGGCAGTAGAAGGTACGTTAGTTATGCCGACGTACCTGTCGATAACGCGTGTTCTTTTTATCAAAACGTGATACAGGGTCAGACGTCGCGTCTCCCACGCGCTTTAGCTTGCTACTCTACTAGCAGGGTGTATATACCGGGTGTCGCTTTTCGAAGTCGGAACGAACCGACGTGACCGACCAAAAAAATGGCATCAATCTTATCGATGAAGTGGATGTAGAGAAACAACATTGGACAAAGCTTATACGATCCAATCTCGGCTCAAATTAACCGAGAAATCGACGAAATGGAAGAGTTGAGGCGATACTCGAACCGACGTGACTGGAAAGATATTGGGAAAAAATTATGGTTCGGTTTCAAATTGGAGAAATGAACGAAAGAGAGAAATTAAAAGATGATTTTAGAGAGTTTTTTTTTTTTTTTTAGCGACTTTTGTACAGTTTTAATATCGTTTTCGAAAAGTATATTTGAAATTTTTATGTAGAGATTTTTATCGATATATTTTTTTGGGATGAGTCAATTATAGGAATTATTTATTTGAATCTCCATAATCAAAATTGAAATATTCTGAATGTATATATATTCCACTGAATACTTTTGAAACTATATATAATTATCCAAATTTCGATTCATTCTTCTCGTTTATTAAAATCAGAAAACAGACACGTAGAAAACTGTCGATTTGTATATCCATTGATTATTATAAATACGCCTTTAAATTTAAATAATATATATTTTATATTATCCAATTTGATTCATTCCTTTCGTATGACCAGTTGTAAGAAAAATCTATAATCCAAAACTATATATATATACGTTTCTGATTAAAAAACAAAATAAAAAGAAAGACAAAAACTGGATAATAAATCGTCAAAAAATGTTAAATCACGAAATTTACGAAATCAACGTTTAAATTTCGCCTAATTTTGATTGGGTATGAAATATGCGAAAGAAAAATAGAAAGCCGATGCGTTTGAATTTCCTAGAGTGAGACGTAGAATCGTCATTCTGGTCTCGCTCTATCTTCCTTCCCCCCCCCCCCCCCATAAATCTTCAAAGCAAAGTTAAAACAGCGCACACGCAATATAGCACAATATGCAATTTCTATTTTCCTTTGACGAAGCTCCTCTTCAAATAATATCATTCCACACCTGAAATATCGACAACATTCATCATCGCAACGAAGGTAAAAACTATCAATACATATGCTGTATTTATCCATCTCAAAATTAATATCTCCTTTCGTCCGATCGACACAAGCACAAAGAGAAAAATTCTCTTTCAACTTTCTCAATTCATTTTTACCTCTTAATCCCCGGAAACTCATTCGATTCGAATTTTCTTTTTCTCGAATCGGGGCCTCGTTTTTCGAACACCACCCGATATATTCCGATATTTCCCTCCAAACGAAAGCAAAACGTCTCTGATACGACGAACATTTTCAGAAACCTTTTAAACGGCTCTCGTATCGAAAACGAGATTAAAAAAAAAGAAAGAGAGAGAGAGAGAGAGAGAGAGAAATGAAAATGAAAAAAAGAAAGAAAAAAGAAAGCGCAAGAAGGAAGTCAACGAACCGAAGAAACCAAACTCCTCCTCCTCCTTCTCTCCCCACTCCCTCCTCTCGTTTCGCGTGTCCAGGTATTATCGATGATCCCACGTAGGCGCTCAACGACCGATTATCGTGTTTCCCTCCTTCTCCTCCTCCTCCTCCTCCTCGAGGGACGAGAAAACAAGCTCGTGAATGATTTTACCCGCGATGAATTTACGAGGCAAATTGTCCAGGATAATGCACACCTTTCGACGCTCGATGGACAGCTCCGATCCATCGTAGCTGTTATGTTGATTTTAGACGTTGTATTAACCGGTTAAATCGCTGATGTTTGCGTTTCCTTCAAATTTAAATTGGATTTTATCGTTTCCCGAATTGAAATTCGGGGATAAAGTTACGTTTGAAGGACGAAGGTACGTTTGACAGGGGTGTTTATCCTTTTTTCGTCTGTATTCGCTTCGATCGAACGATGGATCGTTTCCATGGAATAATTAACGCGGGTGTAATCGCGCGTGTTCCATGAATCCGTGTATTCGACTCGACGCACGCGTGCCCCTCGCTCTTTTGTCGCCACGCGTCAAACGCGAATATCGATTATCGTGTTAATTAAACTACGTAATTTCCATCTTAATTAAGAGGAAAGAACGAGGCACCGATTAATGTGCCGTATAACTGCGTATAATCGATCCCGATTTTTCTCGATATTCAATCTCTACGAGAGATTTGTAATCGAATACGAATTTCGTCGAATCGTTGCATTTAATTTCGTGAACGCCGAATGATGAAATTGTTCCGTTAATTATAATAAATTCGACGAGAGGAATTCTTCGTTATCCAAATTGATTGGGCAACACTTGTCATTACAATCGTTATATATTATTTATCATTGTGTTATTAATTTTTTTATTTTTTTTTTTTCAATCAATCGATTTTTCAATCGTTCGATCTTTCTTTCTCGAGCATTTTTTAAATTTACCGCGAAAAGGATACGATCGAGGCGTACCGAACGGTGGAAACTGAAACTAAAAGCAAAGTCGCTTCAGAAATTATTCGGTTAAAAAAAATATAAAATTAAAATCGTTGCAATATATAAGAAAGTACAATTTTCTGCAAAATTGTATGATTTAAATTAATTTCCGATCTTTTGCAGATTAAAGACAATCTTTAGGTTATTAATACGAATTTCGTCAAATCGCATTTAATTTCGTGAAACTGTTCCGTTAATTCTTCGACGAGAGAAATTTCCGTTATCCAAATTGATTGAGCAACACCTGTCTTTCATCACGATCGTTATATATTATTGAAAATATACGAAATAATCGTGTTATTAGTTTCTTTCAATCGATCGTTCGATCTTTCTTTCTCGAGCATTTTTTAAATTTACCGCGAAAAGGATACGATCGAGGCGCACCGAACGGTGGAAACTGAAACTAAAAGCAAAATCGCTTTAGAAATTATTCGGTAAAAAAAATATAAAATTACAATCGTTGCAATTTTCTGCAAAATTGTGTGATTTAAATTAATTTCAACCGATCTTTTGCAGATTGAAGACAATTTTTAGATTATTAAAAGAAACATACGATAATCGATTCTGATTTCCTCTTACCTCGATTCCATTGTTTCCTTTTCCGCAAAGATTCGTCGAAACAGTGTATAGCGAAACTCGAAGCTCGCTTCGAAGAAAACCTTGGTCGAAAAACCGCTAAAGACTCGTTTATACTCGCAAGGGGAGGGGGGAAAAAAGAAGAGGAAAAAGTCGTCGGTTGGAATTGCTCTCTCGCCTTCCTTCCTTTCTCGGAAAAATTACATCTCGCCGTCTTGTTTCGCGTCTCACCTGTGGCGAGACTGTTCGCCACTGAAATCCTTCCCTCGTTAAAATGCAAAGTAAGCGAAAATAAAGGGAAACAAGATGGTGGTGCGCGCGTGTTATGGCAGTTTCCGCCGCTCCCTCGTTAAATATGAACCGTTTCGAACGTGCTCTCGAGCTCTCCGCTTCGATTAAACAGATTCGAAATTTTCCTATTTGCCGACAGATTTGCCGTAGTAAGCATTCCGCCAACAAGGCAAGTTTCAAGGCAGGTGGTAGTGAGAGTTTTGATTTCTCTTTCTTTTTTCTTCTGATCATTCTCGTAATCTTCCTGAAGTACGAGAATATTTTTGAAGTATTGTATATAAAATGTTACGTCGCACAACAAACCAAACTTATATTCTTTTTTCTTCCCTCTTATTTCATCCTTATCCATAAAATATATAAAATTCAAAAAAATAAAAAAATTCGTATATATATATTTTTTATACAATGTATTTGAATTAAAATGGAATGCATTAATAAATATGCACAATATAACGATCATTAAATTCACTGATGAATGATGAAAGAAAACTGGAAAGTAAGAAAAAAAAAACAGATGTTGAAGCATATTTTCACTTCCTTTGAATCGAATGGAAAAACTATATTCAAACGTATATTCTTTTCTTCCTCTACTCTTCTATCTCGCACGTATACAACAATGATTTCGAAATCCGAGAGATCCATCGAAACGAGAAAAAAAATTAAAAATTTCAATCGCAGCATGCCACACGATTTCAAAAAAACGATTTCCACGGCGAGAGAAAATTCAGAAAATGCTGAGGTAAAAGGGAAGGTACAACGCAGTGGAAGAAAATGATTAAATACGATTCGAACGGAAAGATTAAAAAACTTCAACAATTTCAAACGATCGACGGCAAAATCGTTTCCAATCATTATCGCCCATCGTGGCGCGATAAAAGAAAACTCTCGAACGAGGCGAGAGACCAGCTCTCCTCCGCTCGAAACCCATTTCCATTGGCCCGAATCGAACCGGAAACGCGGGTGAGGAGAGGGGAGGGGGTGGGCGAGGATGGTATTGTGGGACGCCAAGACGTCTGTGACGTCTTTATCGCGGGGCGGGGAGGGGGGTAACGAGCGAGGAGCAAGGCAGAAATTCCAGGAACGGCGAGTCCTAATGAATTGCCTACTCCATTTGCCGTGTGCAACACCGTGGCGCACCACGCTGGAATTACTTTCGCTCGATCTGTGCAGCTTCTTCCGCTAGAATGGCGCGAATCCTCGAGCGTTCTTGACTTTGCACCTCGAAGCACGATTACCTCTCTCTCTCTCTCTCTTTCTCTTGCTCTCTTTTTCGAAACGAAATCTCTGTCCTTTTTCAAATTGCTTCTCTCTTTTTCGAGAAGGCAACCTCGAAAAGGAGGAGGAATAAATGTCGTCATAAATCTTTATCCATCTTTTTTTATCCGCTTTTGGAAAAGATATTATTCGATAATGGGCGAGGTATAAATAATTTTGGACATTATTGCGTTGATATGATGATTATGATATTAGAGTTAAGTTATACGTGTATCTTTTTGTGTGTATTGTGTGAATGATTGGATAATGTATAAAGTTTGGAAAAATATATTGTTGACGTTTATCAACTTCATATGTTCCAAGTTATTATATTGATTAAAAGTAGTTTTATTTTATCAAAATTGTATATTATTGTAACGTTAAAAGATTAAATTCTGGAATACTTGAGAAAATGTGTTTGATTATTTAAATTGATTATAATAAATAATTTATCTTTCATATAGCTCTAGTAATTGTATGATCGAATGGAATCAAAAGTACATGGAAAAAGAAAAAGAGAAAAGTAAAGTATAAATAAGAAGTATAATGATAAATTAATACTCATTTTTAAATGATGAATGATGCAGAGAAGATCTATAGGATTCACAGTAATTTTTCACATTTTTTTCGTTTTTCGAAACTCAAAAAAAAAAAGCTATTTTTTTAATTGAAAATGAACACTAATTACATGTATAATCGAATGTAAAACGACGTGGAAAATGAATATTGTACCGATTGATATTTTCAATTGGGCAATATGAAAATTCTCTATAAGGTACATGGTATGATCCAAGACACAATAATTGAAAAAAAAAAAAGAAAGACTTATTCAGTAGAAAAGTGGTGCAAAAAGTTTTTTAATTTGAGAAATCTATGAGAAGATTACATTTTAATAGAATTTGAACATACACTTTCACAAACATTAAATGTATACATTCAAGTTTTGAGTAAATTGGATTTTATTATTTTTATTGTCTCTGATTTTAAAAGAAAATGTATCACGAATATAATTAAATTTAATTTGACCATAATTTTCTTTTGTATTGTTCTTTTTATTTTGAATCTATACATTATAATGATTATTTTCTTCAAATTGTAAAAATGAAATGGTTCGTTTAAAAAATCTGAAATCTCGATGAAAAAATGAAAAATAGCAAAAAATTAATCACTGCACCATTCGTCTTCGTATCGCAATATTTTTGTTTTTAAATTTTCCACGTAGCAAACAATTTACGTATCATATGCATGCATGCACATGTATTTATATATATTGATTGATAAATCTCTCTGTATATGAAATTTAAATTAAATTAAACTTTCATTCCCATAGTTTTAATAATTTTAAACAATTATAACATAAATATTGAATAAAATCTTCTTCTCTTTTTTAATTTCAAATATGAAAAAAAAAACAAAACAAAAATAACAAATCTTTGATATTATAAATAAATAATTTAAAAAACGAAAAAGGAAATTTTAAAAAGTGCTCAGCACCTTGAGTACACGTAATATATTTTTGATTTATCCCATCGATTTAAATTAAAACAAAATTAAAAAATTATATTACCGAGTGAAAAAAAAGTTTTTTTTGAAAATTTGTCTCTATGCTTCTTCGTACAGATATGGTTACTCTTTGTGGGTAAAACGTAGTTGATATTCCATATGCAAATTACATTACGAGTATTAGTTTTAAAGCGTTCACTGTTAGTTCAAAGAATTCCTTTGTATCAAAGAGAGTTACTCTTGCAACGGACAAAAATCCGGTGTAAGAAATAATTAACAAATTGCTTTCGCGCTCAGAATATTCAACATGGCGCTAATTAAAATTGCAACATCACTGAAATATTTGTTTTTATCCATGTATTCACGAATATAATAACGTCACAATTTTATGATTTCGTATTCCATTTCCTCGAAGCAAGTTACCTTTCTCATTCTTTCCATTAACTTTTATCATTATTTCCATTTCGAAATAATCTTCGATCGTGCTTTTAAAACATTTTAAATTTTAAAATATTCAAAATTTTTCAATTCCTTAAGCAAAAAACGATCTGCGAATATAAAATTTTGATCCAAGTTTTGAGTTATCATTTAGAAGAATAAAGAATTATTTTTTTTTTATAATTCTATCTTCCTCTAAATTTTTTCTTTAATAATAATGTATTCGAAAGATTCTTATTTTTTATCGTATCTATATTTCACTGCGAAAATATAAAAATACTTTTCTATAGAATTTAAGTCTAATATTCCTTCTCATACTTCTTATACAAGAAAAACATTATTATTATTTTTCAGAATTTATTTCCTTTTCACATCAAACAAATACTTTTCATCTCGAATAAAAAGTGTCCAACTTTGGTTCGGATCTTGAACGATACCACAAAAAATAAAATACCACGGAAACCGTGGAATGGAACACGTGCACGCATACACCAATATAGACAGCACAACGAACATCAATCATTTTCTTTCGCTTTTCTTTTCTCTTGGTTCATCAGTTAATAGGAGAGAGAGAGAGAAAGAGGAAACCCTTTGAGTAATAGAATACGCGCAGGAAATAGAATATATATATATATGCTTTATACACGAAGTTGAATCGACCAAAGGATTAAAGTATTACGGAATAAGTGAAACGTATTGCTCAAATACCATCAAGAATTTCTCCTGTCCCCTTTCCACTTGCTTTTCCGCAACGACGGCCATAAATCAGAATTTCAAAGTTATTCTCTCTCTCTCTCTCTCTCTCTCTCTCTCTCTCTCTCTCTCTCTCTCTCTTCTCTTCTCCTTTTTATCCCACTCGTGCAGCCTCGGTATTTAAAGTTAAGCCCCGCGTAACGATTCACGGAAAATTAACTTAAGCCGACTAGTCGTCGTTACATTAAGGCACGAGTGCAAAACGGGGTACGGGATTCTCTTTAATTGCACTGTGTCTGCCACCGTCGTTCTTTATGTTTAACGCTCTTTGAAACGATACCTTTAATCCTTATCCGTTGCTAAATATTCATACCCGTTTCGCGTCAACAACGTGTTGTTGGCGATGGGCACGACATCTGGCTCGCGCATGCGCGCGCATGCGCCAAGACATCCCAAGTATATTTCAAAATGGCGGGAAGATAAGGTGAAATTCCATTTATTGTCGAACGAGAAAAATATGTTTGCACGATCAAAATGATCAGTTATATAACAAGATTATTTTAAATGTGTTGATTGCGATCTTTCTAGAAATTAATAGAAGTTTATGATGTAAAAAAATTTAAATAAAAAGAATCAATTTTAGAAATTTTTTGTTTTAAAACTATAAAATTGAACAAAATTTAATTATTATTATATGTATTTTATATACATTATTTATACGAATCTATTGAGAGATAAGCATGAATCAGACTGTTCATATAATATGAGTTCACTTAATTAACTATACTTAATTAACTTTTTCTTTCGATTAATAGGAATTCGCGTTTATATATAGCATCTGGATAATAATACTTTTGAACGAAATTTATACATTATTTTACTATTCTTTCATGGACAACTTTCTCAACACGAATTTAATTGAGAATAATAATATACACATCATCGGTCATTGAATTAATTTAAAGAAAAATAAACAAAATAGCAAAACAGCATCGAAATTATTTACATTAAAGTCCAATTAACAAATTTTTTTCTAGAAGAGGACAAAAATCTTATCCATCGAGCTCGATGTTGAAGGATTAATTCCAATGAGAGAAACACCAACAAATTTTGTTATCCAAAATGTATTTATGCTTTTTGCGAGAAGCAAAAATCGTTGGTGGTATCGTCATGTTTGTCGTTAACTCTCCGACAGAGTTATAAACTGCGGAGCACAAGGGGCGCATGCAAATGGCTGGTTTTACCCTGTGTCGACGACCGACCGCAAATTTCTTCGCTCCAGACGCAGTGTATCTAGGGGAATACGTCAGACAACCGGGAAATTTCTTTAAACGAAAAGTGTAACGCGTGGTGGCGGATTAAGAAATTCCATCCCTTTATTAATTTTATTCACTCCTCCCTCAAATTTATTTTATAAAATGCAGCATGAAAAGGGATTTGAATTTATGGGATACACGATAAAGAAATAAGATTTTTTTTATCATGATAATAATAATAATAATAATAATAATTTCTTTCTTTCACTTAAGCCCTCCAATCGTTGTGAAGTTTTTTAATTTCCTTTATTAAATCAAAGTAATCTTTCATACCTTGCATATATCATTGAAATCAAGATTCAAAAATCAAGGCATTAAATATTATTGAATTAATAAGATTATAAGTACTAAAAATTTATTATAAATAGAAAAAAGTACCAGAAAATTTTTATTTTATTAAATAAAAATTGCTGCTTTGATTTGGTGCAAGTAGATTGTGGACATTTTTTATGAATACGAATACGGAATTTAAATAGAGATCTGTGTCACCTATTTATTTTTGCATCTCACGTGTATTTTGGTATATGGAAGAACATTTGTATATGCAGAGAAGTATACATTCTGGAAATAATAAATTCATGGAATTTTTATGTGCTACTTTTCTTTTCTTTTTTTTATAATAAAATACGTTTAAATCCATCTCAAATTTTTTTTAGTATTCTAGATTAATGATTCTGGAATTATAATTTGCAAAATCGGAGAAATTTAATAATTAAAAGATCATAATCATAAATTTGATTTATTATTTATATTATTATATTAAATATTTTGGAAATAAATTTCAATAAATTTTAATAATAATATTTATTTTTGAAATATTATTTCACATAACAATTTTCTATA
Source organism: Apis laboriosa (assembly GCF_014066325.1). Lineage (NCBI taxonomy): Eukaryota > Metazoa > Arthropoda > Insecta > Hymenoptera > Apidae > Apis > Apis laboriosa. The sequence continues at coordinate 1,888,002 of NW_025223140.1, forward strand.
ATCTCAAAGTTAAATATAAAAATGATTTTCAAAAAATATCAGAATCATCACCATTGTTACTATTTTTCTAACAATAATATTTTTCCAATGATGAATAGCTCGGAGGCACAAATGCAAAGGTTTGATTTCGTATTCTAGGTTCGACATCTTGCATAAAGGGAACGATTTCGGTGGCCCACGGTTAGAGCGCAGTTGCCATAAATTCTTCGTGCATGGCCGAGGAAAAGATGGTTAAAATAAAATGAAGTAACGATGGAAGATAAATGGAGGAGGGAAAATCGGGAATGAGAATCAGGATCACGTATCCCGCAACTATAATATTCGCTTTTGTTACGTCGGGTGTTCGCCAACTATGCATACGAACGAACGTTTTCGGCTCGTTTTCTCGCATCCGTGGTCGCGTATTGCAACGACATTACAATTTAAACGCGATTATTCGACAAACACCTGCGGTAAAACATTGTAGAGAGCGTAAAATGTAACCAAATATTAATGCAAACGCAATAATACCGTAGAATGTTTATTTGAAATTTATTCAAATTTGTGTCAATAAGGAATTGTTATATTTTAAATTTAACCAAATTAGGAAACATTGTAATTTAAGTTTCTACAGGTATTTTCGATTTTTTAATTTTAATTTCAATGGTATGAAATTTAATATACTTCATTTTACCATTTAATATATTATAATTTTAAAAATTTTAAAAGAAAAAAAATCTTTTCAAGTTTTTTGAATAACAATCAAGACATAAATAAATTGAAAGACAATAAAATAAAAATAAAAATATTTTTTTCTATTTGTAATATATTTTTTAAAAACTTATCATTTTATTAATTCAATAATATTTAGTACTTTTGAATCTTGATTTCAATGATATATGCATATATAAAAGATTGGAACTGATAGAGTAATTATATAAACTCTCAAAATGATGAATTTAATATACTATATTTTTTAATATATTATAATTTTAGAAATTCTAGAAGAAAAAAATCTTTTCAAAAATCTTTTTTGAATAACAATCAAGATAAATTTAAAGATACTTAATAAAATAAAAATAAAAATACTTTTTTCTATTTGTAATAAATTTTTAAAAAGTTAATCTTAAACTTAATTCAATAATATTTAGTACTTTTGAATCTTGATTTCAATGATACATGCATATATAAAAGATTGGAACTAATAGAGTAATTATATAAACTCTCAAAATGATGAATTTAATATACCTCATACTTTTCAATATACTATAATTTTAGAAATTCAAGAAGGAAAAAATCTTTTCAAGTTTTTTGAATAGCAATCAAGATAAATAAAGATAAAAAAAAGTATTTATCTTTTATTAATTCAATTCTTTCAATTCAATTCTAATTAATTCAATCTATAATTCAACTCTTATTAATTCAATAATATTGTTTAAGACTTATATATATATATATATATATATAATGTAGTTAAACAAAAGCATTTATCTTAAAAATTACAAAAATCCATGCATTTCTCTTCAAAGATGTAACCATTTAAGATGGATGAAACGAGTACGCTTATGAATAATCTTCCTTTTCAAACTAAAGCTTCACGTTCAAATGTTATTACCAGTGTACAGACTTTAAAGAACCACATGCAACACATATTCCCTTTGTTCCTCTCTTAACCACGCCAATAATACTTGACTTACAAAGTCTTATCTTATACTTATATACTTACAAAGTGTGCATTGTACATACAAAGCAAGGGAGGAGTAAATCGTGGCAACAATATTCAAAGTGCTATATAGAAATTATAGGACAAATTGTAGTTTATAAAAGGGAATTTCATATTACTTCAACGTTGTATTTTTCATTCAAAGAAATTACTTCAATTACGTTACATATAATTATAATCGAAACAATAAAATAACAATCGAATCGAACAATCGAACTTCTTCTAAATTCTAATATTTAAAATACAATTATTTTATAATTAAAAAAAAATCGATACCTCGTATAAACGTGTTATAACAGAATTAATCGAATTAAAACAAATAATTGAAAAATTTTGAAATTTGAAGAATAAAAACAAAATTTCATCCCCTATTGCATTACTATTATTTCAATCACATCGACAAATAACGCAGAGTTAACACAGAATTTCAGAAAAATATTATTATTTATCCCAGTAGTAATATTTTATCCAAGACAATTCGCGCTACCTGACTTTCCATCGTAATATATTATTCAGGGGCACGCAGAGTTCCCAAGAATGCGATTGGCCATGGGCCAAAGATTCTCAACGACCGACTGTCTACGCGACAGCTCTCGACAATACTGGACGAATGTGCATATCGTGTACGTATCCGACTTGTCCTCGATTATTCACGACCACCCGCCACGAGTAAACGTGGAAAGCGTGTATACATTATCCGATTCGATTTGGGGATCAGATTTATCTTGTTCTCGATTATTAAGGATAATTGCCAATCGTCGAACATTTTTCTCTACGTGTTCCCTTTTGTTGTGATACTGAACTGTGATTGCGTACAACGTGTGCAAGATGATAGAAAAATATAGAAATTTTATTTTTATATTTTTATATTATTTCATATTATTTATTTTATATTATTATTATATTTTTATTCGTGAAGAAGAAGATATATGTGATTAGATATATAAAATGTTATTTTAATACTATTATATTATAATTAAGACCGTCAATTATTATTCTTTTTTTTTTTTTTTGTTCACAGGTAAGAAATAAAGGGAGATCATGTGGGAATATATCGACAACATAGAAGGCTAATTCAAGGTTTCTTATATAATATTAATATTTATATATTGTATTTTTTTTCTTTTCTAAAACCAATATTAAAATTTAACACGTGATTAAGAAAATAATTTTGATTTCCGATTTCAAAATAAATCTTTGAACAAATAATTCGATCTCTCATAAATCCTTCTTAGTTAAGTGAATACAATTTAATCAACGAAGCTCAAAATCGAGTAATAAAACGATCGAAACAGCGATATTTTCCCCTGAAAATCTCTAGAAGAAGAAGAAGAAGAAGAACAGAATTCCTGTGTACGAAAGTACGGGATAACTGGATATTATTCGTCCGGGGAGGAATGCCCTCCCCTCCACTTCTCTGATGCCGATAAAATTGTTCATTTACCCCACGATATTGTATTTACCCGAGCCAGAGCAAACTACCGCGTGAAACTTTGTCGGAGGGAAGGGGGGAGGATAGCAGGCACGTGCCACTCGTGAGACTGCGATATCGCGGAAGAAACTCCACCGGCTAGACCTGCTCTTACACATCCTCGCCGCCCCTCCCTCACGTTTCCCTGAATAATTAAAACTTTGGATAACGAAATTTCACGGTGAATGTGCACTATTCGCGGGAATAGGAGGAGACGATATTATAATTAACGATTCGTGTCGCGTGATCTCCTTCTTCTTTTTTTTTTTTTTTTTTTTTTTTTTCTATTCAATTTTGTCACGAGATTGAGAAATTGAAAATGAAATTGAATTTATTTCCGGATGGATGATTATTTTTGAAGTTAAGGATGGAAGAAAATATTCGTCGATATTCGAATTATAATATTGCGTATAATAATGTGATTTTGTTAAGAATTGGAGTTTTTTAATTATTTAAGAAGGTGATATCGAATTAATATTCTTTCACGATAAAATATGTTTGATTGGGGAAAAAAGATACTTTTTTATATCGAAATTAACTTTTTGAGCTCCAATGATGATTCAGGCATCACTCGGATCAGATGTGACAATATTTATTTATGTTTGATTTTTTTAAAATATCACGAAGATAGATTCCTAAACTGTTTACGTATAATCTTACATCGAATGGTTAGATTTTTTATATCCTAAATTAGATCGTGATATCGCGGATCGAATCACATTTTCGACGTTGGTCTGAGTTTGACAATGATGGGAATAGAAATATTATTTTCAAAGTTTTATAGTTTCGTAAGCGTGGAATCCGGTGAATGAAATTAATTTGATTTTTCGTTTAAGAAATTAACGATAGAGATGAAAATAGAGATGTAGTGTAAGAAGAATATAAAATGAATGAAAAATAAGAATAATAAACGGTGAATGTGAGAGCCTCGTTATTGAAATTGTAAGGTTTGCCCTCGATAAAATAGAAAAAAGGTGAAAAACATCAAATGACATTTTATCGCTATATAGTTCCCCTGACAAACCTAGGATGCATCTTTGTAATTACGTTATTATTAAAATATCGCACGAAACAACAATATAGACTTTAATATTCGACAAATATTTTCTCTCTTTATGTGTAAAGATATACATAAAATATTAAAATATAAAAATTTTATACGTTTAAATCAGTTTAAGTTAGCCAAGAAATTCACAGAACAGCTGCAGAAAATCGTGTGGATTTGTTGGCTCGTTAAAAAAAAAAAGCATTTTGCCTTATCTATATTAAGTAAACACTAATACATCGATACACTTGTCAGCATTATTTCTTTCTTCTCATAGACACGTGCCTCTATTACCAAAAATCCATACACACGCCATATATACAATAAATAAACAATATCATTTAAGTGCCCTCGATCCATTACCACACTGTTTTAACGCACAAATAACGAAATTTATTTTTCTCCGTCCAGTTATAATTACTTTATGAAACAACGATCCACTCAGTGGCCACTCAATACTTTAATCATTATCTCGTAACGTAGATGGGCAATTCGTCGCACTCCAGCTTATAACTGTCGAAAGGCTTGTTGTTGTGTATATTGTGTACGGCCATGTGAGCGTAGAATATGGGTGCAAAAAATCGTGTGGAGTTATTGGTTCGGCCGAGCAAAAAAGGCTTGGAATACAAAGGATTAACGACTGTAATTGCATAAAATTGTAATTAAAAAAAGCGTAAAAATAAAAATATAACGATTCGATTAATTCTCGTCTTTTTAAATTTTTAAAAAATTCATCGATTGATGCTGAGATGGATGCTAACTAGGCCATCCACTCTATAACACGGTTAATTAATTCGATCAATCGTGATTCATAATCAAGTCTTAATTAAACCATTATATAATAATCGTAATTGATTGGTCAAAATAGATAATTAATGGTTAAAATTAATTAATCCGTTTGAAATTCCGATCTTAAAAATATTTGAATATTATTAAATCTATTATAAATTTATAAATATAATCCTGTTCTGCGATTATATACACAGATAAATGTAAATATTTTCGTTTCAACATTTGTTTCAATAATCGGTTATTTTAAAAGTAAGAAATTCCACGTTCTATATAAATTTGACGTTTATCACCTGGTTGCACCCTGTTTCCGGTCTTCCTACTTCTGCAGAACTTGCACTTCTATTCTACGGGACCATTACTCATACCAGGGGATTCCTTTGCTCGTGCTTGCACAAGACGGTCAATATCAATATTTCATGCTGCTTTTAACATCGTTTGTGTTAGAGATTCGCATATATATATATATAAATCATAATTTTTATCTTACGAATAATTCGTTATAAGCATAAATATAACTCGTTCTTTCTCGTATATACAATTTAAATTTATCATAAAAAAGAAAAAAAAAAGAAAAAAAGAACGAAGAAAATATTTCATCCATTGGCTATGCGTATCCATTTCCAGTAAATTGATTACGTTTTTCACGAAGGAGCTCGATACCGATGTTACAAAGTCCAGAAAACTTTTAACCTAAAGTTCTTTAAAGTCGAGAAAGTTGTCGATTTTATCGAAAGAAGTTCAGAGAGAGAATTTTCTCTCTCTAAAAAAATAAATAAATAAATAAATAAATAATTCAGTAATAAAGTTGCTTTCCCCATTTTTAGCCTAACGTTTACAAATTCTAATTTGTATATACTTGCCTCCAATCGCCACCATTTTAAAAAAAGTATCCACGAATATTCCAATGTATCTTTTTTTTAAAATCACGAATATTATATATTTATATAATATAAAATATTTAATTTAGATACACATGTATATTAATGTAAGAATTGAACGATCTTGTAAAATCCACTTGTGGATTTATCTTTAAGATTGATGTCGAAATCTAATTTAAATTTTGTTAAAGCTCCCACACACAGTTCTTAGAACCATTTACAGAGATGGTTATTCAAATTTGTCCCCAATTTCTTCGATTCAATGATCATCCATAAATTATTAATCGACGTCTCACACTCCTTCTCCAAACACACATTTCCTTCTCTAAACAGTTCAAGATTGAGCAGAGCCTTTGGAATCGAATCGTTTTCGATAAAACTAGGGAAGAGAGAAGGGGAAGTAAATAGGAAGAAAGTCTGGAAAATCGTTTTTTAGAGCGAGCAACTGTCCAATTAAAAGTCTTGGTGGGTGTGCGCGCAGAAGTTCGTCCACTCCTAGTATCGCTATGAAAATTCGAGGGGGCGTCTTTGTTCCATAACTCGTTAGTCACCTCCGTGCATAGGTCATCGGCAATTAAGTTTGTTGCTCCATGCGTCCATTGTGTATCTTTACCATCGTTTCGATTCCAAGAACGAAAATACGACCGTATTATTGAGAAATATTATTTTTCAACGATTATAAAATTTGTTCAAATTTTATAAAAAAGGAATCCAACATTTGTTCAGAGGCTTCAGAGTGAAACGAATATTAAAAATTTCTTGGATAAAAAGAAAAACTCGATTTAATGTAACTTGTAATCCTTCTTCGGATCGAGAGAAATATTTCTAAAATAATTTTTAGAACATTTCGAAGGAAAATCTTTTGAGTTTGATCGACTATATATTTCACGACATAAGCGTGGAAAATTTTAATTACGAAGAGTTAATCGGCCGTTGCGTGAACTATGTAACTTCAATTTAATTTACCTTTCTGGGTAACAATACGCGCGAGAAAATTGTAAAATAAAATAAAACGGAGTTGTAATTATAGTGGCGTAGAAAGCACTGCGTTAAATAGTAATTTAAACTTATTCGTTTACTTCTAGGTAAAAAAAAAAAAAAAAGGATCTGCAATTGTAACGAGCTGTAATTGCGCTCAAATTTAAAATACACTGGAATATTATGAGGACAAAAAGAAAAAAAGAAAAAAGATTTATTTCGAACAAATGAAGTACGACTGCTCGTTCGTTCGAAGCACGATGTAGTCTCGTTAAAATTGTTATAATTTCGTGCAAATTATCCGTGAAATTGTTCAAAAAAAAATTCGAACTCCTGAACACATTAACACTTGTAGTGTCATATTATAATAATTTCACGAAATGGTAAGTTTAAAATATTTCGATATAAAAGTTTCCATTCTCGCCACGGAAAAAAGAAAATTTCCAATTAAATTATATTCTCCATTCTTTATTTTCTTTATTCGACTTTAATTTATTTATTATCACGTGTAAGCAAATTATCATTTGAATACAATACACAATATCATTTTTACGTTTCTTCTCTGCCCATCATACAACCCATTTACATATTAATAAATTAACAAACATATAAATCACGTATAAGCAGATACATTTCTCTAACCAATCTATAATTTGACAAAAACAAACAAATAAATACGTACGTATTCTTCGCGAATAATAATCTTCTCACTATTCCCTTTTTCTCCTTTTCCTCTTCTATCCGTTCGACATTTTCTATCCAGCTTGTCCAAGAAAAAAAAAGAGGGCAAAAAACATAAACAAATAAAGAATACGTACGTATTCTTCGCGAATAATAATCTTCTCACTCTCGCTATTCCCTTCTTCTCCTTTTCCTCTTCTATCCTTATCCGTTCGACATTTTCCATCCAGCTTGTTCAAGAAAAAAAAGAGCGCAAAAAACGTAGAAATTCGCTCGGTCACCTCCGCATAATGTTTACAATCTCGTTACACGACTCGATACAAATTGGCAAGGCGAGAAACCTAGTTGAATTATTATCTACGCCCGGATGGGAATTAATAGCGTGATAGGTACGTGGCGGGCGAATGGCCATAAAATTGAAATGATAAGAAACGAAAACGATAGGAGAAAGGCGAGAATTCGCGCAACACGTGCCCCGGTTAGTGTTTAAATCAACGCTCGATGATTTTTCATCCGAGCGTGGAATAATCAGTGTTGCCAACACGATTTTACAGTTCTTTGCATTTAGACCATTTGGCGTGTCTTTTACACACCGGTCACGGTGAAACTTGTGGTGTTGGTAATTTTATGCACGTACATCTATTACGACCGGCTTGCAATCAGTCTCGTTTGTGCCGTAAAACAATGGGGCCGAAGTTGGCGTCGATCAGCCAATACAAATGGCGCCTATGCATTCTTAACTCGCCTAAACCTATGTGACGGAATTTCGATTAAAACTTTGTTAATTGAACGATCCGACCGACTTTTCTCTCCACACTAGTGAGATCATCGAGATGAAATGAATAATGATATAATGATTAATCCAAGAGAATTAATCGAGTTCAACGTATCGAGATAAGATTGGATATCGAATAATTTTCTTTTTATTATAGGTTAGGTTACGACGTGAAGAAATCAACGTGAAGAAATATAGCAAAACGGATGAAAGTAATTAATGTGAATATTGTGTAAATGGTAGTTAAAATTTTTTTTTTTTTAATATTTTAAATGAAACATTAATTGTTTGTTGTCGAGTACAAGCAAAGAAAAAGTAAATCAAATATATATTTAAATTGATAATAAAAATCATAAGATTTTTTTTACACAAGTTTAAACTTGGAAAGTGAAAATTCAAAGATCTTTCGAATTCTAGAAAAATCGTCAATTCCTGATAAATTTAAAATAAAGCTTGTGTAGCTTATAAATTTGTGATGATAAAAAATGCAGTGATATAAATTTATTCAAATTAACAATGTAACTCGGTTGATCGAAAAAAAATGATATCGATTGATATGATGACGTGAATTAAAATGCTTCTTTTTTTTTTTTAACCAATTTAAAAGAAAGGAAAGTTGTTGAAATGAAGATGTGTCGCAAAAAAAAAAAAAAAAAAAAAGAGATTGAAATTTGTTCTTGTTTTCAACTTGATTGTGCGTTATTACCATTAATATGAACGTTGTCTCGACACAAAATAGGAATGCGAGTTTAATTAAACGTTTCCATAGTTACTAATTGCACACACTTTCTCCAAACCGCGGCAATAATTCTTGTGTGTTAATTACCGTTCATATCTGAGATCACTATTGTGCATTTACTCGGCGATCAACTTAAATTTAGATTTAAATGTGGATGACGCGAGTGAATTATAATTAAACGAAACGAATGTAGATTAATAATTAATAATTAAATTGGAAATTGGCTACTGTTATTAAAATATGTCCAATTTGAAAATTTGAAAATTTGAAAATTCTTTGAGAGTTAAAATAAAAGTTAAGTTTCTTCTAATCATTTTCCTTTGGGTGGAGTACTATACTCCTTGGGCAACGTGGATTTAATTCTTAAGATCTTTAGAATTATCTACCGTTATATGGTTCTCCGGACAAGCTAATTTAAAATTCAAAGTAGATTACTACTGCTTGTAACAAACTTTTTGCCAGTCTGGTTTAAAACAAGGCTTGTTGTGTAATTCGATTCGTACAAAGAATTGTAACGTGTAAAGCAGGAGATAAAAGATTTTTACAAATTAATATTGTGGATCGTTTATTTTGCAAACGATGATCTATTCGAATATTCCTTTATCGAGTTCTTTCCAATAAATTTTTAGGATTATTTTGCAAAGGAGAATATTCTATTAACTTTTTAACAGGGTTTGTGTCAATTTTTCAGTTTTTTTCGTTGAATTGGCGAGAGATTTGACGCCTTTAGAAAAGAAGGGGTTTAAAAGTTGAGGGAAAAAAGTAATTTTTAAAAAAGAAAGTCGTGTGTGACTGGCATATTTCAAAGTCATAAAGAAAAAGTCCTGCACTTTTTCATTGCGACTTTGATGCTAAAGTTTCTTCATCACGTGCAGTTTTCTTTTTTCAAATGAAGTATTTGCGAGAAACATTTTTATTTTTTTATTCGATATTATTTTTCAGACGGAATTATTTATATAATATTATGCTTTAGAAAATTTTATTTAATATATTGAATTTTTCTCGATCTTCGAATTCTTTGAATGTGTGCACAATTATCCTCAAAAATATTTGAATATATATAATTTATAAAAAGAAAAAAAAGAAAAAAAAAATATTTTAAATTTGCAAAAATATATTGCAAAAAAGTATTACTATTTCTATTAAAATAAAAATATAAAATTGAAGAAGTAATAATATTTTTTCATTAAAGAAAAATAATCAAGTAAAGTTATTTAGTATAAGAATAATAAATAACTTTGCTTGATAATAAAAAATAACTTTTGACGTGTCAAATTGTTTAAAAAATGTTACTCGTTAAAATCGAATCACTAAATTTTAAATTTTATAAACTGCTTGAATTTGTAAATTGTCATTTTTCTGTCTATTATTATCATCCATCTACTATACATATATATATCTTTAATATATTACAAAATATTTTTTCTATGTCATGTATATTATTTTAGATATAAAACATATATATAAGGACAGATACCAAACTGTCTGATATATCTTCCATATTTTCACTTGAAGCTCGATAACGAAGTAGGAATTTCGAATCTTACAAATGGATTCGAAGATCAAAAATTGATTAAACGTGTTTGCTAAATATATTGAATTTAGTGGACGTGTTTCACGTTCCACCTTGCGTTAGTTTGCAAAATTGGATCGCGATAGGAAATAGTTCGCTTGATTTACGAGATCTGAGGGTAAAACGTTGATTACAAGACTCGGCTTGTTGAACGGTAGTCGTGTTGCTTATTGTCGATAGATTGGTTCGAGTGTTATTCGAAACGAGACTCGGTGTTGCTTGGCGTTCGAAGCGAGACTCGTTTGGTTGGTAACCTTGTTAAGATTGATAGATCTTTGATGAAATCTTAGAAATCTTGTACAATAGAACGCTGTGGTTTGGATGTTGAAAATCTTTGATACTTTTAGATACTGTATTTCATGGAAGAAAATAGGAAAATTTTAAAAAATGTGCCTGTTATCATTTGAGATTTGTGAGCTTGTCACAGCAAGTAGAAAATTTATTTTTTTTTTCTATATTCACGAATTTCCATAATGTTTCGATTCTTCTTCACATTTTATTTCTAGATTGATACTTATCGAACAACAAAAATTCTCTCTCTATATTTAAACCTAAATCTAAGTTTAAAAATTAAAACAAAAGTTTATAAGTTTCGTTTTGAAATTGTCAGATCCAGCCAATAGTGCTCAGATTGATAATTTATACTTTAAATATTGGAAAGTATGGAATTTGTATTTAAAAAAACATCGATAAGAAAACACTTGCGAGAAAGAGTCATCTGGCGGCGAGAAATCGAAATATCATCAACTCCTACGTTTTCTAACAATATATTATAAATATTATTATCACTGATGTTGAAATGGAATTATATATTAAAAGATCCTCACATATACAATAAAAAAATGATAAAAACGTGTGCAACAATCTCTATATATCTAACAACCATGTGCCAAAACTTGAAACAAAATTATTAAACTTCAGTTTATACAAATTCCTTACACAAACTACAATATTGATTCCATTTCCAAAAAAAAATTTCTAACTAAAAAACTTCATTCAAAAACTCGTATCTTTCAATTTTCCTCAACTCGAACATCCAAATCCTACACTTCCAACGATCATAATAGATCAACTGACCAACAACAAGAAGAAACGAAACTCCAATATCACGACGATCCCCGGGATCGGAATCGGCCCAACTTGACACACGGCTTCGAAACGAAAGGGTGAACAAGGGGAAAAGGACACACGCGCCTTTATTCCACGTATGATATATGCATCTAGATAGGCGGGGTGCAGGATTAGCAAACCTCGACACCGTACCAACACATTGTTATCCGAGAATATGGGCGGAGAGAGGGGAGGGGGGAGGAGGCTACAAGGACTGAACGTCCACGAGGGATTATCTTGATTCCACGTTACGAGCTCGCTCGTACACCCTTTGCACCCGTTGCGCCATCTGCAACCATCCCTGGAACCGTGTTACATTGAAATCCCGCAAAGTCACTTAATGTCGAATGTCGGCCGGTTTAAAGTCGAGAAACCGTAGCCGGAAACCGGCCAATAAATTCTCGAGATAAGGGGGCGTCCCTATCGCCAAGTGTATGCAAAGGAAATCTCTCTATAGACGGTTGGTTAACATCAAATATCACGTTCTCGTTTCACGAATCGTTGTTATTGTCGATTGGAAACAATTTTCCAAAACAGACGGTTTGAGAAAAGCTTCTTAAATTAAAATTATTCCCAGTAAAATCTGTGGAAAAACTATTGGTTATCTTTTGATAATGAAAACTCAAATAATATTTTATGGGCTTTTAGATATCTCATAACGCATCGATTACGTAATTTGATATTTTCTACAAAAAAAAATTATTCAAGTCCAAAAATTATTAGTTAGTAAAGAGATACAATTTTTTTTTTTTTTACAATTTTAAAATTATAAATTTCAAATATTTCTTAGTTGTTTTTCTAATATGTTAATATCTTTTTGTAAGGAAAACTAGTATTTTTTTTAAAAGCTTCTCAAACATTTTGAAATACTGAATCACACTATATATTGTTAAGTAAAATCGTTCTATATTATAATTGATGACAAACTATTGCCAAAAAAAGGAGGCAACTTACAAATCAAATATGGCGGTCACACGTGAGATCTTCGAATCTTTCACAAGCAATACAATACATAATTTACAATATTTCCTTTCAGAATTCGGCTCCGTCAATTATTGAGTGATTCTTCGAAAAATAACAAGATCATACCCATTTTGGTAGCATTAAGCAGTGAAACAGATATGATGAAAAACATTGGCAAAGACTCTCAATTTCTGCTGAAAGAAAAAATGAAATCATCTTTCATCGTTATAAATCTTATTTACAAAGAAGAAGAAGAAGAGGAAGACTCCACGTGTTCGTTTGCGCCACACACTCGACACGCCATCGAGTTTTCTAACTCGCGATCGTGTCGCTCATCTCGCGTCTCTGTCCCTCGCCCGGTGGGACACGATAGGTCTGTCTTTGGTACGTGATGCGCTTCTGTGACACGTTATCGCGTCCGGATAACCGTGGAGGAATTTCTGTTTCGCGACAGACGCGACACGCGGCGGATTCGAGTGTCGGTTAACGGCTGGGAACTACATAGTTTGAGAGTTCTCTTACTTAGAGCTCTCCTCACTTCGACCGGTTTCCCATTGTTTTATTCGTTGGAAACGAGCAATCACTGGATATTTTACTCGATGTATTTGTTTTTTTTCCATTTTTTTTTATTTTTTTTTTTTTGGATTTTTTACTATGTATTTTTTGTATTGTTGTTTTTTTTTGTGATTTCAAAAATTTGTACTTTTATTCCAACTTTTTAATTCCAACGTTGTGTATTTAATACAATGGAGATATATATAGTAGTATTACATCGATCGATATAATAGGCCAATGTTGATTTAAGTGGGACGATTGAAGAAAATTGGAGAAATGGCTCTTTGTTTGGGGGCTTTTGAAAGGCGAAAGATCAATTGCTGTGTCTCGATTCAGAAGAATCATAGATCAAAGGTAATCGAAATCTGATAAAGTGTTAAGATATATCTTTGGAACACTTTTGGAAAGGTAATTCTAGAGGCCGAAACGAAAATTGAATTTTCATTTATTATTTATTTCGTGTAAATTTTAATTGTTTTTTGTTTTTAAAATGTATCTTATATGTCATAAATTTAATCAGAGCTAAATCTAAAGAACTTCCAATGACTATTCATGATTGAATAATGAAGATTATATTTCTGTCAAGATGATCATAAAATTGTAAATTTAACTAGAGATAAATATAAAATGTATAATTTAATGGAATGTAATTATGTTATAATTTCACATTATTTTATCAATATATTAATTAAATTGAAACTAAATTAATGGAAATCGGATAATTGAAATATAACTGCGAATTTTTTAAAATAATTTCCACTTCAATTTCCAATCGGTATTCCATCACAATCGTGAATCATCGGTTGAAAGAGGATTAATGTAATTCATGCCCCGTTAAATTCGGTATGGAATGACGCGACATCATCCTATTTGCTCTTCCTTAATGCTTTTCGATCTTTGCAATACCGGTTCTTCTCTTGATCAAGATCGAAGCTTAACGTCGATCATGTTACCATTTATATTTGTTTCTCTAATAATCGAAGACGTTACTTCGTATCTTTTCTGTTTTTTTTTTTTTTTTATTAATTTTAATCGAATGTGCAAGCTTTCTGTTCTGATATTTATTTCAGAATTTTCTCTGAAGAAAAGAAAATAATAATTATATTTATGAGTATGTTACACGAATTTTTTGGAATAATTTTCAAATTCGATTTTCTCAAAAAGAAAAAAAAAATAAATAAGATTTTAAAAATTGTATTTCATTTATTTTCACGCGTGGAACAATTGTAACTGGAAACAAACCAGGTGATACGTCGATTTTCAAGTGTATTTTTGATTTTCGTTTCATTTTCTGCCCACTATCTCTTTAACTATTTAAACATACCATAAATATTTATTATTACTTCTCTCTCCAAAATTTAATCTTCGAAGCAACCAAGCAATGGTCGATTAGATTATTTTTTATTTATTGCTAAAAATACTAAATATCATATATATACAGTAAGTAATAAAATTTTTCATTCGTAATCTGATTTCGCATAAAATAAAAAACGTTCGAGAGTTGAGAAATCGATAGAGTTTTTTCAGTTCTTCCCAAAAGTTAAGCTGATATTCGAAAATAAAAAAAAAAAAAAAAATCTGGGAAGATTTAATTTTTAATCGTCGAGGTTTATAACGTTCATCCAATTTCTGCTGTTCACGCGTTACTAAATTATAACAATTACGTGGAATGCACGATATAATTTGAGACAGGAAGCGTATTTTGAGGGTTTGCTCGAGCATCTCTCATGCTAAGCTATAAAAGGATTAATTCCAGAATTAGTGGATAATTAGCGCAGTTTGACCTCCTTCTCTGGCTCCTCTAACAGCTGCAATTTATTTGAAGATGCTGTTAAGTTAACTTCTTCTTCTTCTTCTTCTTTTTTAATAATCCTCTTACATTATATTTTCACTCAGTCTGTTTCTTTCTACCATTTTCGTCCATCTTATTTTCGTTCCTCTGCTTCTCCATATTGACACGTGCGTACGTAGAGATATCTCGTTTTATTGCTTTTTTTTCGACTCGGTCGACGACTCAAGGAATTAAAAAACGTTCGAAGCAATAATACGAAAAGGCGAAAAGAAATTGTCGACAAAAAAATGTTAAAGTCTGTTCGTCGAGTAGAAAAAGAAGCGAAATCAGATATAATTCGGCAAATATAATTTCGAATTGCATAAAGGAGAATGTTTCACCAGATATCATATTTTGGCAAGCATTGTTCAAATTTGTAAAGTAAATAATAATTAATTTCGATTTAATTTTATTTATATAATAAATATAATAATTAAAATGTAAAAAAGTCTACATAAGAAGAATACTTTATAAATGTGAGTTAAAAAAAGCATATATGCATGGTATACTTTTTCTTAGAGCATTAAAAAATATGAACGAGATGTGTTAAATCACTGATAAATTTTTTCGTTAATTAACTTGAAATTGATGCTGAATCGATGATAATAATTCCGACGAAATTTGAATTAAATTCAAATTAAATTTTTTTGAATTAAATTCAAAAAAAAAAAGATTTCCTTTCAAGTTTTTCAAAGTTAATTCCAAAGACGCCAATAATAATTTTATTTATTCATTTATTTTTTTATTAATTTTCGATGAAAGGATGTTTCAACATTTCTTTTGAATCAATTTGAAACAAAATTTTCAATTACATATACATTTCATATGTTCAAGCAAATCAAGATTTTCACATTTTTCGAATGATTTTTAAAAAAGATTCACTAGTCATGACAAACGAAATTATCGATCGAGTAAAAATTTATTTACCTTTAAAGCAGAATTTTCTCTGACGATAATTAGGTGCATCAAAGTTATAATTGTGAAAGAAAGGTTCGTTTATTCGCTATTTAGTCGATCGCTTTTATTATACACCTTCGGTAATTTACAGCAAATATACGCCTCTCCCCATTAAACGCGTAATACAATTATGTCGTACGATTTAATCAGTCTCGTAACGATTTGTCCGAATCCAGAACAATCCAATCACCATCTCTTACCTTACAAGTTACTTTTCCGTATTCCAATCGTACAATACATTATTTACTCTCGTAATAACTGTACCTTCGTCGTTTCCATTATCACTCTGCAAACTAAAAATGAATAAACGATCAATGCGACTAATTATTATACAACAACATCAATGTTAATTTGTCGATTAAATTTTTCAAAAAAAAAAAAAATCTCGCGATTTAAGAAATGGGATGTGATCCGAGCGAGCTAGGAATGGGAGAACGCCTTTGTGAAGAATAGAAAGGGAGGGGAGACGCGAGACGAGCACGCAAACACCGTATAATTATGCCACACGGAATATTTCCCTCTTCTCGATTCGGTTTCGATCTATAATTCGTCCCGGTTGCGTGGGACAGGCCGTGTTCACCGTGTCCCACGTCTTCGTGCCATAAGCCTCGGTCAAGAGCATCTTTATCCGCATATAACTGGTACGCGCGAACGGAGCATTCCAATGGCCTGCTGCCTTCGATGGCGGGGAAAAAATTGGACGTTATTACCACCGTGTATATAAAGTAACGATAGCGCTACGATTTTCACGCGTGTGCAAATTTTATACGGATATATGTGCAAAGGGTAGGCGGCATCCTTGAGTAGCTGGAATATTTGTAAGCTTTGTAAGATCGTTTTATTTTATTAGATTCAATACTTTTGACAATTATGGAAAATGTATTTGTATATATGTGTGTAGTTTTATTTAATAATTCTCATAATTTAATTCCATTTGTGCGAGGAAAATTTCAATTTATTAATACTAATTTATATATTACCGTGTTTGATACCGTATTGATCGTATGCAAAATTTATATATCTGCTCGTATGAAAGGTAGATAATCTTTCCTTAATAGTAGAAATAACATAAACTAATCGATTTTCTCGTTATAAAATATTACACATTTATTTAAACATATGATTGAGTAATTTTGATATTGAAAAAAATTGACATTTTAATTTTTATTCAAATAAAGACGTATTTCCAATGTGTATATGTAGATACATATGTTGGAATGAAAACAAAATATGCGAAGCGAAATTTATAATAATATATAATGTTGGAAATAGAAAAGGTCGTATTTCCGAGCAATTATCGGCAGTCGTGCCCGACACTTCGACGAGCGAACAAGCGTATAGACGATTTAAATTCGCGAATAATAATTATTATATTTGCTTATTCAAATTACAATATTATAAATATAATAAAAGTTGAATAAAAATAATAATAAATAAAGAATAAATCGATTTAACATAATAACGTAACAAAATTATATAAACGATCCATAAATTGCAATAACAATAAATAACAATATTTATATTAATTATATAATAATTATATAATATTTATATATATAATTGACATAATTATTATATTTATATAATATAATATTTATTACAATATTTATATAATTATAATAATTATATTATATAATTATATAAATATTTATACATATAATTAATGTATATAATTTATATTTATATTTATAGTATATATATAATATATAATATTTATTACAATATTTATATAATTTATTATAAATAACAATGTTTTCCGATATTTAAACCTTTAAATTTATCGTAATTTCTCTCCGCCTCGGGAAAATTATCGAGTGAAAAATCAAAGAATGCAATTCGTCCTTTTACTCGTACGCGCATGTCTCCAATAAAAAGAAAAAAAGAAAGAAAGAAAGAAAGAAACGGAGTATTCAGTGGAAGGTGAAGGTTTTTGCTCCTCTCTATCGCCATTATGGACGACAGATCGCGGAATCGCGGCCGGTAAATCGGTGAACCAGCACGAGAACGTGTATTTCAGAGTTTATTACGATCGTTGGACAGGCGAGCGGGGCTTCCCTACGGCGTGGAGAGTGTCAGAGTCAGGCCAATAAAACGGAACAGGAGGGCACGTAGGTGTGTATAACGGATGGCCGAGAACAGATTTGTTTGACATCGTGCTGCGGCAGCACCTAATAATAAAAGATGCTAATATATCCCCGATGCCGTGGAAACGGAGGAGGAGTTGGGCTGAGGAAGGCGCGATTGGGTTTTGCCTCGTTGGTGGGCCGATTCGAGGTTCAACTCGTTGTGCGATTCTTGCGAGAGTGCTTTTCTCAGATTTTCGATCGACAATCGTGTTTCGAACGATGGCATCGAAAATTAAAAAAAAGTAGAACAATTATATAAAATAATTATATAAAATTATATAAATCGGTTGGTATTTATTTTTAAATCGAATAACGAAAGGATTATTTAGAAATGATATGCTGAAATAAAATAATTAGAGATAAGAACAATCGACTCGATATTTATTTCCAATAGAATAACAGAAGAACTATTATAATTGGTATTTAAAAATTATATACTGAAATAGATTATGAAATATTCTACCTAATTAGAATTTATTATAGTATTATTATATAGTATTATTTTCAATCAAATAACGAAAGGACTATTAGTGTATAATGTAAGACTATTAATATTACTGAAATAGAATAATTAGAAGTATAAAGACAATCCTATTTATTTCCAATCGAATAACCGAAGGACAATTGACTCGTATTTATTTCCAATTGAATAATGAAAGAACTATTAGAATATTTAAAAATGATATACTAATGATATAAAAATGATATAGAATAATTAGAAGTATAACTACTATTACTAATATTTAGAAATGATATCCTGAAATAGAATAATTAGAAGTATAAAGACAAACCTATTTATTTCCAATCGAATAACCGAAGAACTACTAGAATATTTAGAAATGATATATTGAAATAGAATAATTAGAAATATAGATACTACTATTAGTATTTAGAAATGATATACTGAAATAGAATAATTAAAAATATAAGGATAATATATTTATTATCTTATATTTATTTTTAATTAAATAATAGAAAGATTATTAGAAATTTATTTAAAAATGATATAGAATATTGAAATAGAATAATTATAAATATAACTACTAATATTTAGAAATGACTGAATAGAATATAATAGAATAGAATAATTAGAAATGTAAGGATAATTGACTCTTATTTAATTCCAATGAAAGAACTACTAGAATATTTGAAATAGAATAACTAGAAATATAACTATTAAAGTTAGTTAGTAATATTTAAAAATGATATATGAAAAATGTAATATTTAAAAATGATATATAAATGATATTGAAATAGAATAATTAGAGATATAAGGACAATCGACTCGTATTTATTTCCAAACGAATAAGAAAAGAACTATTATAACTAGTATTTAAAAAATAATATACTGAAATAGAATAATTAAAAATATAAGGATAATATATTTATTATCTATATTTATTTTTAATTAAATAATAGAAAGATTATTAGAAATTTATTTAAAAATGATATAGAATATTGAAATAGAATAATTATAAATATAACTACTAATATTTAGAAATGATTGAAATAGAATAATTAGAAATATAAGGATAATTGACTCTTATTTAATTCCAATGAAAGGACTACTAGAATATTTGAAATAGAATAACTAGAAATATAACTATTACTACTAATATTTAGAAATGATATACTGAAATAGAATAATTAGAAATATAACTATTACTAGTAGTATTTAAAAATAATATATTGAAATAGAATAATAGAATAATAGAAATTGACTTGTATTTATTTTTAATCAAATAATGAAAGGATTACTAGAGTATTTAGAAATAATATATTAAAATAGAATAATTTTAAATATAATTACTACTATTAGTATTTAGAAATGACTGAATAGAATATATTGGAATAGAATAATTAGAAATATAAGGATAATTGACTCTTATTTAATTCCAATGAAAGGACTACTAGAATATTTGAAATAGAATAACTAGAAATATAACTATTACTACTAATATTTAGAAATGATATACTGAAATAGAATAATTAGAAATATAACTATTACTACTAGTATTTAAAAATGATATACTGAAATAGAATAATTAGAAATATAAATCGACTCGTATTTATTTCCAATCGAATAACCGATATACCGATTTTCCGAATTGATTTCTTATAATATGGATGCAAAAGAAATAGATATAATTATGTTCAGGAACGATTATCATCGATCTGTCGAGGAAAGATTAACCGTTAGTTTTCGAATTGACAACGATAGATTGAATCCAAAGACCGTCCATTTATCTCTCGTGAGTGAACGAGTAGTCGATCATCTAACTTGTTTTCCTTACCTAGCTGGATTCAATCCCACGAACTTTATCGCGGTTAGAGAATCGATCTTCTAATAACGGAAGGTTGTTCCATCCGCGTTTGATCTTTTGAACATCACGTTCAAAATTTTGAATAGATTGAAGATGATGTCGAGTCGAAAAGTAATTTTTGTCGCAATTTAATGTAGCTAATTAATTATTATCGTTGTTATTCTCGTATGTAAATTGAACGAATGATTAATTCGCTTGTTAATTTTCCGCTATACAATGTGACAATCGATGATGTAATAAAATGTCTATATCAATTTCATTATTTCGTTAAGAGGATAATATTGATCGTGCAATTAATTGATAAATAAACCGTAGCAATAAATTAAAATGCCTGTATTCAGAAACTCAATTTCGTCGTTTTATATTTTTAATTATTAGATTTAGAAATAAAGTTTCTACTCCTTTGTATTTGATTTAATGGAAAACCAGAAAAATATTTTTTTATTCCTCTTCTCCTAACTACGACAAATTTTAAAACATTTTAATTTTCAAATCTTGTTATGGATTTCGCAAAAAATTTTTTCCTTTCAAATTTTCCATCTTTGAAGATTAAACTCATAGATTAAACTCAGAATTGTGAAAATAGAGATTACACGCTTTTTTTTAATGAAGTTCTTTTAAAATATCGTAATTTCTCATCGATCCTCTTACATTATGTCGTTCAATAGTTAAAATTTTTTTTAACTATTTTTTCTTCTAGCATTGAAAACTTTCATCAAAACATGATTTTGTGCTGCGGACAAACAATGCTACGAACGCAATATCCAGTATAATACACAATAATTGAACTGGTAACTGGTTCTTTGCCACTGTCTACAAAATCGTTTCACTTTCGCAACATTTCATCACTTTTCGCGAAATGAAATTTTCCACTAATAGAGAAAATTACAATACAAAATTACAATTGGAACTGAGAAATGAAACGAAGTTTAGAAAAAAAAAATAATAATAATAATAATAATAATAATTTGAATCCGAGGCTTCGATTTCCAACATCGAATAAAGTTTCCAATGGAGAACGCTTGTGCTCCGATGTTTTTCGATTTTCGTGGTTTCAAATCGTACGTAAACAGGGATGAAAAGAAAGAGGGTTAAAGGAGAGCGAGGAAAAGACACGAGACAGGTAAAAGGCTGCAAGCGGGAACTGAATGTAATATTTACACGTCTCGGTTTGATGATTTTTGCCCGGCTATGAAAGGAAAGGGAAAAATATGATAGGAATTACACACGTGAAGGTATGAAATACGTGGCGGAAAAGAGAGGAACGTTCTCGAAAAGACAGGAAATTGATGCTACGCGTATGTATGGGTGCATGCTTTTTGTTCTCGTACAAATGAAAAATTTTTTAAATCGAGTAATTTCTTAATCCCTTGATTACTGAGAATTTTACGATTTTTTTTTTTTTTTTCGATGAATTGTTCATTCAGCGACTGATCATTGATGTCCAATGATTGAAATCGAAAGGAAGTTTTAAAAAATATAATAAAATGGAAAAAATTTAATAGAAAAACGATTTTTAACTTATTTTCAATTAAATTAAATTAAGAGAATTAATTTAATATACTTTTCCGCAGTTTTTATTTTTGAAATCAAGTAATTTCTTAATCCCTTGATTACTAAAAATTTTATGATTTTTTTTTTTTTTTTTTGATGAATTGTTCATTCAGCGACTGATCATTGGTGTCCAATGATTGAAATCGAAAGGAAATTTTAAAAGATATAGTAAAATGGAAAAATTTTAATAGAAAAACAATTTTCAAATTATTTTCAATTAAATTAAATTAAGAGAATTAATTTAATATACATTTCTGCAGTTTTTATTTTTAAAGATTTTGCTATTTAATAAATTTTTGGAATCGAATAATTTTTTAATCCCTTGATTACTGAGAATTTTACGATTTTTCTCTTTTTTTTTTTCGATAAATTGTTCATTCAGCGACTGATCATTGGTGTCCAATGATTGAAATCGAAAAGAAATTTTAGAAAAAATGAAAAAATTTTAATTCACAGAAAAATTCACTTATTTTCATTTATGTACAATTTCATTTATATACAATTAAATTAAATTTTGTAATTTGTATTTTCGAAGATTTTGCTACTCGATATATTTTACAGTGAAAAAATAGATAGTAATTCTTTGATGTTTGGAATATGCCATTGTCATAGTGAAAAAACAACTTTTTTACAGTTCCTTTAATATAAAATTTTCAAAATTGCATACTATTTATTTAATTTTCCATTATCAATCCTTTGAAACAACATTACAAAATGATATATTATAACAATATTAATTCAAACAGTTTCTCTCGAATGATTCTCCATTACAAAAATAATTAACGATAATTTTCGAGCATCGATTATTCCCATAAAATTAAAAAAAAAGAAAAATAGAATCTATTAATTAGAAAAAATGAGCATACTATTTATCTCCTCCTCGTTGGATTGAGAATAAAAATCGACCCGTCCAATCGAAACGAATTTTTCATCCTCTGAACAATTATCCGATCCGAGGAGAAAACAACAGGTTGAAAACAAATTTGTAATTTGATTGCAAATCTGTTGCCCCGAATGAAAGTGGCGCCCTCTCGTTTCACGCGCTAAAAGCCGCCATAATTTGAAACTCGTACTATACTCGCCGACACAGAATTCATAATTTTCGAAATTATATATAACCGGTTGATAACGAACTCCTCCATGTCCGCCCATAGTCAAATGGGCCGACAACGACTGTCGATTACTCCCGCCACTGAAAAATCGATACGAAACAACGAAGCAACCGTGCTTGTCACGGGATTCAGAGCACGTTCTATTTGCTTTTCATTGTTCTATGAAATCATAAAACGGGAGATAGGAGGGGAGGGGAGAATGGGATGGGTGGGAATCACATTGCAACAGAGTGTGCGACGGTGTGAGCAACAACGTCAAAATAGCGTACACGCGATCTATCAACGTCGCGATGATAACTGTCCCGAATTTCTGCGTCTCCGAGCATTCAGACAAAACTCGTCGTCGTTAGTATTGCGCGAGAAACGCTCGCGAATGTGTAACAGCTGTGTTCCGCGCACGGAAATGCGGTAACCGTTCCGCTATATTCATATACAGGGTGTCCCGTTTAACTGGATGATTTGGATAGTCGAACGTTTCGTGAGAGATTGGAGTTAAGAGAAAGAAATATTTTGAAAATGTTTGGTTTGGTTTAATTGATTCAACTTAAGGTAATTTAAATAAATTTGCTATTTATATACCGGGTGTTTTGTTTGATTGGATTTGATCGACAGGATCGAATGTTTCGTGAACGATTGGAGTTAAGGGAAAGAAATTTTGACGAAAATGTTTTGATTGGTTTAATTTATTCAATTTGATAATTTAAATGATTTGCTATTTATATACAGGGTGTCCCGTTTGACTGGATGATTTGAACGGTCGAATGTTTCGTAAGAGATTGGAGTTAAAGAAAAGAAATGTTTTGACGAAAATGTTTTATTTGGTTTAATTAATTCAACTTAAGGTAATTTAAATAAATAAATTTATTTATATATCGGGTGTTCTGTTTGATTAGATTTGATAGAATCAAATGTTTTGTGAAGGATCGAAGTTAAGGGAAAGAAATGTTTTGACGAAAATGTTTGGTTTGATTTAATTGATTCAACTTAAGGTAATTTAAATAAATTTGCTATTTATATACCGGGTGTTCTGTTTGATTGGATTTGATCGACAGGATCGAATATTTCGTGAGGGATTGGAATTAAGGGAAAGAAATTTTGACGAAAATGTTTTGATTGGTTTAATTTATTCAATTTGATAATTTAAATGATTTGTTATTTATATACAGGGTGTCCCGTTTGACTGGATGATTTGAACGATCGAACTATTAATATACCGGGTGTTCTGTTTGATTGGATTTGATAGAATCGAATGTTTCGTGAGAGATCGAAGTTAAGAGAAAGAAATATTTTAATGAAAATTGTTTACCTTAATTGATCTAACTTAAAGTAATTTAAATAGTTCGCTATTTATATACAAGGTGTTCCATTTGATTGGATTTGATAGAATCATATATATAATGAGAAAATATTTTGACGGAAGTTGTTTGGTTTAATTCATCCAACTTAAAGTAATTTAAACGCTTTTTCTATTTATATACAAGGTGTTTAATTGGATTTGATAGAATCGAACGTAAGAGATTGAAGTTAAGGGAATGAAATGTTTTGATGGAAGTTATTTAGTTTAATTCATCCAACTTAAGATAATTTAAACGATTTTTCTATTTATATATAGAATGTTCCGTTTGATTGGATTTGACAGGATCGAATATTTCGTGAGAAAATGTTTTGACGGAATTATTTGGTTTAATTCATCCAACTTAAGGTAATTTAAATTTACTAATTTAAGTTTACTATTTATATATAAGGTGTTTCATTTAAGTGCTGAAGAGAAAGAAATATTTTGATAAAAATTGTTTGGTTCAATTAATTTAATCTAATCTAATTTAATCTAATTTAAACTAGTGTGGTATACTGAATATAATTAAA
Source organism: Apis laboriosa (assembly GCF_014066325.1). NCBI lineage: Eukaryota > Metazoa > Arthropoda > Insecta > Hymenoptera > Apidae > Apis > Apis laboriosa. The sequence goes on from NW_025223140.1 coordinate 1,913,034, forward strand.
GATTAGAGATTGAAGTCAAAGAAAAAAATATTTTAGCAAAAATTGTTTTAATTAATTATTTAATTAATTAATTTAACTTAATACAAACTATTCATATACAAGACATTCCATGCAATTGGACGTGCTTGAAAAAGAACAAAGTTTGATTCAAAGAAAGATATATTGTGCAAATAATTATATTTATATTTATATTAAAATAGAGTATAATAATAGAAGATATTTAAAAGTTAATTTTACTTTTTTTTTAATATAATTATGAATCCATAATCGATTTATAAAAAAGTATTAACTTATTCATATAATATTGAATTAATATTATAGTACATTGTACATTGTATATGGGAAAAGATTTTCCAAATCTAATTGATTGGAATTAAATTTTCCTAAATGAGATCGACAATCCTTAAGAACTTTAGAACTGGATTATTTGGAATCCTAGATTGTCCTTTAACTGAATTCCTGATTTATGAACTTGTTTGAACTTTGACTGTCTGATGTTTTTCAATTATGAGTTTTGAAATCTTCTTTCGAAACCTTCGATCTCTTCAATTCCAATCGAAAAACTTCCAAAGTTTTTGATTGACAATTTTGTTAAAAGCAATCTAAATCAAAATCTCCATAATAACTCTCCTGAAGAATCCGATTGATTTAGGATTTTTCTTGCAAATCTTCTCATATTCTTCGATATATCAAATAAATTCAATTCTTTGTATCGTTGTTAAAGATATAAAATTTTCAATTATTTAATTATTAACAATCTCGAAAAAATTCCACAATTTTTAAAAAAAATGAAAGGATAAATTCATATCAATGATGAATCATGATAATAAGTGATGATAATAAGTTATGATAAATATTTAAGAACTGATAAATACTGATAAAAGATTTAAGAAACCATATGTTCTATTATTATTGAGAAAAAAAAAGGAAGTCTAATTATCAAATCAAAATAGATACAAATATTGACAAGGAACCAGTAAACAACTACTAATTCTCTGATTCTTTACAAAAGACTTTTATGGTAACAAAATTAAGTAACTAGATATTTTTCAGGTACAGTCAAGAGGTGCATAAAGTTAACACAATTTATCTATAATAATCCTTTTCGGATTTGAAAGTGCAATTACCACTTTATACAACATTATACCATAATCCACGCTTAAACCAAGTAATTCCTGACTTTCAACCCTCAACGTGTAATTTCTCTGGTAACGTTACACGATGAATTTGCATAACAAACGCGAAATATCAACTTGATCCGTGTTAATTACATAACAAGGTAAAAAAAAATTGAGTTCTGACAAACTCTTCCTTATGTATTCTTAGTCTATGTATATTTATGTATTATGCATGCTTGAAAAAATAATGTAAATATATTTTTAGAATCATCTCGCGTGAGTTCCAATAATAAAACAGATAATAATTTTTCGATTCAATAATTCATAAATCAATCCTTAATTTATGACTGCCATTTTGAGAGAAAATCGATTATCATAATTGTCGTTTTCATCATAATAATAATTTTAAATGATGACAGTATAGTGAATAAATTTAATTTTTTATAGTGTATAGAGAAACATCTCAAAATACAGAAAAATTTCAAGTTCTTACATAATGTATATGTAATAGAATTCTAGAGATCAAAGATTATTTGTTAAATCTCTGGTAAATAAGATTTATATTAAATAAAGTGAGATGGAGGCAGAAATCTGATTTTATCTAAACTATATAATTTTATATAAACTTAAATTGATTGTAACTTAAAAAATTCCAATTGACACTGGTCTACAAGTATATTAACTCTCTATACATATAATCAAAAATTAAAAAAATAATATTCACATATATTTGACTTAACCTAATCTGTCATATGTGATAGTGAAAATATCAAACTTCTATTATTTATTTCCTTTTTTTTAAATATAACTTTTGATACAAAAGACAAAATTTTAAACACACAAAATATTCACATATATATGACCTAATCTAACCTAACCTATAATATATGTGATAGTGAAAATATCAAACTTCTACTATTTATTTCCTTTTTTTTTTTAAATATAACTTTTGATACAAAAGATAAACTAAAATTTTAATACACGAAATATTCACATATATGTGACCTAACCTAACCTAACCTATAATATATGTGATAGTGAAAATATCACCCTTCCACTATTTATTTCCTTTTTTTTTAAATATAACTTTTTTTTAATACAAAAAACAAACTAAAAGTTTGAATACATAAAATATTCAAATTAATAATATTATTCATATAATTGTAAAAAATATGTTTAAATAATGAAAATATAAGAGTTGATTTCACGCGTTCAAATAGATTTTCCTTCGTACACACAAATTTTTATCAAAATTAAGAATTATTTTTTGAGTAAATTATCTTATAAGATAATCTAAGATGTATGTAGATTTTTGTGCGAATATATCAAAAATGGTGATCGCAAAAGAGGAGAAAATATTGGAAAAGACAGAAACGAGAAACGACAGAATTGCTGGTTCCTTGGAAACTCGAAGTTTCTACTGGTGCCACCGGTTTCTTGATCCTTCGAATATGCGATGGCGTCTACTTGAAAGACATTATTTAACTCCTTACGCGACGAAATCTGTTTCGCTGCAGATTGCTCTACGAAATATTACCCTTTGCGAAAGGGTGGCAATAAAATGACGCTATACTATACGCCCATGAAACTTTACGACTATCTTTGTCTTTCGATATTTTCAAAACGTCGCTTCTCCAATTTCCATTATACTGGAGGGTGGAAATAAAATGCAAATGAAAATGAACGAATGTTGTGATATTAAAGTAACGTTATTCGAAGTAATATTGTTAATAAACTCGAATTTCTTTTCTTTTTAACGTATCATCATATCCGAGTTTAGAGTAATAAATACTAATTCAATTTATTTATGAATATATTTATGAAAATATAATTCTTTTAGTATTCGTTTTAATTTAATTGTTTGATAAAAATAAAAATTTGTACACTTTTCTTTTTATATATAGGTTTTGTATATATAAAATATTAATAAAATTAATCGATTCAAAATTTGATATTGACTTATCAATTAATTTTTATACGCAATTCGTTTTTTTTTTATAATGAAACGATATTTGAGAATCTTTATTTCTTGAAGAAATTTCTTCGAACTTCGAAAACAAGGTATTTTATTTAAGATCCTCGATTTATTATTTCACGAAGAATTACTTTTAGATTCTACCACTAATAATAGATTACCCTTTATATATCACTATAAAGAAGTTTAAGACCATCTGCGACAGTACGTTTATCGGTCTTTCAATTTATAATTAAATTTTATCAAACTCTTCAAATTCTAATATTACAAAATCGAAATTCATTCATTTATCCATTTCAAAAATTGCGTCAAACTTCACATCAAACTTCCACAAACAAACTTGAAACGATATTTACAAAATAATCATAATACGTATCATAAAATTATATCGTTAAAAGTATTACTTAAAAGTTTCAGAAAAGGTGTTCACTTCATCCGCGACAAATTCAAACTCGGCCACACTTTGCATCTATCTCAAGAAAGGGATAGATGCAAACAAAGATGAACAAACGGTTTCCATTCCGAATGATGGAGACGCGGCAGAGGAAAGGAGACTTCTTTTCCACGTGGAAATTGTAATATAAAACTGTGCTGTAACATGATAGCGCCACAGTTCGCTCGGCTGTGTTAGCCCGCGATGGGATACTGCGCCGCGAACCGAGAATTTATGGAACATCGTGTCACGGTGTCGGAGTGGTAACAATAGAAATGAATGCGAGCCGTTCCACCGAACTGACTACAGTGCCGTTATTAAAGCCCAGCTTTTTATACCTGTAAAACGTTGGCAATACGTTGCGGATTTATCGCCACCACTGTTCCATTTTTATTCGTTTCCTTCAGAAGCGATAAATCGTCCTCAAAGAAACTCCGTGCTCACACCTCGAAACTTAATTACGACGCACCCTATCTCTCTCTCTCTCTCTCTCTCTTTCTCCCGTTCTAACAAGTTTTAAACTCGATTTTCTCGAAAACAAAACCACGTGTTAAAAAAAAAAATTTTATCCGTTAATGTAATGAGACTTGTTGATCGTTGCGAGACGAGATTTATTAGATAGCTGAGAATGAATGGAATAGTTTAATCAGCTATCAGAATATGAAGTTTAATTATTTTATAAAAAAAAAAAAATATTGTGCTATTATGTTAAAAATATAATATATTAGTTTGAGAAATATTTTAATTTTATAAAAAGTTTTACAAAATTCAAATTGAAATTAATATATTTTTGACACCAAGTAGATTATATTTATTTATAATAATACAAATTTGATCTTTATGTGTTTCTTATTATTCAATAATATAAAAACGTGCTTTCTTGAAGTCATTCAATTTTTATTTGAAAAATTTGAATGAAATTGTAATTGGATGGAATCTTTTAATAATTCTCTTCTTATTTAAAAATTACAAATTATTTTCAGGAATGAAAAGAATTGTTAATTTTTAATATTACAATGAAATGAAACTAGAACGTTGATTTTTTTCTCGGTCAGTCATTAATGATGGCCACTTTTGCAAGGAAAGGTGCCGCAAAAATTCAGTTGGTAAAGCGCTATAGAAAACTTGAATCGCTCTTTTCGTCAAGCGTGTGAAAGGATTTCCTGGAAATGCTCGATGTTTGGGTGTATCCGGTACAAGGTCTAGTTAATGGTAACCTCTAGATCCGCCGTGAGGAAGGATGGAATTTCTGTAACGTGTAAGTAAAGGAGCGAAAACCACACTTGAAAAGGATCTTAAAATTCTTAAAGCGAGATGAGAAGGATGTTCAAATGGCGAAGAGAACGAATGGATATATTGGCAATGCATATGAAATTTCGTTTCACTTGAGGTGCTAAATTTCATCTTGTTTCTAAAGAAAAAGAAATCCAATAAAAATTAAATAAGAAAGATTAAATGCAATATTATTATAGAAACTTAATTATTTATTTGTAATAAATAATATTTAATTTCAATATCAATTTTTAATATTATTTATTATGAGAAATTAATTGAAATGTAATTTGGAATAGAAAAATCCAAAACATAGATTTTGTGCTTAGAAATTAGTTTAAATTATAATAATTTAAAATTTTATTATTAGTTTTCAAATATAATAATTCATGACTTTTTAAAAATTTGCTTTCTAAACCTAAATTTTCAGCAAACAATAAATTTCTTCTACATAAATTTCATATAGATTTTATAAATTCTTCTTCAATAATTTACAATAATATAATTTTTATTTTTATTAATAAAATTTCTTATTACGCACAAATAATTTTGAACGAAAAAATTGGATTCAACTCAAATTTGTAACATAAGAACAATAAGAAGATAAGAAGATAAGAATTAAAATATTAAAAAAAATTAAAACTTCAAAGCCTTCATTAATTTTACAAAAAACTATTTTTTATATATTAAATTCGAAATAATCAAAAGTATGGATTTTATTCGCTAAATTATTAAAATATTAATACCAAGTTTCACTTAATTAAAAAAAATAATCCTACAATTTTTTCTTGCTAGTTACCAGTCACTTCAACACGTATGCTTAAAAACACTCGCGAACGACGGAAGGTTAAAGCAGTAATCGTTTTTCTTATCGCTTCCTCGACAATTTGCGACAGGTGACGGTGGCAAGACCGACGACAACGATACGTCGGACGTGCATCGAGTTCGGATGCACGCGGGACGAGCAAATTCCTCGTTCAACGTGGGTCGGACAGGAATATAATATCGCGACAAGAAAATACGTTACATCTCCCTCCCCTCCATTAAATTAAGCCTGGCTGTGAAATAAACGTTTCGAATGGAGTACGTTTCCATGCGTGTACGGCCAGGACTGGTCCGTTGCTACCTGCATATCCTATCAGGGATAATTGCTCTATTATGCTCGCGCGTTCATAAACTTGAGCGAATAATCGCGCTGGCTGGTTCGCAAGGATCGTGAACGTTTAACGTAGGCGCGAGATGGCGGGTACATCGCATACCAACCTTACTTACGAGCTTTAAAGAAAATTGACTGGATACGGTAAAATATTCCTCTCCTCTCGCAAAGGATGTTTCACATTAGGCGTATAATTTGGCTGATTTTGAAATTAGGTATTGTCGTTCAACATCGTTATTATATGGAAATCGATGTGTATTTTTTTTTTCTTTTGTGTAGAGTGTAGTGTGTATTTCGTTTTATAATAATTCTTGAAATATGGAAATTACTGTGTAAATTTTGGAAAACGCGTTGTGAAGTGAATAACGTGGCGTGCTACATTCTAAAAATGATCATATATATCATTATATTTTTTACGAGATATATATTTTGGGCGAATTTAAGAACATTTACAAATTATTGCACATCAATTAAACCAATTCAATTAAACCAGATTCAATTCACGAAATGAATTTTAAAAGCAAAATATATACTTTGCAATTATGGCGTCTGTTAAACGATATATTTTATCGCAATTCCGACAGTTTAAATGGCGTATTTTAGAACAGGTTTCCCTCAAAGGAAACATTACATAACATTCGATAAACGTCGATACGCTTATCAATCATAAAATCGCGGTCACAATTCCGTTTAAACGCGAATTCACAGCTCGTTGCATTGAGCGTATGTAGCGAAAATTTGATTTCATACAAGCAAATATCAATACACGAGGGCAGAAATGTATCGCCGCGTGTAGATCGTACCGAAATTACGCGCATGAATATGAAATGAAATTGTGACATCCTATAAATTATAAATCTTTGATCGTTACTAGTCCGGTTTAAGCAATTTCAAATAAATAAATCAGTTCGTGTCGTTTAAATTTGCTTTATGTCGTTCGTTCGAGCATCGAGTTATTTCGATCCGTTTGGTTGCATTAAATTCACGTGTAAATTTAAAAAAAAAAAAAAGGGCATAAACTTTGAATTGATAGATTTAAAAGAAAATAAAGATATTCAGATTGTCTCAAAAATATGGAAAATCTTGAAATAATTTCAAGCAACATTTTAATTTGCAAAAATTTTCCTTTTTGGTTTTGTTAACCAAATAATTATTGACAAAATAAAAAACATAGAACTTGATGTGAATTAGATTGATTGTTTTTTGAATATTCTATAGAATGTATTTAACTATATTAAGAAAGTTCATTCGACTTGGAAGTTTTGATTTTAATGAAAGTTTGTAGAACATAATGAATTACATAAAATTTTTTTCAGAGAAAGAATTTGTTTGAAAAATCTAAATTCTACCATCTTTGTGAATTTCATTCCATATTTTTTATATCGTAGATATAAAAGTATCTGAATATTTTATTAAAAAACATTGAAACTTTAAGGGTTAATTTTACCCTCTCAAAATGATATTCCATGTACAATATATTGAGATATAATAAAAGTTAATGAAAATTAGATTTTTTTTGATAATACAAATTGTTATTATAGAAGAATTGAACAGTTTAGAAGATTTTTGTAATTGATTATTACAATATCATTATCATTATCAATAATGATCATTAAAAATATTAGCAATTTTATTGTTTAAAAAGCGATGTCGTCTTTACTTTTTATGCATAGTTGTATATTTTAATAATCGAAATTTTAACTTAAAAAAAATTTATCAAACGATATTTATTAAACTAGAAAAATATCCCATCAATTTGGATGATCTGGAAATGGCTTGAATACTTCAATAATTCATTCATATATTCAAACTTAATCTCTTCAAAATTTTTTTTTCTTCTAAAAACTTTTTCTTGTAAAAATATCATCAAATGTTAATTAAATAATATTTATATACAGTAATGTTCAGTTACACATGTTGGAAAAATTTAAATTTATCCATTTCAAACATTTAAACCGCCAAGCCAAAGTTATTCAAACTAATCAAATCCTTCCTAGCTCATTGAAATAACCAAGTTACTCGAAATACGTGCTATTTGAATAATTGAGCGGTTTACTCGGTTTGGAAAACCAAATTTCGTTCCGTTTGAATTTCAAATACTTGAATATTCCAAGTGTCTACTCGAACTACCCTCACTTGAGTTTACATCGTTCTTAAAATCACGTAACGCGTATGAAAGACTTTTTTTTCGACATTCGATACATTCGATTGATGATCACTTGTTTTTTAATTATAATAAATATGTTTTTTAATTATAATATATATAAAATTATATTCGAAAATATTCGAATCGAAATTTTTTTAATCATCCTCCTCCTGCTTTCGAAATTCCGGAATGTTATACGTATCGTTGCCCACAAAAATGAATCTCGACGTTGATATTCCACGCCACTCGTTTTGATTATCGGTTTCTTTTAAATTCGAAGAACGGAGCTTCCATTTGTAATGGTACTTCGAGGTTGAGGGAATTTTTAGGTCAAGTGCGAACAATTTCAATATGAAGGGTAAAAAAAAAAAAAAAAAAAAAATAAAATTGGTACAGTAGAATTTATTTTAACCATCGTAATCATCGAAGATATTGACAGAATATTTTAAATATTTTCGAATAATCAAAGATTTTGGTATTTTAATTTTATTAATAACTTATAATTAATATTAATATTGTGTATGAAAGAATTATTAAATGATATCGAAAGAGATTTCATAATTTAATTATAAAAATTTCAAGAGAACGATTTTATTTTATTATTATTTGATATATAGAGTGTTCATAATTTTTTGGCTGAATTGATCATTAATCTAGATATAATGAACTAATAATTATTAATATATTTAATAGTTTCATGTTAAATCAAAAAATGAATAAATATAAATTTCAAGTTTTAAAAGATAACGTTTCTTGAAATAAATTTATCTTGCAATTATTTTTCTGGAATTACAACATTTGTGCTTGGGAATTATTACATCTGTGTTAATATATTTGTTAAAGTTGCAACAAAATATATCAAAAATTTACCATTACTGTATATAACGCGCTTCAATCATGTTTTTCGCCTTCCACTGTAAATTCTACAATCTTCCTAAACTTCCAACTAGGAAGTTGGTAATTCTGTGGAATTATATTCTGGGCTTGCTTCGTACCACTTGAATACCATCTCTAATATAAACGCTTCCGTATACACTACCGATCAAAAGTTTGCACCGCTAATATATTCCATAGAATTCAAGAATTTAAACGTATTATATCGTCTAATAATCAGTACTAATTATAAATAATTGCATTACATCCGACAGATGGCAGGAGAGAGTTAAATTCTAATATACACCGAATGTTTTAGAACTGGAATTCGACTTAATTGAAGTGATTTTTAAACCACCGTTTACAATTGTAAAAACAATATTATAATGATCCAATCATATTCCAATTGAGGATTAATCGATTTTTATCTCATATAAACGATCAATTGAATATATCGATTGAAAAATAAATTTTAAAATTATAAGAAAAACAATATATTTTCATGGAAGAAAAAAGAAAACTCCATTTTAAATTAATAAACTTTCATAAAAAACATCGATCTTCCCTCGAATAATAATAATAATAATAATCCTTCTCCTCCACTCCTATTTAATTTATTCTAATATCTTTTTCTTCCTAACCGAGAACGAGACAAATAAACGCAACAGAGACAGACAGAGAGATAACAACGAGATGTAGTTCAGGGACCAAGTCGATGATTCGATAAAGCCTTCCGCGTGTCCGCGCTCGAAGAAATCCATCGTAATCGATGTACAATTGATTTACCGATTAATGCAGGTCGACGAGCAATTCAGGGATTTTGCCTACTCATTGAGACGGCTATACCGGACCGGAGGAGAGATGCAGATGTAATTGGATTTTCAAGCGAGATCGATGGTGGCCATTCACGACGGCTTAATTAGGTTTCACGAGTGCCCGTCGAAAATCACGTAGCTGATATTCTGTCAGCCGTTAGCATTTTGGAAATTCTATGCTTCGCTAAATTATTGCGCGACATCCCGATTCCATCTACGCGTATGCGTGATACAACAGGGTGTTTCAACGAATTGGGCCCAGGCAGTTCTTAAATGAATACTGTTTTTGAATTCTTGTGTATATATATATATATATATGATTGGATGTTTTTATATCTTTCAATATTTTCTTCAATTGAATTGAATAAAATTTATCGAAAAGATTAGGTTAGGTTAGATTTGAAATGATAGAATAGGATTTTTTAACTTTTTTTGAAACGTTCAAATGATCCTTGATGTTTTTTTCTCTTCAACTAATTTAATGTCAGAAATTTAATAAAGAGATTTAAATTAAGTTAGATTTAGGTTAATTAAATTAGATTTAACCATATTTTTTATAAATTTATAAATTAAATGATAAAATGCTTCTTTCTTTTCTTAAATAAATTTGAATTCTTTTGTAATATTCAAATAATCTGTGATCCTTGATATTTTTTTCTTTTCAATTCATTTAATGTTCAAAATTTATTAAAGAGATTAAGTAAAATTTAGATTAGATTTGGGTTAGCCAAATAAATCTAGTTATATTTCTTTTGTTAAATTTGGATTAGATAAACTGGATATAATTCTTAAATTATAGAAGAAAGAAATATATTCTTCAAATGATTTTCAAATGACTTGTGATTTTTTATGATATTTCTTCTCCTTAATTCACTTAATGTCTAAAATTTACAAATAGATTAAATGATATTTATTTACTTTTTTTTTAATTGTGATTTTTCTCTCTTTATGTTCCCTTATTTCAATTGTTCCAACATGTAGCTCGTGATTGCAAAGAGAATCGTGAAATGAAAGAGAAATTGTTATTTTTAACATTTATTTATTTTAAAATAAATAAATTGTTATATTCTATAAATGTATTGAAGTGATCTCATTATAATTATTAACTCAAATGTTTGTAATTTTTCTACGAGAGGAAGAAGGATTATAAATAAATTATTTGAATATTATAAAAGAAAATTATAATTTAAAAAAAAGATTGGAATACTCTATTATAATAGAATTTAATTGCAGTAGAAAATAATTAATAATTTCTTTTGTTTACAGGTAAGAAATAAAAGGAAACTAACACGTGGATGCTTAACCTATCAACAATTTACAAGACTGATTAAAGGTTTTTATTATTTCATATTTATATTATTTAATCCTTTGTCAAAATAATTTTAATCGATTTGTAGTGCACTTACAATTAAATACTTTAATTGTTATCAATAAGTAATTAAAAAAATATTTTGGGAATTCTCAATGACTCCATTTTAATAATTAAATTTTCTCGTTCGATTAATCGATTTTAAAATATTTTAAATAATTTTACATAATTGAAAAACTTAAATAATATATCATTAAAACGAGATGATCGTATTGCATGAAACGCTCTGTATACATATACGAAGGGTCAAAAGTTTGTTAAATTTTCGTAACCATTGTTGCGTATCCTGTCGTGCGTAATTTAAAATTATGCGATGAAAATTCGTATATTTCATGATGAATATGAAACCCTATCAGTATCGAGATTAAAAACATTTATTAAAAAGATTTAACTCGTTAAATAATTTCATCAAGTTTTCTTTTTTTTAAATTTTTACAAATATGTTATTGCATATTATTAAAAAAATATCTATCTAATATAAATAAACTATAGATATAGGAAAAATTTATAGAATTTTTAGAAGAATCTTACAAATTCTATGATACTTTTAAAAAGTTTAAATCTTTCAAAATAAATGTAAAAGTTGCGTATTAAACAATAATAAAATTTGATTTATATGTTCGCTACATTACGATACATTAATAATAAAATAATTTGCTGAATCGAACGAGGAACATTCGCTACGCTAACGCGATATTAATATCTTTAAATGAGACATCGGAATAAATTTTATTGTAATTTACAACAACGGGAAAGAAAATAATGTAAACATGAAATTCGAATCGAACAATTACATTCGTTCATGAACGAATTCTACATCAAAGTTCAACATCAATTTTAAATTCATTCCATCTATACTGACATATTCCCCTGAAATTTTTAACACGGCCGAGAGAAAGATTGATGTATGTTTTTGCATTATAAAAAACTGTGAATCATTGGTTGGTAGATTATGAATTTTCAAGCTGTGTAGAATACGACAGGAAAATAATTTTTGAAAGATTGTTGCAACGTTTTTTTCTCTTTTAATTATTTAAAAACTTTAAATAAAAATTTAAATTTAATATAAATATAAATGTACAATAATATAAAATATGTATCTAGTAATTATAGTGTATGTGTTTAGAAGAATTTCAATAACCAAGTTATGGTAGATTTATAGTATAATCATAATATATGTTTTATAATTTAAGCATATTTTAGAGATCTTGAAAGTATGCATATTAAGAAAAGATAATTTAACGATGGTCAAGTAGAATATAACATTGATTATTTTGGTCACAAATATAATTTATATTATTACATTTCTGTTACTCAATGTCTAGAAATGTTGAAAAGCCTATCATAATTGCTGACATTTATTATTCTTGGCAACAAGTTTTAAAAATTTTATGTTGAATATCCTCTATGTCATTGTTGTTAAATTTAAAATATGGAGAACAGATTATATTAGCATATTCCAAAATGAATTTACTTCATTAACAATAAAATATTCTAAGAATAGCTAGAGACTAAGACAAAGTATTTTTAAAGAAACTTTATGAATAAATTAAAATTAAGAAAATTAATAGTAGTATATAGTTTGAATGTTAAATTAATTGAATAGGAAAATAATACCAAAATTTTTGATACTGTGTATGAACATTAGCATATTATTATTAATAATAATAATTTTATTTCATATGATTACAATTAATGAAATCGTAGAATTTATTGAATTAAAATTTTCATCAATGTCAGATTAAACGAATTCTAATTGAATTCCTATTATCTACACTTCAATTATATGAACGTTTGCTGCGAATAAAAAACATAATAGTAAATTAACACTTCCAATAATACAAAAAATATGATTGAATCCATTTATCTGAATATGAATCCCTATAATTTGTAAAGTCATAAATAAACAAAACTGTATAATAACAATTAATCGTATAATTAGATAGACTCCCATTATATGAATTGTTTACGTTCCAACAGGTTCGTTTTACTATATCATAAAAAAAAAGTCATCTCTCGAAAAAGGAATATGGATATTCGTTTACTATAAAATCGGTCCGCGAAAAAGCTGGAAAAAACACCGCTACAGACGGATTATAAAAACCCAATCCTCGAACGTTGGCGCGGAACGTGTGGTGTCGCAATTGGATTTACCGTTGGTGACACCAACGCGCCATCTATATAACAACGGTGCTCGACCCCGTGGTTCTGTAACGCAATAAAACGAACACGATCATTCGAGCACAAGATTCGACCGAAACTCACAAAGCAACAGTGATTCTCCACGTTTGTTTCTTTCATCGCAAAAATTATTTTGAGAACTTGTAATCTATCTCGCGGCGAGCAGCAATCGGTATATAACTCGATAGATGGAGCGCGTGGAGAAATAGAAGGGATTGCGTTTCGTTCGTCTAATTGCGAGCGCCAACTTCTGTGCAAGCATTCGCGGTATTTCGGAGATGGACGACAGTATTAATTTTGCGGAAATACGGTAACCGGTAAATTGTCGAGATGATAAATACGAGACGATTAACATGGTTTGTGTTTTCATGTTGACCAATGTGTGCGCGTGTGTGAAAGATGGTTGTTTCTGTTTGAACGTTGGAGATGCGGTTTCTAACCTAGCTGTGCAGCACATGTTGTATACCTTGGAATTGATGTATCTTTCTTTTATATATTTCTTATATATATCATACGATTTCCCTTATTATCCTTAGCACTGATATTATTATAATCATTTATATTATCTTTATTATTTGCATTATTCCATTCATTCTCATCGTATTCGTTATTATCTTTGTGTGTTTATCGCGTTCATTTTCATCATATCGTTATCATCATTCTCCATTTTCGTCCGAGAGAAATAGCTAGGTAAAGAATACGCCAAATGATTAGTTGTAGCGTAACATCAAGTAGTAACTATAATGAATTGTCGAGATGATAAATACGGGATGGTTACACATTGTGTGTTCATGTGATATACGCGCATATATGAAAGATGGTTATTCTGAAATGGTTGTTGGAAATGCGGTTTCTAATCTAGTGTGCACACGTGCACAATGGCGTGTCCCTTTTTGATATTTATTCATTATCCTCAATGCTATCATACGTATATACAATCATCACAGTCATATTATTATTCTTATTATCTTCATCATTTTAAGAAATAGGCAAAGACTACTAAGGTTAAATGATTACACTGTGAAATAAAAGTGACACATATATTCGATTCATTTCATTATTGAATAAATTAGTTATTTACAAGTTTATCACAAAGAGATGTGTGAAATAGAATATAGCAATGACAATGACAATGATAAAATCATTATCAAAAAAATACATAGAATATAAATGTGAATAATCATATATTTATTTTGTAGATGTAATAATCATCTTGTTACTCTGCAATATGATCTCTTGATGGAAGAGTTTGAAGATGGAAGATGATTGAATGATAACCATCTTTATTCTAATTTTTCTAAATTTTCAATTAATATAGTAAATATCATATTGCACTAGTTTAACTTTTATTTTTAAATCGAAATATAACAAATATTGGTTATTTATATATATATTTAATTACATATTTGCAAAATTTTGTATCCAACAATCTAATGATTTTGATTAATATTGCTTTTATATTTGCATATAGTGTTTTTTCTTGCTTTATTATGATTGCATCCAGTATGGATTATAATCAAGTATAATCAAGTTTCAAATAATAAATTAAAAAACATAATATGATAAAATTATTTAACATAATATGATAAAATTATTTAAGTTTAAATTCAATTTGTTCTCAATGAAATTGTAAAAGATAAATTCGATATACTGCTTTTATGTTTTTGCTGATTTGTGCGTGTGTTCCAAGAATAGAAGGAAATCATATATGGGTAATAATGATGTTAATATTTATTTGGAAATTTTCCAATATCGAGAATTATCAAAAATTTTACACGATTTAATTGTTTTATCAAATTGATCATTTAAATAAATCATTAGCGATTTGTCGATTTGATATTGATAATTAATAAATTATAAATGTTTCATTTATTTAGAAATAAATGTTTTATTAACACGTTTTGAAATATACTTTTAAAATAAATTTTTACAATATTCTTGTATACATTTTATATCTATCGATTTTATTTTATTTTTTTTTTTAACCATTGATATAAAATCATCTATATAAAAATGACTTTATATTAAACAACAATATTTGTTTTTAACAGACTATTTGTTATTTTATTTATCTTTTTAGCAAGGGAGAATCAACTGCTACAGCGTAAATGTAAAATTAAAAAATTATACGCGAGTTTTCTAGTCCGTACATCCCTTTTTAAAACTACCAGTGTTTGCTTATTTAAATTGTTTGAAATAGATGACACCAAACTTTGAAAATTCTCACGAAAATGTCTCCCTTAAATTCTTGTTTAAAAATAAAGTGCTCGTATCGTTGATATAAATAAATAAATAAATAAATCGAACATGGAAGATATATATATTTTCTTTTTTCTAATTTTTTATTTAAAAAATAAGATGCTCGTATTATCGTGATGCAAAGAAAAAATTAGTTTGAATATTTATTTTCAATCACTGAACCAAGATAATTGGAAAATTGAGAAAATATCAGTCATAGTATAAATCGAAGAATTAGTTTACTAAAAAAAACTTTAAAAATCTCTCAAAAGAATAATTATTGCCGATAAAAAAAAATCGTACAGCTCATCGATCTTTCATCTCTACAAATTGGGTACTGTTTCAATCCTGTACACAATTTACATTGAAAACGGTGAAAAGCATAACATTTTAAAAAAAATCACACGAATTAACTGCGCATTCGAGTGGCGCTTTTCAACGGAATTCCTCTCAAATTGCAAAAACGGGTATCCAGATTTCAATCGAATGTACAGTACCGGACAAAATCACAATTTCGAAATAACAAACATAACCTGATAAACGTAATATTTTTTTTTTCCAATTAATTATAATCCTCAACATCTCTAAAATAACTTTTAAAAAACGGAAGAAAAATGATATCTCGTCGATCATTAAAATCGTCGTTGAGAAATCATTGTATCGAGGCAAAAGCTGTCATAATTTTATACAGTACTGTATACGCGCTGCACATCGACGTTTCCCGCCATTTACAAATAGAGGAGGAGGTCATGTGACGCGGCGCTCAATTCACCCGGGGTTCGTACGTTTGCGTACAAAAGAAGCGCTCTCGCCCTTCGTTTCGTAGTGTCTAATCGCGTGTAATAGCATTTGTAAATGTTTACATATCAATCCATTCGCGTAATACCGGGGCAGAGAGAGGATCAACGTGACAGCTGTGAATATATCTCGTTCTATTTTCTTTTTTTTTCTTTTTTTTTTTTTTTTTAATTCATCTCCCTTCCTGCTATTTAGTTTGTCTTTAAAACTTCTTTTTACTTGTGCATTTTCATTTAACGTGGAATTCGAGCAGATTTTACAGATTTAGTGACATCGAAATAGCACGTATATTATACATTTACGTGTATATACCAATATATTAGTGATGCATATTAGTGATGTTGGTAAAAGTTGATAAAATTCTGGTTTAATTGTTAAATTGCAATAAAGTGAAATGGAGATAGAATTCTGTCACACATTCATTTCTATCCAAGAATCTTCAAAGATTTTTTATTATATTGACATTTTATGTAAAAATTTTGAATATTTTCTGAAAATAATCATTCTAATAAATATTTGATTTCCTGATAATAAAGGAAATGATGTAGAATTGTTTTGTCTTTTGATTTAGGAAATTTCAAAATGGCTATAAAAAAAAAGATCAAATGAGTAACTTTAGAAATTATCACAATAATAAAAGAATTTTATAATATTGCAATAATTTAAAATATTGTAAGTATTAAGGAACTTGGGATTTTTTTTTAAAATAAAAACAAAATGAATATTATACATATTGTTCATTCATTTATAATGCAACGGATAAAAGATAATTTAGAATTTTTAATTGAATAACAGATCACTTTAATAGGATATAATTGTTGAATCGGTTCAGAAGAAATTCAACATGGAAAGAACTTAATACACGATCAATACAACACGTATCAGAAGTGGAAAAGTGTGTGCTTAGCCCAGAATGGTCTCTATCCAGGATTAGAAAGAACTCGAAGCTAAAGGGGTTAAAGAAGGATTGAAGTCGATTGCGCTTTACGAACGATGGTCGCAGTCTGGGTCAAAAGTAAGTGGGCGATTTAACTGGATTTTATTTGATTGTGCTGAAAAATCCTATCGTTAGTGGAAATGGAATTAATCTGGTAATGTGATGTGGTACAGAGGTAAAGAAGTATAATTGCAATACTAATTTATAAAAAAAAAAAAGATGAAGATGGAAAATTATCTTATTATAAGTTATTAACTAACAACATAAATTAAAACTTGAAGAAAAAATATTAAAATGAAATAATTTTTTTTATCAATATTTATTATTAAGTTAAATATAACAATATAATAATATAATATAATAATACAATATAACAATTCAATAATAAAAGAAAAATTTTTTAAAGAAAATATTTTCTGAAAATAATTATTCTAATAAATATTTGATTTTCTAATAATAAAGAAGATGTAGAATTGTTTTGTCTTTTGATTTAGGAAATTTCAGAATAGCTATAAAAAAAAAAGATCAAACGGAACTTTAACTTAACTTTAGAAATTTTTACAATGATAAAAGAATTTTATAATATTGCAATAATTTAAATTTTTAAATTTTCCTCAGTTGAATGCAATATCTATTTTTAAACAATTCGATTAACAATTTTAAATTAAAACATAAAATTATACATGCGTTTCGCATTCCAACTTCTTCTTGTGCAAAAAAAGGAATATTTTATCAAAGATTTTCTTCTTGATAAACCAGAATTCAGTCTATTTAATCCTTTGATCTGATATTTCTTGATTGGTAATTCTACTTGATCCAATATACGAAGTTCAGAATTTTGCACGATGATTCAACTTACAAAATGTTTCGTGTTCGATGTCGTGTTTGGAGATACGAAGGTAGTGTAGTAAACGGAGGAGGAAGTGGATTGACAAGTTCGGCCGACAGAAGGACACGTCTGTAGATTTCCTCATGGCTATGCGTGAAAATTTCTTATGACACTTACAGCTTCTCGACACTCGGGTGTTATAAAAATGTCTACAGCCATGTGTTCGAGCTTGCTCGAACTTTATGGTTATATCCTTACTAGCGATGGCGACGAACATCTCGCGAGCAGGCTCGGATATTGATCAATTATGTTTAAATGGAATCAAGAAGATTTGAGAATTATTTGTATAATTTTAAATTGACATATTTTTATAAGTGTTTCAGAAAAAAACTATGTATAATATGAAATATTATAAAAATGAATACTTATATTGAAGATTTTTTTTAAGAAAAATTTTCTATTTTGATTTAAAAAATTTTCTTTTATTTTATTCATGCATGTTTTAATGTATATGTTAACTGTATGTAAAAAAATATTATATTTTATCATAAATAATTTATGATTATCTGTATATATAATATACATATATAATAATATATAATAATATATATAATATATAATAATAATAATAATACTGTATATATAATAATATATAATAATTTGTACTTTTGTAAAGATTTTCAAAAATTTACTAAATGAAAAAATAAAATAAAAATAAATATATATCAAATATTATTGTCAAACAAGTGCAAAATAATAATGTTAGAATAAATTATTATTCTTATCTATAATTTCTTACAATTTTCCTTATTTTTTTATTTTCCTATATTTATTTATATTCAACTTTTATAATTTATTCGTTACATTTTTCGTTTATTGATTTACGTAAACTTCTCCTGCTATTAAGATCAATTTGAAAGTACATACTGAACTCGAACCTATCACTAGCTTTAACAACTCGGCCGTCGAAATATTCCCCCGTTACTATAAATGACTTTTCGCCATCTCTTGGGCACTTTGATCCAACAATTCTGAATTTCTCTTGAATTTCGAATTTTCTAGCGCCGCTGAATTGCAAATGATGTTAAAGCTAAGTTTCTCTTGCGACATCTATGACTCCATTTCTTATCATTCTATTTTGCAAAGCGACAAAACTTGAAATAAATTACATTGAACAATTACACGTGTTTTTACCGGTTGAAATACAAAAGTTAAATAAGTTTTCATCAACAGTCATTGTATTCATACAACTGTTTCTTCGGTTTTATCGCAAATAAAATGACAAACGCTATTTTCAGAACTAAATGTCGCCGTTGTAAACACACACCGTTGTTAAAGGGAGGCAAAATCTCGATTTAGAACAATGATGTATACCGTGGAAAATTAAAAACAAAGAATTCTTTTTCTGCATTTCATACTTTATCAAAGTTGTATATATTAAATAGTATAAAAGTAGTGTACACAACAGTATTCTAAAAACGAAATAAATACGAAAAATGATATACAAGATTTACGTAGAGAATTTTTTTTTTCTTTATGAATTTATATATCTTTATATAAACATTTTTATTAGATATAAATAGTATGTATATATTATTAAGATTAAATTTTATTTTCAATTTTTTCAAATTAAATATTTTATTATTATTCTTTCAATTCTTTGCTTTATGGATAATTTATTAATATATCCAATTTTTTATTTTGTTTTTTTTTTCTTTTAAGTTAATTTTCTTTCCTTTTCTCTTTGTTTTTCTCAATTAATTTTTTATGACGATATTATTATTTATCATATTCGAGTCAAAAATAAAATCTAATCGAAATGGAATATTTTCAATTATAAAGTAAATAATACGTGATAACTGACAAGATATTCGAGGTTATATTTTTATGTAACTCGAAACAACGTGAAAAAATTGGAAAACATATCGAACAAATAAATTATATCGAAATTATTCGATTTTCTCTTTCCACTTTTTTTTTCAAATTGAAATATTTCTAAAAATAAATACTTTTTCACTTCGGATATAAATAAAATTATTTTTCTTTTAATTCAAAATCGATAAACGATGAAAAATAATAAACCATGTTTCGTTTCTTATTTTTTAAACACTTAAATTATTTTTTATGCATTATATGTTACATGTATAATATGATTTCAACACTATTTTCCAAAAATCTATATTTGAAATGCTATTTCATTTAATGTAATCAATTCTATTTATAATTTCACAAAATTCTATATCATTAAAAAAACATACATACACATATATACATAAAAATATTCACTTCCATTTATCTATTTTTTCCCATCCATGCAATTTACTGTTGCAATATCATAATATTCCAAAATTTCTTTTAATATTTCTTTTCCTCGCCACACCCTTGCAAACGAGCATCGTGACTCATTGTGACAAATCTTGGTTCTCGCATTGGACTGGTTTCGAGAGAACGTCACCGAGATAGAGCGAAAATGGACAAGTATCGTGACGATGGCGCCAAGCCAGGAATATCGTGCGAATTTTCTCTGTAAAACATATTTTTAACGCGTATTTTTCTCACTCTTCCCTTATGAACTCCTCACCTCGACCGGTTTTCTATCCAACTATATAACTTTGACAGTTTCACCATATAAGTCACAAGAAGCGGACGAACATTATGGAGGCGCCATTATGAGCGTTCAAGGCATCACTTATCCGTTTTATATTTAAATTCTGGGATATTTCGACGCCTCCATTCAAATCTCCATTACTTTTATAATCTACTTTTACAATCTTATAATTGTATCATAAAGATTATGCCATTGCGTAATTAAACTAAAGTCAAAATTTTGAAAATAAATATGGAAATAAAAGAAATTATTATTGTTGAAAATTTTGAAAATTGACAAATTATTCCATTATTTCTTTACAAAAATCTGTTGAAATGAAGAAAATTGAATATCCACTCTCAATTAAATATAAAATCTCTGGATTTTAGCTTTCATGAATGTCAAAAGTAAAAATTCAAGCATCGTTGCAATTATTATAATACTTGCTTGCCAGAAAACCAGTTTCCAATAATATTTTTCAAAAAATGAAGAAACGATTACACACATATTTATACATTTTATATTTTAAATATTTAAATACTTACACACCAATCGTTAAATTGAAATTTCTCAAAATTCCAGTAAAAACAGATTCCAATAAATATTTCTACACTTTTCAGAAATAAACAATTTTGATACTGTGCACTCCCCATATATATGTATATATATATACATATAAGAGTTTGGTGTATACGTTCCAGTTACCCAGAGCACAAGCTGTTGACAGAAATTTTCCTAACAACGTGTCATAACCGTCTGCAGTCGGCCGCTTTAACCGAATGGCCAACCCTTGGGTCCGGTTTCCGGCAATATTCCGCATAGCAAACCGTACAGGTCACTCGTGCACCGTGATGAATAGGCATCGCGATACGGAACAGAACTCAAAGGAAAACGTTTCGTCCACGCTGATTTCCTATTCCCTCGTTATTCACGTTTCTGCGTTTAACGGCGTATGTTCGAACGAGTAAAAGTTCGAAGCACTCGGACTGCAAACACGCGTGAAAATTGTTTCGAGCACATTTGTCGTGCTCAAGGATAATTAATTTCTTCGATTTGTGAAGGGAAACTTGCGTTACATGAAATTCCCTTTTTCCCCCTCTGTTTATGATTTTTAACAGGACATAAGGTAACATAATAAAATGGAAATAAGAAATTTTGGTTAAAATAATAATTTCTTATTTTTAGGAAATTTTAGAAAATAATTACGTTTGAAGTAGATTAGAGGAAATTGGAGGGTAATTCTCTGTCCATCCTAATATTTGAATTATTAAAACTTAGGATTCTTCACGTCAATTTTTTCCAATAAATGAAATAATAAACACTTTAGAATTTAGAGTGACAAGAAACTTGAATCAATTATTCCTTTCTCACGACCTTGACAAAAGTACATGTACACCACAAACTAGAGGATTGAAACGTACATGTAAACTCGTCATAAAAAGTTGTCGGTCGAAGCGCTATCTATACACAACTTTCTAAAATATGCGCGTTCCCAGCCGGCATAGAATTCCGCCTCTACGAAAGTTGACAGTTTTCTGACCGTTCCCATTCTCTGACGGTCCTCCTCTTCGTTTTAACGCGCGCGTGAAAGGTGAATTGACGAAGAACCGGTTAACGATTGGTGTTCCATGGTGTCTATACTTGGCAACCGCGTTTGAGAAATCAACTGTGGGAGAAACGACACCGTATATCCGCATCCGTCCAATGGATTACTACTTTGCGTATGTTTGTTCGCGTCTAACTGCTATATTAAAGCGGAAGTCGTATTCGTGTACGGTTATTTCGAACGTTCATAACACAGAAGAAGAAGAAGAAGAAGAAGAAGAAGAAGAAGAAGAATGGTTTCCAAGATGATTTTTCGTGAGAAAAAAAAAAATTTCGAGGTTTTTTTCTTTTTTAAGGAAAATCAAAAATTTTCAAATAGATCAGGATACGAATTTAATTCGAGAAAGCTTGAGTTTGAAAAATATTTCGATTTTCTTTTAAAAATAATAAATCGTATTCGTGTACGGCCATTTCGAACGTTCATAACACAGAAGAAGAAGAAGAAGAATGGTTTCCAAGAATGATTTTTCGTGAGAAAAAGAAAAGAATTTCGAGGTTTTTTTCTTTTTTAAGGAAAATCAAAAATTTTCAAATAGTTCAGGATATGAATTTAATTCAAGAAAGTTTCGATTTCGATTTTCTTTTAAAAATAATTTTATTTACACATTTTATCGATTGGAAATCAGTCTAATTTCAATCTTTGTTTTTTGAGATATTTTCGAATTTGTTTATCACTTCTACAACTTTTATAATTACTTGTTCTTGCAAAATAATAATTGGACAATTGGATCTCATTAGAGTGACTAGAAAAATTATTTAACATGTAATTAGAAATTTATGCATTATTTAAACGTGCAGAAATTTATTTGGAATGATATGCAAAATTATAATTTTAAATTCCAATCTACATATTATGATAATTGAAGAGAATCAAATCTTCATTTCAGTTTCCATTTTTTTTTTTTTTTGTAATTCTGTTCAACAAATTTTTAATTTGCATAAATATTTCCAGTCTAACAATCGCCATAGATTTTATGTGCATAAATTTTAAGGAATTATATATTATTATATATAAGAACAGGAAAGAAAAATTCACTTCGACTATACGTATATGTATATATAAGAGAAGAAAGAATTCGTTGAGAAAAAAAAATCCACAATCCGCTATAAACACTGATAACACAAAATTTTAAATGAAAAATTTACCACGCAACAATATTTCTCGGGTTAATAAATCTTGGTGGAAAGTAAAAGCTTAGAGTCCTTCCCCCTCCCCCAACCAAACCTAGTTCATAAATATAAACAAGCGAGGCACGGTGTGTGTACCTCGCCTATGAAATTTATCGCGTTAATTTTCACCCAAGTGCACACGCGGCACAAAATTTTTAAAATCGTTCCTCCTTCATAAACAAAGGCGTTATTACAGAAGAATTTTATCCCAGATTTCTCAGTTGCTCAATTTTAATTATACATCATCCTGTATTAAATTAATATATATCTCGTTATGAAAACCGGAACCAGAAATTTATATCTGTTCTACTTTACTGATTAATTATTCCAATTGATTAACGTTATTTAAATGTTAGAGAGTAATAAAAAGCGAGGAATTAAAGTTAAAGTTATAATACGAATATGAAGAGAAATTATATTATTAAATAAAAATTACTTAAATTCTATGCTAGAACAGAAATTTAAAAAAAAAAATATATATATATATAAAGAAGACTTAATTTTCGTTGTATTATATAATTTAAGAAACTTCGACCAAGTTTATGCTTATAATAATATCGATATATTAAAAAACTTTTTCAACTTTCCATTGCGTATTAGAAAATAAATTTGTTTAAATTAATTTTTAAAATTATTTTGTTGCGCGATTTTCGTAGTACACTCGAATTATTTGAAAAAATAAGGAATAAATTATAATCGAGGAAAGGAACAAGATTTAATAGTTCGAAAGAAATATACGATAACAAATTTCAATTTTCAAATTTTCACGTATAAACAACTCCGTCGATCGACGAAACCAAAGCATCAACAACGCCCTTGTAACGTTATCATATTCTCGATATATGGATTGAAACGAGGCTTGACGTAACGTTTCCAATGAACGTTTTATTAATCCCTCCGGTTCACGGAACATAATAACACGAGACCATTATTAACGCGATACACAATTCTCGTTCGAAGTGACAACAACAACGGTACGAGAAACGTGTACGATGACTTACTCTATCAAGTAAGTATCGGAAACGATTGTCGAGACGGATTGAAGCCTGAACAATGAGGATGGAACAAATTGAATGATCGTGAATAAAGGAGAATTGTGGAATAAGGATAGAAACGAATGATAATTTGCATACGAGAGTAATCTTAGTTAACCATTATCTGTTTCGTTTTTTTTTTTTTTTCTATTGTCATTCTGAGTCAATCGTTGATTTATTATTGGTAAAATGCAAATTTGGATTTGCTCTCTTTTTAATAAAAAATGAAATTTGTTATTAATGTTTATTGTAAACGAAAAGTTTATATTTTGTTATATTAAATTGGAAGGAATTCAAATTTTTTAATCTTTTGCTTGAAAGAAATTCAAAATATGATTTCAAAAAGGATTTAGTGAGATGACATTTAATTTTTGAATTTTTTTTAGAAATAATCCTAAAATGAATAATTCTTTTTGTTTAACAAGTATACGATTAATCAAATATCTAAAAATTATAAAATAATGTATAAAATAGTTAAAAATTTATTTAATTCTTTGTCTTATCTTGCAAACTTAAATATTTACGTTTAAAGCACGATTAATATGAAAATCATAAAGATAAGAATAATTTTCATTCTTATACACTAAATTAACAAATTAAATAAAATGAATCTCTAATTATAACAGAAAAATAAAATTATCATCATAAATTTCATTTTTCGAAATAAAAACAAGAAAAAATTTCAATTCTAATAATTAAATTGGTCAAATTAGATCTTGTATGTTTCTTCTTATATTTCTTTTTTTTTTTTTTTTTGTTTTACCCCGCTTAATAAACGTATCTACCAAACCACTCAGTTCATCCTTCCCACGGATCGAAGAGAACCCGAGACCAAAGTCGACTCAGACGCATAAATACTCTTTCCACCTTTCTTCTATCTACACCCTTCTCGCTCTTCCTCGTTTCAACTTTTGCTCTCTATCTCATTCGACTTTATTTCCTCGACCGTATACACTATTGTTCATAAGTATCCCTGCTCTTTTAGCACATCCAAGTAACTTTGGTCCATTAAACATGATGTTTGATGAATTTTTAACTCTTTCTTTTGACAATGAATCAATTAAAAAAATAGGAATCGAGTTTAATTTTAACCTCTTAAAATTAAATACAGTGTTAATACTCTGTATATAGCAAAATTTAATAACAAATATTTTATTATATTATTTATTTTTCATAAATACATTTTGTCTTTAATAATATTTTCACGATATTATTCCAAAGAAATTTATTTCAACATCGTATTATAACGACAATATAATTTTGTTCAATTCGACTTTTCCAGATGAAGAATTTGATTTGTAAAAAAAAACTTGAGTATAAATCTGCAATAAAAAATTACTGAAATTTCTCAAATATCACAACAACTATATGATCCTGTTCCACATCGAATCAACATGAAACGTAACAATTCATTCCTAAACCGAGTCAAGATCCACCCTCAACAAAAAGGAGAAACCCTCATTGCTTTTACTTTTGAACCATAGTGTACCTCCTCTTCCTCGTCCACGTGTAACTTCACACCCTCCCTCTCCACCCACTCTCACTCCCTGTTTCCCCGCGGAAGGAGGAGGAGGAGGACTAGTATCGCTATAAACGCGAAGCGCTCTTTTATCTCTGGAACTCGTGGCAAACAAACCACCCCCCCGATTCGAGGAACGAAAGCACCGTGTTCCGGTTAAACGGTATTACGAGGTCGGCGCTGCGTTCCCAGATGGTGGCGCGCTCTCGCGCCTGGATGGATACGTCTAATTGGGTTCAATGTCGTTCGAAAGAAATCCGGGGATTATATGAGCCGTGAACACGCGGCGAACAATGGCGCGGGTATTCTTGGAATACGATCCCGCCGTCTCTCGCTAATATTTTCAATCTCTCGGCGGGGAGTAATCCGGAAATTTATTATTAAATTTGTTGCTGGGAAGGGAGGGAGGGGATATATTCTTGAGCATTTTCTCTTTTTTTTTTGGATAAATGGAGTATATAGAGAAGGATGTATTTTTTATCCTTGTGGTTTCTTTTTTTTTTTTTAATAAGAAAATAATAATTTAATCGTATTTTTTTTTTTAGATAAATGGAGTATATAGAGAAGGATGTATTTTTTATCCTTGTGGTTTCTTTTTTCTTTTTAATAAGAAAATAATAATTTAATCGTAATTTCTTGAAATTGACAATATATAAAAGCGATGATGATGGTATGGTGAATATTTTCGATTTAATCCTATTTAAAAACGTACATCAATCAAAAGCTTAGCTCTCTAAAATAAAAATACAAAGAATTTTAAAATTGGAACTAACGACTATGAAATATTTATTGTAACACCGTACACGATATATTTCATGCTAACGAGTTTGCATTCGATTTAATAGGATATGACACAAAGGAAATTATGACGTAAAAAATAAAGTTCTGATGCTATGATCAATATAAAAAAAAAAGGAATGTTCGAAACACGATATAAGTGATTATTAGACGCGTGTAATGAGAGCTGTACTTTTTTCTTTCGATATATTATGTACAATATGCAATGTGATACGCGATACGAGCTCCTTATCGTCGAAGCATGCATAACAAATATAATTGCAATGTAAAATCAAATTTCGAAGAAATCTTATTAAAATATATAATAAATATAAAGGAAAATATTAATATTTCGCTATAAAGTTTTATATTACGTATACGTATATTATTACGAATGAGAGAAAAAAAAAAAAAGAATGTCAGATTCGAAATCGTTGGACATTGGAAATGGGAATATTTTTGAACAAAACTCTGGAAATAGAAATTGCAAATATTTATTATAAATTATATTTATTTATTAAAAATTATTTTCTTCCAGTATTACCAATATGTACAATTCATTCATAAAGTATTTCGTTAAAAATATATATATATAACGATGCTTGAAAAAATATTTTTGTTCCTCCTCTCTCCGCTGAAAATGTAAAAATGTAAAATGCAATTTCACTTTTTTTTTTTTCACATCAGAGTGAATGTTAGATATGTTGAGATATTAATTTAACAAAAAAGATT
The DNA here is from genome assembly GCF_014066325.1 of Apis laboriosa. Lineage (NCBI taxonomy): Eukaryota > Metazoa > Arthropoda > Insecta > Hymenoptera > Apidae > Apis > Apis laboriosa. Next base: position 1,940,598 of record NW_025223140.1, read on the forward strand.
TTAATTTAATAACAAATTTTATTGTTAAATGTGAATAAATATTTCAAAGTATTTTCAAATACATATTTTTTTCTTAGCTTACGATTTTTGTTAAGAAATATTATTGAAATTACATGAAATTTATAATTTCAAAAAGATGTTGAATTAATTAATTTCTACGCATAACGAATTCTGTAAAACTTTTATCCAATTCTTATTATCTTGCTCGTCGTTAAAAGACCTTAAGTTTTCCAATGCATTATTCAAGATTTTACAATGAAAATCCGGCAACGTTTCAAATAATCCAAAGTTTTATAGCATGTAGCTTGTAATGCGATATTAAACTTGTATCGATAAAATAAATCTCTTGTATAGAAAAATAAAAAATAAATTGGCAAGACGGATTAACTTTGATATATGTAATTACTGTGTATCGCGCGAAATGGATTTTGTCTTCCAATTTGACGTAAAAAAATAATAATAATAATAAATCGAATTTTAAGAACAAACTAACGATCGAATTAACATTTTGTGTTATAAAACAATATTACTTTTTATTTCAAGGAAAAATTAATTATTGTACTATGTTACACATAAAATTTCTCTAAAGGAAAATATAAAAATTCATTAAAATAATAATAAAAATTATTTCTCATTTCAAACCAAAATTTTATAAAAATTCATCCATACTTTTCGCTACGATACTGAAAAAATTATTAAATTGCAATAAACGAAGCATCACTATTCAAAAATCTAACCTAACCTAACTAATTTGACAATAGTTGTATTGTTTTAGATTTAAAACATTATTTAAACACAATGCTTAAATATAATCAGTTACTTTACAATTAATATTATTAAATTTTTAAACAAATTTAGTTTAGCTTTTAGTTAATAAAGTTAAAAATATTTGAGTTTTTAATCCCTAATTCATATACGAGTTGCTAATGCAGTGTAAAGAATTTAAATAATGATATTTAAATGTCACATTGTACGGAGTAAAATAAGATAAGAAATAATGAGGATCGTAAATTATATAAAAAAATTTCTACGAAGGTTGTGTAATGCATAATACATATATAGGTGTATCAGGGATGCATAAGAAGCCAAGAATGTCGGGTTGGAAATTTTTCTTTACTCTTGGGATCCAATATGGATCCCGAAAGTACCGTGTCGTAAGAATATCGGGATTCCCGAAATCTTCCACTATCCTTCGAATATTCCAGGATAAATATTATATACCTAATATAAAACGCATGGCTGGGATTTTCAAACCGTGAAGTGGTTGCGAATTCTACGTGTAAAAGATCTTTTAATAAATCGTAGAAAATAAAATATGAAACGAATGTAATGCATCAAATATTGTATGTATAATTTAATATACGTGATAGGATATATAGGATATATAAAGATGAAATTTAAATATGAAATATCTAATGCATTATTTTATATTTTGAAATTTTATTAAGAAAATAATCGTTTTTTTTTTTTCATAATTTTATGAAGAAGAGATAGCTAGTAGTTATTTTTGAAGAAGAAGAAAGCAGATATAAAATTTTGTTGGTAAGTTTTGTTGTTATTATTATAACACAAAAAAAATCGTGTACAATTCATTTTATATCGAAATTTGCAATATTTTTATCAAAATCTCACGTACAATGTGTGTAAAAATTTTCTAAGGATCATCACAGTGAGTTATAAAAATATTCTTTCAATTATTGAATTCAAACAATTGCTATTTTTCTTTCCTATTTTTCTTTTTTTTTTTTTTTATAATAAAAGTTTCAAAATCCTTCTAAATGAAAAAGTACAATACATGGATTAAGCTTTTAATCGATATTTCATCACGATATAACAATTCGGTGTAAAAACAGAGATTAAAGTAAAGTATTATCGTAGAAAGTATTCTTGGTTACTACTTTTTATACGAATTATTGAAAAAAAAATAATGATAAAATATACATTTACAAATTTTAAAGATTGTAAAAAATTTTCAAAATTTTCACTTGATACGAGTGAATCAATTCTATCAAATTTCGATTCGATTTGGGTCAGTCGTACAAGTCGAAATATGGTATGTTATATACCATATGCACAATATTTCGGAAATTCTGATATTCTGGTTGTCACATGATGCATTCAGGATTATCATTCGACCATCCATATTGAGTACACATATACATATATGTATATGAAAATGTGATGATTTTGGAGTTATTTTGTTTTATATTTATATTTTATACGAAGTTTCATTTCCGTTATACACGATAGTAAAAAAAAAGATAACTTTTTCTGCTTCGTAATTATTTTTTTTTTGTTTCCAATAAAAAATAAATATAATAGTTGAAAGATTTATCTATTTATCATTTTTTTTTTTTTTTAGGATATCATGAAATATATTTTTTCAGAATTTTTAAAATTAGTAAGAATCTCTTGTGATCATTAGATTAATAATAATTTCGATATCTAGGAATCGCCTAGATATATTTTTTACTTACTCAAGCTCAAGATAATTTTTTATTTTTTCTTTCTCTTTAAGTTTACACGAATTTTGAAAAAATTTTCCAAAATCCGCAAACTTCAAAGAATTCCAAGAAACTGTATGAAAATTTCTTTTAACGATCCCAAAGCGTATATAAAATTATCCGCAATTATTATATTATTATATAATTATTATATTATATAATATTATATTATTATATAATTGATATATGCAGATATATTTCCAAACTGCTCCGCGTAAAGCGCGCATACGCGCACGCGCAACGTATTTTAGACGGGCCGCGGACGAAATAATCGACTTATCGAGACACCCGCGACATTCATCCTTTGTCGTCGAATTTGCTCCGCTCGAGTTCCAACATTTCCTCCGCTGTGTAACTTAATCGCTGCATTGGGCGCGCCTGTAATCCAACATCGGTATAACGTGGGATCCTCGAGTGACAAGGACGAATCCTCCTTCCATCCTCGTCCGCCCGAGGTGTAAATCTCGCGAAGAAATAAAACGACTGTGACAAAAAAAGAGGAGGGGGAGGGAGAGAGAGAGAGAAAGAGAAAAGGAGACGCGAAACACACGTGGGCGATCCTCGAAGCGCCTACGTGGTTCCGTGGAATTCTGTCGGTAAACAAGAAGACAAGGGAAAAAGAACAGGGATAAAGTCGGCAGGAGTGGACACAGCCATTCTGGAACTGTTCGTGTCTCGAGTACGCTTTGGGCACTCGCATGCAATGAGATATGTAATACACTTATGTATTGTGTGTATATAGTTTGAGAAAGAAGAAGATATATGAGTTTGAAAAAGAAGTGTTTTGATTGTGTGGTTTGGAAGAAAGACGAGTTAATTGGATATCAATAATGGGTGGAATTTAATGAAGTTGAAGTTAGGAATAATGTTATTTCGATGATTTGTTGTGTTCAAAATATTAATAATAATTGGAAATAATCGAAATTAAAGAAAAATTATAGAAATTATAGAAAAGGATCGACTGTAAAATGTATTTTATTTGAATTTTTAATTTTAGTCACTTTTTCAATAGCCAACTTTTTGCAATGTTGGATCAAAGTGGAAGAATTTGGTGAAACTTTATGTGAAATTTTATCATTATTTTTTGGAATTTTACTAATTTTGTAGGATTTATGAATTTTTAGTAACTCAAAGTAAAATTGTAAATTTGTCGTACTTTAGTATAATAGAATTATACTAAGAATTATCCTAAGAATTATGTAAATTTTATAGTAAATTTAGTATCTTAGGGTTTTACAAGTTTTACAAGAATTTTAGAAACTTATTTATGCAAAACTGAGAGGACGAAATTAAAAGTAAATTTTATATGCATTAAAGAGTGAAGAAAATATATAAGTTTTATATAATGTAGGAGATATTTTAAGATCTTTCAACATGTTTGTATCTATTTTGATGTTAAATTTTTTTTTTATTATAAAATTAAAAAGAATTATTATTTTATATTTTATATTTTATATTTATTATGATATTGTTTGTTACCATGTATACAGAAAAAATTTAATCAGAAAATGAAATCAATTATATCCATTATCCACATTCTATTTTATACAATTTTTTAATTTTAGTTTATTTGTTATTGCATTTTATTTGGATATTTTCTCGACCATAAAGTTTCTTTTCTATGTTTTGTATATCTTTTTTCATTCAAATTGTTTAAACGAGTATTTAATTTAAAGAAGAGAAAACAAAAGTACTTTCCAAATACTGAAGTGAATCTGGCTAATTCTGGATTGACTATGAATGAACTACAATATAGCTCTAATTGTGCACACCACTGCTGTATACGAGAAATAGTTACGTGAATAATTTGTACAGTATACTATATAGTAATTCCTTCGTTCAAAACTTTATATATATAATGTTAATTTATATGGCTGCCTCAATTCTAATTCCAAATAATCCAAATAAAATGCTTTCATTCCTTTTCAAATTAATTTGAAAGATTTGCAATCAGTAGTCTATTAAACAAATAATTTTAAGGGAGAAAAGAAATTTTCTATAGTTTATATTTTTATAATTCAATTTTATTTAACTTTGATGAATCTTTTCATCTAAAATAAATCTCAATTGAAAATTATTTTTACATACAAACTTTTGCATTTATTTTGTCCTTTAGAATTAAAATGTTTTAAAAATATTTCAGGAATATTTTAACATCTTTCATATTCATAATTTGATGACAATTACGAAAATTTGTTATAATAATAAATTTTTATTCTAGATACAAAAATAAATTTATATAAAATTCAACTTATCAGAAATATTAAAAAACTACGTTTTACGACATATGCAAAAAAATTTGAGGATCAATGAGTTCTCTTTAAAAAATTTTATCTTGAAATTTTCGCTTCTTAATAGAATAGTCAATTATCGCCAAGTTTTTATAAGCACCAACGAAGAATTTTTGTTGGAAATTTTCAAGATCTCGACATTAAGAGCAAACATTCGAGATATTAAACACATCCCGCCACTTGGTTTTAATTATAATCCAGTGGGAGTAAAAAGTTGATGATAATTCCGATAGCAAAGAGCGCAATATGTATATTAGAAAGTACTCCATTAAAAGTTGTGAACACGCACGTTTAATTCGCTTTGAGCCAATACATTGTATCTAATTAATTTTAGAGAAAAATTGTTTGTATTAATTTTTTTATTAAATTCCTTTGAAGAACGAATTTGCTTAGGTACTAATAAACAGATATTAAACGAACGAAAATCAGACAAATTTTATATATTGCTAACATTTTATCTTATATACATAATTATATAAATAGTAACTAATTAATTTGGAACAAAAGAAATCTTTTATCAATTCTCTTTATACTTCCTAAAATAAGTATAATTCTTTTTCTAGTTTTTCTATATTTGTTATAATTGTTATAAATGCAACATTTATGTTACAAATCAACTATTTTCACTGTCAATATTTAATAATTTTTATATAATTCTTCTTAAAAAAATAATCTTGCTTTTCATTAATTAAAAAATATATATCATGTTTAATAAGTTATGTTCAATTTATATATATATATATATATATATATATATATCTTCATTTAAGGTTATTTCATTTGCTATATTCCACTAATAGCAATAGTGAAACTTTAAATATATTCAAGAAAAAAATCGAGGCAAAGTAAAAATATCAAAAATATGGAGAACAGTAAACCAATGTAAGTAAATATCATGTTTAAAATAATATCTTGTCGATCTTCGTAGCACGAGATACACTGGATAACAACTGGCCAATATATAATTTCATATACACGTGCAATTACCATCTTTGCATAACGAGCACAGAGTTTCGAGAGTGGCTTCGACTTATCGAGAAATAAAGAGAGATAAAGCCAAGGGACAGGAAGAGAAACAAGGAAGATGGAAAGGAGAACGTACTTACGTGACTCCTTATTGTATCTCGTTTCCCTTCGCCGCGTGCGGTCCTAGGGACCTCCCGCTGAGAGAATCGAGTCTCGAGCTTAGAATCGGACCAGAAGGCCCCGGATTCCGTCCCTGGGATTACAACTTACGACTTATAATCCCCGTTCCACGTGAATTAATCGGAAATAGCGAGCGCAAGTGTGCGTATCGAACACATCATTGATCTCAGAGATTTCATGTCAATTGTCGTCCAATCCTGAATTTTTATCTTTAACAGAGATGAGACTTTACTGAGTCGTAACTTGGAATTTTTATTTTAGAATATTCGAAAACAAATTTTTTGTTTGTTTGGTGATGTTTTTATTAAAACAAATAATTAAACCATTGATATTTGTAAAGTATGAGGTTAGTTAATATAATAATAGTTCAATATGGCGGTTGAAGTCGAAGGAGGTTTCCTCTAGCGGAGAAATTTTCGATAAGTAGAGAAAACATTTGCTGTAAAGCAACGACAAAATGGAACGAGATTCGGAATGGCTGTGTACACTGATAACGACATTCGTACCAAATGTGGAAGATGAATATGTGGAAAACTTTTTTGATTTTCATATTTTCGAGAAAAGTTCATGATGATATGATCTATGCGTCAATTATGGAATATATGGAAATCTCTATAAAAGAGAAATTATGTGTTGAAAAAAAAAAGTAATAAGTTATAAAGAATATTTTAATTAAAGAAAATAAAATAAAAATCAAATTAATTTTAGTGGCTTTCAATTTTTATAAGATAAAAATTTTATTTATTCGAATTTCGTTTCCCCTTTTTTTCGCGTATTTTGCACGATTTTATTTTATTCCTTTTAGAATGACTTTGCCAATATTGGCTCATTTCAGAATCCTCTCGAAGACGAGATTGATCTTTTAAGACAGAGCCCATAGTCAAACAACATTATGAAATTTAATATAAGAAGAATTCGAATAATTCGATTCAACGTTGGTTAAAGGGATATCAAAGGATTGGTAATGTTTCCACGGTGAAGAGAAGCGAGAAGATCTCGCGAGAAAGATGTTGTTGGTCGAGGAAGTATATTCTCGGATATAAAAATCAACTATTCTTTGCGGTTATCTGTTTCGAAGGTTATTCATAAACCATCTTTATATCTATCCTTTGTGCCTACAAAGTGGATATTATGCAGAGCTTAAAGCCAGATGAAAGCCGCCCATAAACTCGTTTTTAGCATTCTGCAGTATTGATTCTATGGTTAATAAAATAAAGTGCCTTATTTCGTTATTTTTGGTTTGAAAAAATGATTACGACAATTTTAACAATGATTTCTTGTTGTTATTTCTTTCGTTATCATGAATAATGAAAAAATGAAATATTGTGTATTAAAAACTACAAGGATGATTTAAAACACGATGCGTTCACTTTTTCTTTGTTGTTAAAAATATTGGAAAAAAGGATTGAAAAATTGTGAAGTAAAGAATATTTAAGCTATTATTTAGTTAACAAAAGATGGAAATTTAATAGATAGTACAGAATTGATATAAGTTTAAAAATAAGATAAAAAAAAAATGTCAGGAAAAATATAAATTAACTTATCTTTAAACAATATTATTTTAATAATTTAAAAACAATTAATTATAATTTTCCTATTTTATATTTTATAAATATTTCTGCAGCATATAAAAAAAAAACTTATTACGAGATTTTCCTTAATTTTCCTTAGTAGACAATTATCTATATATGATATTTCGAAAGGTAAAATTAAAGATTTTACCATTTTCCGTGTTATCCATATTAGAAAGAATAAATAAAGCTATATTCTAGATCCTTAATATTTTTTTCTAACTTTATTTAAAGATTGAAAGAATTTCACGATTAATTGCCATTATACAAAACATATCAAAATGCCTCATAAATTAAATAACATATATTCATTATTATAAATCAAAACTATTAATCCTTGAAACATTAATGTTCAAAGGATTACGTTAATCTACCACGAATGGCTTCTTCGATAAATGACCGCTCTCCTCCATATTTGGACAGAGTAGGAATCGTAACGTGTTCCATTGTTATAATCGCATAACAATTATCGCATACCAGATAACTTGGCTAAATTAGTCGAAAAGCGATTGACCCACGCGCTTTCTGTTTATCTATCGAGCTTTAAAACAAATGAAACTCAACTTGCCGGGACCGCCATTGGCAATTATGCAATGGCCACTGCCTAGGACACGCATTATGTCCCCGTAATTGCGGGTTTGTCGTTATCAGGATGATACATTCGGTAGTGGCCGCCGATGTTATCGTCACAAACAGCACAGTCCTCCGGGAATTCGTTAATTCCCTCTTACCACGATGCAACGTCGCTCGAGTGAATTGGCTGCGCTACTGCGATTCGTCTCGCCTTTATAAAACCGCTTTCACGACTTTTCTATCATTTCTTTCGCAACGAAAAATTTTCAAAATTAATAAAGTACTAAAAATTGATTATTTATAAATTCTTTTTTCCAATTTTTACTGTTTTACAAGTTTACTTGCAATACGAATGAGCACAATATATTCAAAGTTGTTCTTTTTACAATTTGTATTTATTTCATTCAAAACTAACTCAAATTCCAACGCGAATTCGTTTTTCGTTATATGAAATAGCCCGAGTATTCAAGCAATGCAAGATGAAAATAGCAGGTGAATAGCGCGATGACTGGTCAGAATAATCTAACCAAGAAATCTCTAGTGTGAAACTGGATTAAAGCCGGGCCGCGATGCCCCCTGGTGCCGGAATCGCGGACCACACACGCATGCGCGTTAAAACTCGTCCCGTGGAACGTCAGAAACCAAGTATTCTTATATCTTCCTTCGATAAACCGCTTAATGGACATATTATGCGGCGGATGTCCGCACGAGAGAAGCGGTAGCAGCAGGTGATATCGAGTGTTAAGGTTCGCTTGTTGCCTGCAACTTTCCTGTTGCGACGAGTTAATAGTCGTGGAAACTAATCCATGCAAAATGAAACAGTCGATTATTGCTAGGTTATGAAAGTTTAGTTCACGCATATGTGTGTGAAATATAAGTGTAAAAAAATTTACAAAATGCACGTGATATTTCAATTTTTATTTCGCATTAAACATTTGCAGCGTAATTACGTTACAAAATTGGCAATTGATTATTAGATTAATGATTTTTAAAAGTTTGGAAAATTTAATTTCTTGCGATTGATAAAATGAACGAATGAGAAAAGGTTTTATTTTGAAAAATAGGTTAATAAGAATTGACAAGATCGGATAAGTATTGTATTTAATTATCGAGTCCATCAGGAATTTGAGAGGCTTGAAAAGATTTAAGTTAATCGTCTGAATTCAAGTGGATTGAAGGGCAAATAAACCGTTCAAATATCCAAGCAGTTAAAATGATTCAAATAGGTCGGATTTTTTCAAGCTGGTTTGAATAATCAAGCTGTTCGAGGTATTACATGGGTGATCAAGTAAGTACTCGACCCAGTTTGAAAAACCAAGTTTTATTTGATTTGATCTTCAACCACTTCAATAACGTAAATACATTTTCCGGATTCCGGATAAAAATTATACTTTGAAGGATCCTCGTTCAAGAGGCAAATGTAATCTCTCACTTTTTATGAATAATCTTGATTTTTCAAATTTTTAAAACGTATTTCCTTTTGCTTTCGAACCATCTGTCATGATTGACAATTGTTAAAAAGAAATTATTCAGTGATTAATAATTAGAAATCTGATTGAATAAATAAATAATGATGTCAAGTTGGATAGAATAAATCAAAGGAAAATAATGTTAATAAATGTATAATATTATGTATCATATATAAATTATAAATTGTTTTAAAAATTAACTAATATTTTTTTTACTTTTTATCATAAAAAATCTATTTTTCATACTTAAAAACATAAAATCTCATAGAAAGTTTTGTTATAAATATTATATTTTTTAATTTAAATAATATTAAAAAATATGATGAATTAATTTTCCAATAAAACAAACAAATATGATATTTATTTTATTTAACTTTCATAAATATGTAACGATGCAAACATTTATTAAATATCACAATAATTATTATTTAAAGATTCTTTATTTAATTTTTACAACTCGATAAATTTTTAACACGATATATTAAATATTACAATAATAACTTTTTAAAGATCCATTAAATTTCCTTATTCATTTTAATATTGTCTTCATTTAACAACTTTTGATAGATTCTTAATATTCACGTATCTCTTAAACAGGCTCGCATTTACTAGAAAGTTAAACCGTCGAATATTAAAGGAACTCGAAACGAAAATTTTAAAGTATAATTGAGTTAATAACTATACAATGAAGATATAATCATGCCTATGCACGTACAAGTTCTGCACCTCTAAAATTCCTAATCAAACTTTCTCCCAAGAGGTCTGGAAACTTGTTAGTTCCAAAGCAGCGCATAACAAATTGGCGTTGCGTGCTTTCTTAGACGTTTATCTGTACGATAAATAGAATAATACTTCGTTTTAAATTTCTTCTGGAAATTAAAAATAATTTAAGCTAAGTTTAAGTTTAATCTCCATAAAATTTTCCAATGGATTTTTCATATTTCACGCGATGAAACGTGATTTAATTTTAATTCAAAATGATTAATTTTAAAACACATAAAAAAAAAAAAACGTATGCAGATACGATCTGTACACCCCAATTCACAATCAGAACATTTATTAGTCTCGCGATAATTGGTCTGGATTATTGAAAAATCGATTGAAATGTAATTATTCTTCGATCTTTTTGTAAATAATCTATTTTTATCTCGTTTTTATCATAAAAGTTAAATATATAAATATAACATTTTATTCTTTTTACGTTGGAATTAAAAAGGAACACGAATAAAGAGATATATATTTTCAATGGACTAGATATATCTTCCAGCTAGTAGATATAATAGTTCCAGAAACACTGCTTTTATTGTAACACCAGTGGATTATTCTCAGTACATATACTCTTACATCACCGCAATCCTCCGATTTAAATCCGATCGTACATTCTGAATTGAATTAGGAAAACAAGTCCATATTTATTAAATCCATATCCAGAAGCAAATAACTATTGAAACAAATAATTATTTTTATCAAATTATGTATTTAATTGTTTAAAAAATTCTATTGTAAAATATTCAATTAAAATCAGATCTGCAAAATTCATAATTCTCAAATATAAAAATGTAATACATGAAATTTCTATTATATTCCAAATATTATAATTAGATATATTAATAATATTCCTATATAAAATAATTAAAAAATAAACATTATTCCAGTATAATATTCTTACAAATTATTTTAACATTTAAAAATAAAAAAAGAGATGGAACAAATTCTTTGTTTTAATTATATCTCTTTAATCCACAGTTAATTTAACTTGTTTGTTAATTTCTATATATAAATATAAATTCTCAATAGAAGTTATCAATCACAGTTGTTAAACAAATCCAAAGCTTTGCCACCAAGTGCTTAAACTAACGAAGGATTATCGATATTAATTCAAGCACAAGTTCAGAGGGAATTCTCGAGAGAGGGGGAGGCAAGGTATTATCCTTGAACATCTCCTTAAGTCTTCAAACACAATATTGAATCAATTTAACATACTGCTCGATCCAGCAATTTTACTTTATATACGATTTTAACGAGGGCAGGGCGCGTATCCAGGAGAAAAAGAAGTGGAGAAGTGCTTAACCTAGAATGGTATCTATCCTGAACTCGAAAGAAGTTGGAAGTTTCAAAAGGGTTGCAAAAGGATTGAAAAAAGGATCGAAGACGATTGCGCTTTACGAATGGTCGTTAGAGTTTGGGTCAAAAAGGGAACAGGACGGTTTAAGTATCATTGATCTTATTGGGATTTGGGTTAGATATCCAGAGAAATTTTAAGCACAGATCGAGAGCAATGTATTTTTGTGGAATTGAATTTTATCGAATATCGTATAATATTTTATTTAGTTGAGATACCCTATATTTGGGATATTTCAAAATAATCAATTTTAAATTATTTTTCAAAAGTGTATGTAAATTATTGAGAAAAGTCCATAATTAAATCTCATTTTCACATTTGCTTTCTACGTTTGCATAAAATAAAAATTATATCCATATATTTATTATATAAATATAAATTTCTTTTTAAATCTTCTCAAAAATTTTTTCAAATTAAATTCAAGTAGAGATTTTAAAGAAGACAGAGTTCGAATTATTGTTTGTATAAAATTAAAATAAATCGTGTAAGAAAATAATTGAGAGCAAAATTGCAAACAAAAGGGAGTTTTAAAATTTATTAATCAAAAATTGAAACGAAGAGTATCAGATTAATAATTACTTGAACTATTTATCACGATACATTTTCAATATTTTTTTCTAAATGTTAGATTAAATGTCAAAACAATTACAAGTAGATACTCAATAGTGCAAATAACTCTGAGAGAGAATCCGCACGATTCCAAGAATATCGACAAACTACACCCTAGTTCTTCGCCGGTTGTCGAAGCACATTCGAGAATGAGGAATGATTTAGAGAAAGGACCCTCTACCTACCGGATAGAGAAGCCATGCACGAATGAACAAGAATCAGGAAGAAGGAGGAGAAAGAAGCATAGTCCCTCATAAAAAGAGCACGAAACACTGTCGAGGATGCAGGCTACATCAAGGAGTACCGATTACATATCTCAATCATGGGAAACTACCGAGGCTGGAATCAGAGCTGGGCCCCAATATAACCGTACTGGCCCGCGGCCGCAACATGTGAGGTCCCCGGCTTCTCTACCTTGCCTCCTGCTCCGTTTTACCGTGTGCCATCCCCATTTGCTTCACCGCTTTGCTATGGATGCGCCAGTGGTTCTCAATACATTAGTCCCAAATGTAGATTTTTGGCCAGCAAAACGATGATAAGAGTAATAACAATATAAAGTTTTTCTTGTCTATTTCTTTATTATTTTGTTTCTTTTATTACTGATTCTTGATCTTTGAGTTATGATATATATATAAACGTTTTAAATGATATTGCTTCTTATTTTTATTTGCTTTAATTCTATAAATGTTCCAGTGACTAGCAATAATGTTAAGAATAATATTAATATAGGATTAGATCTCTTGCTTATTTCATTTTGTTTCTTTATTATCTCCATAATAGTGATTCTTAATCTGTGAATCATAATTTATAAAAAAAAGCATTTCATGTTTATCATTAGTTAAATGATATTGGTTTTTGCTTTAATTTTATGGATTTGTCAGTGGTTTTCAATATATTAATTGTCAAATGTAAATTTTTGGCCAATGACTAGCAATAATGTTAAGAATAATATCAATATAGGATTAGCTCTCTTGCCTGTTTCTTATCATTTTGTTTTTTTTATTATTCCCATGATAGTGATTCCTGATTTGTGAGTCATTATTAATTTATAAGAAAAGCATTTCATGTTTATCATTTTTAGTTAAATGATATTGCTCTTTGCTTTAATTTTATGGATTTGTCAGTGGTTCTCAATATATTAGTTGTCAAATGTAAATTTTTGGCTAATAATGTTAAGAATAATAACAATATAGAATTTAAAGGTTAGTTTTTTTGCCCAATACTCATAATTTTGCTTCTTTATTATCCATCATGATGATTTTTAATGTGAGTCATGATATATAAAAAAAAAGCGTTTTAAATGATATTGCTTCTTATTTTTGTTTCTTTTAATTCTATAAATGTTTCAGTGACTAGCAATAATATTAAGAATAATAACAATATAGAGTTTAGAGATTAGTTCTTTTACCCAGTACTCATAATTTTGTTTCTTTATTGTCCATTATAATGATTTTTAATCTGTGAATCATAATTTATAAAAAAAGTGTTTCTAACATTTTTAGTTAAATAATATTGTCTTCTATTTTTGTTTGCTTCCCTATTTTAATTCTGAATGTGCGTTTTTAGTTAATAACTGGCAAGAATGTCGATTATAAAAATGATAATAATATATTATAATAATATATTTATAAATTCGACGTAAAGAGCGATGATAAAATATTAATAATTCGAGACAGAATTCAATTGTTCTGAATAACAATGGGATTCTATTAAAACCCTCTACTACTAAACCCTTGCCTTGTTCTTCGTTATTTTGTTTTTATATCGTTGGCAGTGATTCGCAATTCAAAAGAGAGTCGCCATTGAAAATTGTCATTTTCAGTTAAATGAATATTGCATTTCTTTGTTTCATCTAATCTTGCATTTGCTTCTCCACTGTGACTCTTCAGTGATTCTCAATCTGTGTGTAAAGCGATAATTATAATTAATTATAATTTTGTATTAAAGAAAGAAATTTATAATTCGAGAAAGATTGAAAAAACTTAATAATTTTCAATTTAATCAGAATTTTATTGATATTGAACAAGAGATTAAAGATAACTTTGAAATGATATATGTATATAATCTATATATATTTAGTAATGCAAACAAAATTCTGTTCATGAATATTACTAGATTCGATAGTCTTATACCGAATATGATAATTAGTTCAAGTTATCATTGGTATGATTAATCAATCAGAATTACATATTCATGTAAAAGTAATAATTCATATAAAGAAACAATAAAAGTTTATATTTATTAAAAATATATATTTGTAATAATAATTTATACAATAATTGGGAAAAATTAATGAATTAAACATTATGTTTAAAACTTTAAAAAAATATATAATTTTAAATGAATTGTTTAATAAATAAAACGGAAAATTTAAGAAAATTTGTGCGTATATTTTGAGAATTTTAAATAAAATTAATTTAAATAAAATCAACGCGAAAATAAATAATTAAAGATTGTATTAACATAGTATTTATACATGTGTAATTATATAATAATATATCATAATTTCAACAGCTCGTGAAAGTTATACATGACAACTTTCTGTGTACCACTATGTGTTTTACAAATATTTTTAAATGTGCAACCTATCAAATTTCTTGTAAAATTGATAGATGTGATCATTAATCATTTAGTCACTGCATGATCGATTCGATCATTAATTATTTCCTTTATTTATATATATATATATATATATATCGATTTAATTATTACGTAACATTATCTATAAATATCATACGTTCGAGCATCGTTATTAAAAAATTTTAAATATTACAATTTCATATTATAAAATTTAAAAAAAAATGATATAGATGTACAATTTATAATATTTAATAAATTTACGCAAGTAGAGATGCAATTATTTGAACAAAAAAAATACGTTAATCTATTAATTTGTGCAATGAAAAATTATAATTCTGGGACAATTTTGAAGCAAACATGAAATATGAGCATGTTTGTCGTTTAAATCTTTCCAACTATTCTTTCGTCGTAATAATACGAATAATTTTACTAAAAAAAAATATTCCACGACCAATTTTAAAATCATAAATTTCTAAATTCACAGAGATAACTATAGTATTTCGAATCAAGTATATTTACAGATCTTTTGACATCGAATATATTAATTATCCTCACACAATTTGTAAAAGTTTCATGATACTTTCAACTCGATTTCACAACTCAAAAAAATTTTAATAATTAATATAACAATATTTCCAATATGAAATTTGACACAAGACAATCTCTCTCTTGGAATGAAGAAAAAAAAAGTTAAAAAAAAAAAACTTTCAAGTTTTCATTTATTCATTTCTACCATGATTGATCTCTCAAATATAATTAGAACAAGATTATAATATTTTCGAAATTAATTTTCGATCTCGATCAAATATACATTTCTATTCTATCTCAGCGAATAGTCGATAGAATTACGGAATACACTATGGTGGAATCTCAATTCTGCGAAATCGGATCATCTGGCTTAAATACTCGATTACCATTTTGCGCTAAGAAGTACTGTCGTTTCGAATGGAATGAGGAGAAAACTGTTTTTCTTCGTATCATAATATTAAAATATTAAAATTGCGATATTTACAAACATTCAAAAATTATTAAAATTTATTAATACATTTTTATACGATATTAATTAAAAAACTATTTTAATTTACAAGATGTCTTTATAAGAGTGTATCATCAAATCCATTAAAAATATTCATTTTAAAAATCATTCTTATTATCTCGATATAACAAAACTGTTACTTGTTCACTTGTTTTCAGATAAGTTCAGACCCATTACTACCGCTTCACCGTGAATCACCCATCCTATTCATCAAAACTAAGAAACTTGTATACACTCTATTTCGTCCACTTGTCATCCATTTTGGATGAAACGCATCTAGGATGAAAGCAAAAATCTTACGGCCGAATCGTCGTCAAAGTGTCGTCAAAAAATTCCCCTCGAGCGTCTTGAACACGTCCCCTAAATTTCTAAATCCATCTCTCCCTTCTAAATCTATCTCCCCCCCCCCCTTCTCTCTCTCTCTCACTCTTTTTCACAAACAAATCATTATAACGGAAATCAAAGTAAAAGCCCGGTCCATCCACGAGCGTCTAATCCAACGGATCCATCACGATCCAACGGACGACGATCCCCAAAGAAGCAATTTGAGCCGAGCTAAAGTAAGTAACGATCAATCTCATCCCGAGAACGGGATCCTGGCGAACAGTTGGAGGCCCCTTTGTATCGTTTCGCTCATTTTCCATCCGCCTGAAGCTATTCTGTAAGCGAAAACGAAGTGTCGTTAAGTTGACCGAGAGTCCCTTGCCCTTGGTACGGTGCCAAAGCGACGCGTTAATCTCGTTCTTACGAGGAGGGAGGGGAGGGGGCTCCCCTACCCTGGGAACGATTCCTGCGGGAACAACCGTTCCAGACGAGCGTAACCGAGGTGAAAAGCGCCAGTTTTATCGCGCACCTCGGCTAGGGACGAGTATTTTCGTCGCGTCTAGACCGAGGCCTTTTCCTTCCTTCTCATACGCCTTTCCACGTCTGTCTCTTGTTCCTTGATGTTTCCTTCCAGCCGACCCCTTAGGCGCCAACGATGGATACCATTACGCTCCGCTTCGAGATCCGTCTTCGTCCTCTTTATGTTCATCCATTGAACACGATACAATTAAAAAATTGGAAATAATAAATGTAAATATTGATTTGCGCAACTTGAGTATCTGGTTAATTGTAATGATCGAACGGGAGATGTGTTTTTACTTGTCCACTTTATAATAATAATTATGGATTGCAGATATTATATCTATTTTCTGTGCAGCTGTTGACCTCTAGCGCCGTTCTCGAGTACTAAAAAGTTTGGCAAAAACTATTGCCAACGGCTCTCGTTCCATGGAAAAAAAAACTCGTTTCGAAAACTTGTAACGAAACTTTCTTTCTTTCGTATCTCTCTATTTCTGTTATATAGAAGAGAAATAATATGATTTCTTGATAAGATAGATTATATACTTGACGTTTCTTGACGTTGATGCATGAAAATTATAATACGCAATTCGATTCAATTACTATTGCCAATACAGTTTCTTCATAAAATGAGATAACACGCAATAGGAATACTTTTAGAAATTTTCTCTAATGAATAAGTCTCGTTTCTGTACGTCCAACTTTTGTTTCGACTCTCATCAAATCTGTCTCACGAATATATTAACGTCTTGTATGTGTGCGCGCAGAAAGGAGAGAGAGCGATCAAGAAACCAACAAGTAATGTTAAGTCAAGAAGTGTTCCTCCTCTTTTCCGGTACAACTTTCCTCGTTACTCGCCGGAATTCCTCGAGTACACACTCTCTGTGGTTGTGCTCGTCATTTGCGGTTTGACGAGAACTCTGAGAAGAAGAAAACTTCTAGTTACATCCGTGAGCCAACGAGAGACGAGAGAGAAACGGTTGTGAAAAGTAATGGTAACAACGAGGCGAAATGGAATATATAGGCGAAAAGAGATATCCTCGCTATACCATATCTTTTTCTCTCTCTTTCTCTCTCTCTCTCTCTCTGTCTTTCTTTCTCTCTCTCTCTCCCTCTTTATCCTCATTCGACTTCTAGTTTACTTTACTTTTATTTAGTTTCTCCACGAGTAGAACGATCGATCGCAAGAGATTCTTGCGGTTGTATCATCCATGTCGGAGGTTTGCTTCTTATCCTTTTGTCCTTGTTTCATCTTGACTGCCATTTGCCGCTTTAAAGTCGCTGTCGTCTTCTCATCACCCCTTCCCCTTATTTTTTCCTCTTCGTAATAGCAGAGAGAGAGAGAGAGAGAGAGAAAGAGTATCAACAGATGTCTTCATTACTCTCTCTCTCTCTCTCTCTTTCTCTTTCTCCTCTTCTGTCGTCGATAATAATCCTGTGATGAGCGGATGTACCGTGTAACGTCTACGTTACAGTTTTCTTTCTTTCTTTTTATGGCCTCTTGTTTTTCTTGTTTTTTTTTTACTCTTTCTCCGTGTTTTGTTTTTGTTCGAGGTTGAAAGGAGGAAACGGTTGAAAGTTGGAAGGTGACGATGGTGTAAAAACGAGATGAACAGCTGGTGAAGATAAATTTGAATGAAGGGAACACAACGTAGTTAGTTATGATGCGTATATATTAACAGGGATTCAGATTTTGTTGCTGTACAGATGAACCAATATTATTAAGAGAATTTTATAAACATATCTTAAATCACACGAAGAAGAATCAAAGTTTCGTCGAAATTACTTTTATATCTCGTGAAATTACTTTTATCGTCTTTTTTTTCAGTCGAACATTTTTTAATACGAAATTTATTGATAAAACATATTTCAATAACTATTTCTGTCGAAAGTCTACATACTGTTTATTACGTTTATTGCAACACGTAAGAATTTAGTTACAGATTTAGTAGACAGATGCAGTGAGAGTAATAAAATTTTCTTAATTAAATGTTATATCACAATATTTATTATATTAAAAATGTTGCCTGACATTAATTTCTTACCATTAAATTCGAAGACTCGATTCCTTTCTTTTTCGCCCAAAAAATATGCTTCCTCTGAATTCACACGAATTATTTCGAAATATATTTTCGTTTTATCCTATGATTAGTGGCACGAGGAAGAGAGAACGAGAAGATTAATTTCTTTCTTACCATTAAATTCCAAGATTCGATCCCTTTCTTTTTCGTCCAAAAAATTATGCTTCCTCTAAATTCACACGAATTATTTCGAAATATATTTTCGTTTTATGATTAGCACGAGAAGATCAAAGCTAAGGATAGGTAAAAAAGAGGAGGAAAATAGAGGGGGAAGAGGTTCGAATGGACGATATTAGCCGGGCGTGAACCAGAAACTTTCTCGTGAACTTTTTTTTCTTTTTTTACAATCCGGGACACGAATATAAATCTCCTCGCCAGCTGACGAGAGGGGGGAAGGGGACGGGGGGGGGGGAGGGGCAAAGATGAAATAAGAAACGTGCTAACAAGGAAAGTTGGGAGGGTCGATATCGGCAGATATTGAGGGAAAAACTTGAAAACAATTCTCGGACGGGGTTGTGACGGGCGGAAAAAAACTTGGCTAATATTTCCTGGCCCAGAGATAAACTTTGATCGTGGCCTATATATATATATATACCATCTACGAGATTAGATCTTTGAGCAAATTTAAATGATAGATTCTTTTTTAGATTTTTCTTTTTTCAACCGTGAAATTCTTGCAATAATCTTTTTTGAAAAATATATTGTGATCCACACTTGAGCACAATATATTTTTTTACTACTAATTCTTCAACCCTCTTGATCTTTTATTATTTTTATGATGTGATAGGATTATTCACGATTTTATCGGTTTATATCACGTTATTCCTTTATTTCTTTTCAATATACGGAATACGTATATGGAATCGAAGGATTGAAATATTTTCTGAATGAATAATCGTTATTTTCAGATTTTTTTGAAGGAAACGGGTTATAAATTATTAAAAAAAAAAAAAGAAATTAATAAGAATATTTTAATTATAAAAATTATAAAACTACTATTACTGTAATAAATTAAATTCAATTTGATAAATATGAGAATTTATTTTTATTGTTATTTTTGTGGATGCTGAAAAAATAATAATAATAAAAATAACAAAACAATCAACACGTTTAAAAGACTTGACCCTATTCTCATTCTTTGAGAACGTCGTTATAAAGATAATAAAGATAACCGTCATTATTTCTGGAAAAAAGCGACGGGAAGGAAAAATCGTGCCCTCAAAAAAAAAAAAAAAAAAAAAAAAAAAAAAAAAAAAAAAAGAAAAAACGAAATCGGCACGAAAAACACGGGGCAGAAAAATATCGAAAAGAAAAACGATTTCCGTGAGAAAATAGAAAAACGATTGAAATCTCTACGAGCGTTGGGAAAAACGATTTCTCTCCTGCTACAGCGCACAGAATCACGCATTATGGAACGCTTTACACGGGAAATGTGGTTACACGAAATCTTATTACACGACAGACGCAACGACACAGAGCTAAAACGTTGCTCAAAATTGCGAGGTAGCCTCAGGATCGATTGATTTTTTTCGCGTTACGTAACGGTGGACGAGAAATTTTCGAAAATATCCTTAAGTGGGGGAGAGAGGGGAGTAACTTTGTTTTCAATTTCGATCCAGAATTTTTTTTTTTTTCTTTTCTTTTCTTTTGCGTCCCCCTTTTTTTCTTGCGTGCGCCACTAGCGATGGGAGTGAGCAAATCGTGAGTATACTTTTGAACATTGAGATTCTGATTTCTTTTTCGAAAGTGGATGTGTTTAAGAAAATAAACAATTTCGAGTGAGATAAATATAATAATAAGATAAAAATATGCGAGCAGTGAGTTTGTTTGAAATCAATATTTGTAGATTGTTTTTCAATGCTGTAATTTTTATGATTAATATAATAGTAAATTAGGAGATGATTAAATTATCTATCTTATGAAATAATTATTATTCTTTTTTTTTTTTGGAAATAAAATAATATAGGAAAAAAATATAGAAGAATTTGTCAAGTGTATTAAATTTTGTAAAATTTCAATGAAATGTTAATTTTTCCAAGTTTCATTACTATTTCATTCAATTACTATTTATAAAAACGTTGAATATATTTTAATATATCAAAGGATTTAAGTAGACTTTTTAAATTTGTAAATAGTCTATGACTATATCAAATTATATACTTATGACATACTTATACAATACTTATACAAATTATATAGCAATTATATACAATTAAAATTAGTAAGCATTATTATAAACCATTATTATAACCATTATTATAAACCATGTACATAGAAAAGGTAAATCAATCAATTCCATTTTTTGAATTTGAAAATTTTTGAATTTTAGCACTAAAATATATGAAACTTATATACATTATTAGAAGTCAATTGTAGAAGCCAAAATAAAATAAATTTATTAAGTTATGAATTAATTGAAATCTGTGATAAATGAAGCGTTTATTATATTTTAGTGTTGTATTATATTTTAATAAATAAATTTCAACCAAATTTTTCATTAGTTTTTAAAATTTCCAAATATATTCCATAAATACATTAACTCTCTATATAATCAATTCCATTTCTGAAAACTTGTGAATTTTATACATAATTAAATAAAAAGCTAAATAATTAAGCTTAATGAATTCTCTAGTGCCAAATATAACAATATACAATTATTACTTAACTCTCTAAAAATTTCCAAATTTCAACACCAAAATATATACATATATTTAACTTTTTGGAAGAAATGATTATTCTTAATGGATTTTTCAGAAATTTTCGAATTTCTGATGTTAAAATATACAATTACATTTTTTTACCAAGTAAAATTAAATAGAATAAAAATTTTCAAATTTTAAAATATATAAATATTTTTCAAAAATCAAATAACTTATTAACTGTCTTATAATCGTCTAAGTTTAAAATATTGAATGAAACGAGTCTTTTGGATTTTGGATTTAATTGAAAACTTCCAAATTTCAAAATGTATAGATATTTTTCAAAAACCAAATGACTTATTAACTGTCTTATAATCGTCTAAATTTAAAATACTGAATAAAACGAGTCTTTTGGATTTTGGATTCAATTGAAAACTTCCAAATTTCAAAATGTATAGATATTTTTCAAAAACCAAATGACTTATTAATTGTCTTATAATCGTCTACGTTTAAAATATTGAATGAAACGAGTCTTTTGGATTTTGGATTTAATTGAAAACTTCCAAATTTCAAAATGTATAGATATTTTTTAAAAACCAAATGATTTGTCTAAGTTTAAAATACCGAAACAAATGTTTTGGACTTTGGATTCAGATTGATCCCAAATACAAATTGATCCCATCACTATGCGTAACCTTCGTTACCACCATCTATCTCAGAGCCACTCGCGTGTTTCGCTCCCAGCGCCGAAAACTCATTTCCACCCTTCTCTCTGTCCTCGCCCTGCTTTTTTCGTTCAAGTGCGTTCAAAGTATCGATTTATTGTTTGTTCCTGGTTGTAGGTCCTCCCGGTGAGCCTGGAAAACGAGGGAAAAAAGGGAAAAAGGGCGACCCTGGGGAACCAGGCCCGCAGGTGAGTAGATCCGTTCCTCCGTTTCGTTACCACCCCTTTGCTCCCTCGATCCTGTAGTGCACCCCGTCGTGCTGGCACGTGCGTGTTTTTTTTGTTTTTTTTTGTTTTTTTTTTTTGTTTTTTTTTCATAGTAGTTCGATGCATGGTGTGTAGTTTTTGCTAACGATACGTATATGGTAGAATACAGGAATTCGTATTTAACTGTCGGTAACACAGGGTATGTACCTGGGTTTACTTTTTATCGAATCACGTTCGAAAAAGGCGATTAACTTCAATGAACATTGGATGTTAATGAAAGAACAAAAATTGAAAATTGTGTGTGATCACTTTTCAAATCTTCCAAATTTCTTTCTAGTTCAAAATTCATAATTTATAAGAATATTATTTTTTTTAAGTAGCTCAGAATATGAAAATTTATTTTACTTGTCGGTTTCAATCAATAATATATTTAACTTTTTTGGAACGGATAATTAATTATTTCGATACAGTATATGCTCATATATATTTTATGCCATTAAATCGCTATTTTATACGATTTTTAACACACGTTTCATTTCCAAAAATGAAGAAAATAAAGATAATGAAATAATATAATTTATACTCGAAAAATAATAATTTCACAATTTTTTCAAGCTACAATTTTCTTCATCCTATAGATCTCGATACTTTAAAAGTGTCGCGTATCTCTCTTCTCTCTTCGAGAGATTAAAAAAAAAAAAAAGGAACCAAAAATTTTCATTAACGAATAATAATAATCGAGGCTTTTTGTTTTTCCGACCCAGTGACAAACACAGGTCGAAACGAAATCTCTGACAAAAAGTGTCGCTTTTCATCGGTGCGTGGATGAAGTTTATTGATCGTCGAACGAAAAGACCGGTCTCTGTCATCTGGGGGGTAGGGGGTGGGGGAGGAGGAGGTTTGACCCTGTGATCTAGCCAAGTTTCGATAACTGAGGTGCGTACCCCGTGTGTGCCGTTTAACCGCCACTTGAGATGATATCTAATTGGTTGGAATAATTATCGGGTGTAGCTGTGTATTTTAACCGGATCTTTTTAACCGCAACGACACGAGAATCGTCGTCACGTGACGCGCGACGTCACAATCGGCTGCGGCCGATATAAATTTGCTTTTGCATGAAGAAACCGCGAGAACACTTTTTTTTAACCCTTGCCCCCTTATGAACGAGTTTTTAATTTTTTATACCCCTTCTTACAGGGTGTGGCCGGGACGCCGGGCAAGAACGGTTTTCCGGTATATTATTTTTTATTTTCTTTCCATTCTTCTGTCACTTTATTATTATCTGTCCGCTTTTTTATTTTTTTCGTTTTATCTCCTCTCTCTTTCTCTCTCTCTCTCTCTTTCACATCGCCTTTTGTATACATCACTCCATTCGTCATGTTGTTTTCACGCGTGCACGTAAACGACGGCTAAATCATGTTTTTTGTGTTAACAATGATTTTATATATATATATATATATTAATGTGTCAAGATATTTATTAACAAGGATTTGATCAGTGTTGTGATAAAATATTCGAATATTTGAAATTTGGACGATGTTATATTGTAAATAAGATGTTATATTGTAAATAAAGTTTTATAAATTATTTTATTATCGATATATCGATGTTTATGTTTAATTTTAAAATACAGAGCGAGAAGAAATATTCGAATATGTCGAAACTATGACATTTTTTTCCATCTCACGTAGTCTGTTTTTTTTTCTTTTTTTTTTTATCTCGTTCTCCTTTTATTTTTTTCGATGTTTCTCTTTTTCCACACGCCCACTTTGTCATATTGTATTTCCTTCTTCGTTTGTACAATTTGCGCTTTTTTTTTCTCCCCTTGGATTTTTTGGCAGTATCCTTTTTTTTTACACTTTCCTCCACAGCGTCAGATTTATGGCTATGTATGTATATATATAATATACATATATGTATATATATATATATACATATATATATATATCGATTGTCAAATCGAAGCTCGACATATGCTTTCAGATATGATGTTTCGTTGTGTAAAACCGTCGAACGAGTGGTAAAAATTTTGCGTGGATAAAGAAGGGGGGAGGAGGAGGGGGAGGGAAGGAAAAAGATGATTGGGGAAAAATAGTGATTTGTTTTAAAACAAATTAAAAAAAAAAAAAAAAAAATACGAATGCAAGCGATCTTTGGAATATCGGTTTGATATTTTGAAGGAAAAACAAAAAAAGTGACAATCGGTCGTGGATCGATGGATACGAAATGGGATTGTAAAGAGGGGAATGTGAAAAGTGATTCGATTTGTGAAAAAATATTATTACTCGTATTTTTTAATAAAAACAAATATATATAATTAATAATAAATTATATAATATATAAAAAGATATATTTAAAAAGATATATTTTACATAAACATTCTATTTTATAGTTTATTTTGATTGTACTTTATGACTTTCAATAAATTTCTTCTACTCAACTTCTTACATTATCGAGTAATTTTTCTAATTGGGATTACAATTTTTGAAATTTTATATTTAAAACGTAACAGCCTAATTGTATTGAATTAACTCTTTCCATGTGTATTTTTCAAATAGAAAATAGATGGAAAGAAAAATTTGAAAGAAACAAAAATATATATTTTCACATTCTTCAATCGTTCTTTTTATCGTTTCTTTCGTAAACGTCACATCTGAAAGCATTTTGATGTGCTAGAACACACAAGACAAGGCCTCTATCTATCGTATGCTCGCATACGTACGTCACATCATATCGCAAGGAATGATTTTATTTTATTTTATTTTTATTTTTATTTTTATTTTTTTTTTCAAAGGCTGTTCGCCACGGCCTTTTGATTTTTTTTTTCACACCTTTCTCTTCCCCCCTTTTTCTATTATTCAAACTTACCAGCGTGTTCTTTCAGGGACCTATTGGGTTAGATGGACCAAAAGGTGAGCCGGTAAGTGCACGCACAAACCTATCTATTTTAATATAAATTTTCCAAAAAAATTATTTCTATAAAGCAGAGATGTAATATATATATATATATATTTCATTAATGCTTTCAATAATGTATCATGTTTAAATTATTGATATTGAAATTAATTAATTAATCGACTGATATTAAAATCAATTGGTATGCAATGAAATCTGACGATATGGCAAACAATCAAAATCTGTAATTATTATTTTATCGATATTAATATTAGTTGATAAATGTTTGTAATGATTATCACGAATTGATATCAAAATATTGAATTAATATACAGAGTGCTAACTATAAAACAATCAAAAAATATTTTTATACTTTTATCCATCATATAATAATAATAATATATAATACAAATATACAAGATGAATGTTTCATCCCTTACGAAGAAAATTACAGTATCCAAATGTTAAGAGTTGCCTCACTATATATCATCTTCGAATATCCTCTGGATTCACAATTACACAAGGTAATATTATATCCCTGGAAAGTGGAGTGTTATCGCTGGTTAAACTAAGAGACGTTAATGGCCAATAATTGGAAGTAGGAAGAGTAACGCGTTAATCATACGTTGTAACAGAATATAATTGCATTGAATCGCATTGTTTACCGTTCGATATGGATTTGATAGGTTGATAGATGAATAAATGCAATTATTTCAAAAGTCAAAATTAGTCAAAAAAAAAAAGTCAAAGTTAAAATCAAGTGAAAAAAATTTGGCAAATTTTTTAATATTTAAAAATATTCGTAACAATTTTTAGAAATTTTGAAGAAGAAGTGTATTTTTATTAAAAAATAGAACAAATAGAATTTGAATGATAATTACAGATCATAAATGATATATATTTGAGGTTTGGTGGGTAATGTGTGCAATTTCAATTGGTTATAATATTGATGAATAAATTTCAACCGAAATTAGCAATTTTTGTATTTATTTTGAAATCAACATTTTTTATATCTGTTATAAATAATAGGATGCTATAATAAATACAAATAATAAATACAAATAATAAATACAAAAGAAAGATAAAATTCACACAAAGATTCGGGTAAAGGGAAAAATTTAAATATTATTGGCTGGTTGCAGATGTTTATGCATTTATGGAAAATTTAAATGTTAAATATGTATGAAACCATGTATGGTATGCAAAAATGTATAAAATATCTAAAGTAAATTACACGTTATGATATTTCAAAAATGAAATGAACTCTATTTATTTATTTTCCAATTAATTTATTGCACTCGTGAAAATATTAATGTTTGAATATTGCATAAATATGAATGAATATTTTTTTTCGCATTAATCTTTTAAATATTTTAATTTTTGATAATATAACCACGTGATCGAAAGTTACATATCCATTGCATATATATTTTTATGCCTCATAAACAAATCATATTAAATTATATTAAATTCAACATTATATTTTTCATTACAATTAAAAACTTATTTTCAATCTCTACTATTGTATAAATTATTTCGAGATTTTTCAAATATCACGATTGATCAACAAAAATTGAAATTCGACTCGAAGAACGAATTTACGCGTGATAATTAAATGCAAGAAAAACAAGGAACGATGTTATTCGCTTACCATTACAGATACGATGTTACAGAAACGTGTCACGTGTTAAATTGATCGCGATGAAATAAAAAAAAAAAAAAAAAAAAAAAAAACAAATAATCGATTTGATACGTGGAACGTGAGCAGGAGAAAAATTCACTCTTATTCGCTTATTATTCGCGAATATATTAATATGGATGACCACGTAGAATAAATACCAATAATTCCGATTTCTGAATTAAGATACTCTCTCAAACTTTTCTACTTTTCTCTTTCTCTTTTCATAGAGATAAAATTTTAAAATCTATACAATAATTTAAAGCGTCCATAAATATTAAATATTATCGAATTATAATTAATATTCCAAATACTGAAAAGAAAAAAAAAAATTTCAAATTTCAAACTCAACGTTCCTTTTTAAAATTTTAAATCGTTCGAATCGCCTCGTCAAATTTTACAACATCCTATTCCACCCTGTTTATATATATTATATCCAAAAATTTACCGCTTGAAAAAAAGTTCGAAAAACGGAGAAAGAAATTCCGCGGAAACTGCTCTCTTCTCGAACGGAGATAAAAGGTCACGTATCGGGAATACAAATACACCGGCGGTATATAACATCGTTGTTTCTTCAAACGTGAGGTTCATACGTGACGCGCATGCGCGAACGCCGAATTCCGCTTTAATTGTAAATACTTGGAAGGTATGATTCGGGTACGGGGAGATCACGTGTTACGCGCGTGCATTTCGTCGCGGGGAGGAGGGGGGAGGGGGGAAAGCCGGAGAAACGGGGAATTGTGGTTGGGCGTGCGTGTGCGCGCGCTAGGTAAGCGTTGAGACGAGATGGGACGGGATGGGGAAGAGAAAAACGAGGGTGGAGGGCGGAGGGCGGGTGATACGAGTGCATTGCAAATATCGCGCGATATTTGTTCTGTCCTGATGGTGGCGCGGTTTTCTGGTTTGAAAGAATTTCGATCGATCTGACGAGTCGATTCGAGTCTCTTTTGTGTGTGTGTGTGTGTGTGTGTGTGTGTGTGTGTGTGTGTGTGTGTGTGTGTGTGTGTGTGTGTGTGTGTGTGTGTGTGTGTGTGTGTGTGTGGCTAGGAAGATAGCCGATACACTGGACGAGGCGTCAAAAATTCGCTCGAACCGGGGGATTGAAAAGTTTTCTTAACCCTGTTCGACGCTTAAACTCTTTTTCCAATATATCGAGGGAGGGGTCTTAGGGGGCTTTATTGTATTCAATCTTGTTGCAATCTTTTTTTTCTCTCTTCGCTCTCTTTTTGTATTGAAACGTAATTTGTGAATTCGTCCCGTTGAAATTTTTCTTAAACACTTGAGAACGTTGGATTGATGTTAATGTTGACGTTGTTTCGCAACGATTTACGAATATTTGATATTTGAGAGTGGAACGAGAGTAAGAGAGTACGTGAAGTGATTGTGGAATAAGTAGAGTTGGTGAACTCGAGTCCTCGAAAGAGATATTCGACAATATTAAAAGAAAAAAAAAAATTCTGAAAAATATTTGAAATTTTTTTTTAGACTTTTAGTGAATAATTAAATGATTCTTTTCTATATTTTTATTCTGGTATTAACTAGATGATTAATTTGAGAATGAATAATGGAATAATAGAGTAATTTATCTTAATCCAATTTAAAATAATTCTCATTCGTTCTTATTCATTAGGGGCATTTGTCTTCTTCGTTTTCAATTCGAAAAACAAGGAAGGATATACGACGCGACATATAATCGCTCATGTGCACCAGGTCTTAGACAGTCGATCGATTCTTTCAAATGTGGAATACGAAGCAATTGTTTGAAGAAACCATAAAATATTGGGTTAATATTATTAGAAGTTTCCATTGCGAGCAACGCCTGGAAACTTAACTTCTGTAATCTTAATATTCGATGCTGAAATATATTTAGAGTGGAATGAAACGAACGTAGAGAGGAATATTCATATTTTTGTTACTCATCATAACAACGAGAGAAATGGTGTCTTTAAATAGTTCGTTTAAACTGTTCAAAATCTGAATAATTAATTTTTTAATAAAATTGCAAATCTTATCGTTTACGAATAATTTTAAAATAAAAAAATTTGAAATTTGCAATATATATTAGAAATGTTGATAATTGATGATGTAATAAAAAAATAAGAATTAAAAAATAAAAGATATGTTTGAGAATAAGTTTTAAAATGAAAGAAATGATTAAAATTTAAAAAATCATTCAAAATCTAGAATCATGTAATTTTGATTCTTTTCTTTTTTGAATCTTTCATGAAATTTGTATGAATTTTAATTCAATATTTCTAAATTGTTTGAATTGTTTTATTGAATTAATAAATAACATGATTTTTGGAAACTATGCAACAATTTTGGAAAAATTTTGGAAAAATTATTATGACATATACACGTTTCTCTAATTTGAATCTATATAATTCGTTTCCTAAAATTATCCTATTATAATTCAAATTTCAAGTTATTTATTTCTCTCTTTTTTTTATTATTATTATTAAAAAGAATCAAATGAAAGTCTTATAATTAATCCCTTTCATGCGACAAGCTTTGCGCGTCAAATTTATATGTAAATATATTGCAAACCAGAGCATGAAAAAATATCGAAGTTATTTGGATTACACGTATCGCATTGTTTTCTCAAAAAATGATACCACTATTTGATACCACTATTAAATGATAAAATTAAACTTCCTGAATGCTGCTATGATACAAGAGAAGCATAAAATGCGAGACAAATAAATAAATATTTTTCGTTTGAATTTATTTGTAAAAGGCTATTTGCTTGTTAAAAAAAATTGTAACAGGATTAATATACAATATACAAAATATATAAAACATAGAATCGTAATTAATAAATAAAAAATGATACTTTAAAAAATTAAATATTTTTTTTTTAAGTTACGTGATATCACGTGATTTATTTTAAAAATTAAATTTATTTTCTTTGCTCGTATATAGCAAAAATAATACCAATAATAATAGCATAGATATGTAACTTTCAAATTACACAATCCACAAATATAAACTCTACTTTCCTATTTCACAACTTTTTTTATTTTCACGTTTTATTCAAACAAAACTGCTCTTACGATATCCGAGAGCGAGTTAAAAACTCGCTGTTTTACAAAGGAGGAACGCGAAAGCACGAAAACCCGGTCAGACTGTACAATATTCGAAAGAAAAACAAGAAGGAAGGAAGCGTAAAATTCGAAACACCAACTCGAAACACAACTGCGGCGACACGTCGAAGAAACATCGGTCGAGTGTGTTTTCACGCGTGTATAAAATTGAACCAGCTAAAATTTCGAAGCCGAATATATATATATATATTTTCGACATAATAGCGTTTTCTTCTCGATTATTATTATTTTTTTTTTTCCATCCAAATACAACGGTGTATTTTCGTTTTCTTTTTGCAGGGGCGACCGGGAGAGAAAGGGCAGAAAGGAGAGCTTGGCAGTCCTGGTTTCGATGTCTTTTCCGCAGTAAAGGTATCTAGCTAACGTTATCTAGAGAAGGAGACAGGGCGCAGTTTAATCAGTTTGGTGAACGATGTGCAGCAACGTGAAATAAAAGTATTCGAACGTCGTGGTAGGAAATTACTCGTCGATGGATTTCGCCATTTTGTCGAGACAAATTGTACTTGCGATATGGTGTACGTTGGGGATCGAAACGTGTGGAGAGGGAATTTATCGTGATTAAGTGCTGTGTAATTATAGTTGTCACGTGAAAGTCAAAGAAAGGTAAATTATAATTATCAAATATTGTTTTTACGCGTTATAATAATTGTGATTATGATTCTTATAAAAAATTATGATTTTAGATTATCGAGATTAAAAAATACAGTCTTTTTTGTATTAATAATAAACTGTAAATTTTGAATTGTGAAATGAGTAATATATACACATATAGAACTAAATATTTACGATTAATTAAAATTGATATATTAGTTAGTTTTGAAAAATTTTGTATTATAGACGTTCACGTGTATTGAATTTTCCTTGAAGTTTACGTACGTTTGAATGTATACAGAACGTAGTGTATCGAATCAAGTAAAAACAGAGATGACGACTTTGAATTGAGAAATTTGGAAACGTAATCAGAGAAGAATTATTTTATATATACAAGTGCAATTTGTTTCGATAAATCGATAATGTTATGCGTATACGTTTATTACACGGTGAATAGATTTCTACCATACCATTCGAACACTTTAGTTCTACTAACTGTACTCGCGTGCAACACGCGAAAGTATATCGTTTCTCTTTCGATCTATACGTTTGCCATCCTTCAGAAACCAATCTCGTCGAATTCTGTACATCAGCAACAGAATGGATGGATGAGAGAAAAATAATAGAGACGTGAAAGGAAACGTGGAGCAAAATGACACGAAGGATAAACGATGTATTTTCCTCGAGAGAGAATGTATTTTTATTTACACACCTCGTGATATATATATATATATATATATGTACTAAAAGAAAAACGTTCCAATTGGAAAATATTAATTTTTATGATATTTTATATCGTTGTTAATCATTTGTTATCTTAATTTTTAGTAAAATAGAATTTTATTCCATAGAAAAGAGTGGCAAAAGAACTTTTTAATCAAAAAGTTAAAATTAAAAAATTTTTCAAGCTTGGTAATTTCTTTAATCAATTGTCAAAATTCATGCATAAAATTATAAGAAACGTAGTAGTAATTTTCGAATTTACAAAAAAGAATCATCAAAATTATAACTTTATAAAATGAGTATTTATAATTTTCTTTCTCTCGAGCGAAACTTTTTCATCTTCCTTAAAAGAAAGAAAGAAAGAAAGATAAAATTTCAAAATGGTTATTACGTGCTCGTCTCATTCAAAAACAAAGAATCGAGTCAACGAAGATAAGCGAACATTGAAAAAAAGTTAAGATACTTTTTTCTTAATACAATTTCATAATTAATTCCCAAAATCGTTAATCGTTAAGACGAGCCGAATAATATTATCTCGATGAAATTTTCTGATTGGAACAACGTTCAACACGTGTTACGTGTAATCAAGATAATTTCCAGCAGCAATTTTTGTAGAAACTCATGGACAGTGAATCTCGATGTTTCTCGTTAGCTCGACGATTCGAGGACAACGGCTTCGTTCTTAACTATAATTAGCATTTGGTAATGTTTAACGGACATGTAATACAGGCTGCCACTGATGAAACAGACACGGCATGAATTACGATGAGCAGTTGCGCCTATAACGCGAATATTTATGTACATGCACACACGAAGTATGTGTATTTGAGAGATCGAAGCTTGGTTCTCGATTCAATAGTGGCGAACAACACTCGATATATCGATTTCTCGCTGATAATTTCGCCACGTTGCGATCGAGAGTCCGTGCGAGAAGTTCCTTTTCATTTTTAAGGAATAGTTTAAGAAAATTATTGGATGAAAATATTTTTAATACGTTGGTTTTAACTCCTCTTTGTTTTTACAGACTGAATTTTATCATTAGTAATTTTTTCATCATCTGTTGAAAGATAAAATTATACATTAATTTATCCTATAATTTTGATAAATTTTAAATTAATAAGTCTATGTACAATAAAGATAGTTTAGTTAACTTTTACAGTTAATTTTTTGAAATAATAAAAATTTCAAAAGTTATAATAACATTTACGATCTTAAAATATGATAAAAAATACTGTAAAAATTGGATAACTACGCACAGAATGATCTATATTAATTGTTCTCGCAATCTATTCTTTTGACAGAATGCAAGAAAAACTTCAGACTTTATAATTGGAATGCATATTGAAATCAAATTCGACCAATTCTATTATTACACTTTTTAATAATTTTATTTAAAAGTTTCAAAAGTTTAATTCAAGTTAGAATTCTTTTGCAAATGAAATATTAAAATAATTTATTAATGAGAAAGAAAAGAAAATTTTATGAGCCAACAAATTCATATTTTTACCAACAAGTAAAATATCTCACTGCATAATTGTAATTGTAATCAAATTTCAATTCGACCAATTCTATTATTACACTTTTTAATAATTTTATTTAAAAGTTTCAAAAGTTTAATTCAAGTTAGAATTCTCTTGCAAATGAAATATTAAAATAATTTATTAATGAGAAAGAAAAGAAAATTTTATGAGCCAACAAACTCATGTTTTTACCAATAAATATCTTATATACTTATATAAATATACTTATATTATATACTTATATAAAATATCTTATATACTTCATAATTGTATATGCTTGATGAAACTTTCTAGCAGTTATCCAAATTTTATTACACGTAAATATATTCGCATTAAAATTCAAGTGATTAGTATACGTAAAAGTATACGAATAAAAATCGACCATAACCTCGAAAAGTTAAGAAACTTTGGACTCTCGATGGCGGCCTGGGCCACACGCCACCGTGTATACACATATACACACGCACACACAACTTATTATTTTCTCACAACGACAACAACGCATCGATCTTCGATGATACAGATTAACAATATAAACCATGTTTCCGCCTACGGGTCAATGCACAGGGATTAGGGTTAAAGAGGTCGGTGACGACGCTCCGCGGCGGGACGCTTGGCTATGCGGAAATCGTCGCTCTGAAGGTAACCGGCCTCTTCGGAAGGCGACACGGCCTCGTGTTGCTGTTCACAAATCTCTTCTCGTCGTCGCTACTCCTGCTTCTCGTACCCTTATCTTTCTTCTCACCGCTACTTCTCCTTCTCCCTCCATCCCCCCTATCTGTCTGTCTCTCTTTCTTTGTGTGCGGTGTACCATCTGCTCGTCCACTCTCTCTCTCTCTCTCTCTTCCTCTCTCCCTTCTTCTCCTCCTCTCCCTCGTCCTCGAATCCCAACGGCTCAATCGTCCATGCGTGTCCACGAATACACCAACCACCATCACGTCTCCAATCTATCTCCCTGTCCTCGCTCCTAGACGCAATCCTATTTCTAGTCGTTGCCTCGTGCGGTTGCTTTCGGTGTAGCGTTCACTCGTTGGTCTCAAGTGCGACGGCGACCATTCTATTTGGAAGAAAAACCTGCGGTTTCCCTTTCCCAATGATTGACGTATTTCGGTATGGAAAATGTTGGAGACGTCGAGATGACATTTCTTTTTCTCTCTCTCTCTCTCTCTCTCTCTCTCTCTCTCTCTCTCTCTCTCTCTCTCTCCCTTTACTTTTAGATTATAGGCAGAGATGGAGATTTTTAATACCTCTTCGAGGTTTTAGGCGATTCCATCAAGAATAGCGTGATTAAATATTGTAAAATGTGAAATTACATTGTTTTTTATTTATTATTGCTATTAAATAAAATTTAAAGAAACAAAAATGTTACATATATATTAAGTTATTTTATTATATCAGGATATCATTTTTGATAATTAAAACTACTTTTTATTCTTTTTTTGTTAGTTTTTTGTAGTCTGCAAATTTTCAAAGATCAAATTTGTAGTTTTCAAAACTACATATTATCTAGTTATTTGATTTTGCAATATAAAATACAATAATTCTTTGCAATTGGATTTTCGAAACTAGTTATAAATTATTGTACTCCAACAAGTTTTTTCCTATCCGCGATTCAAAAATAACTTATAACATTTCTTTGCCTCGATCGCATCGCTCATTCTTCCACCTGGAACTGTCACCGCCGCATTTTGTCGTATTTGGTTTTTTGGTTGGTAATGGTATTTACTTTAAGTTACAGTATTTAGGTATATCTCTGGGCATGCCTTGGATACGGAAGAGCAATGAGAAACGAGATATACATATATCCCAAGAAAAGATCCATTTTAGGTTCTTCTCCCCCCACTACCCACCCTACCCAACCTCTCCCACTATGTTTTCGTCTGCGTAGCGATTTGGTTTTTACCCGTAGTGTTGACCTACTTCTAGGGACTTCAGGAGCAAGGGCATAATATCTCAGCGCAGACCATCATACAACTGAAAGTAAGTGCGCCTGCTCTTTCGGAGCCCCTCTCCCCTCTCTCCTTATCCTTTTCTTGTCATCGATTCTCCAGACATTCGATTTCGCATTTTTCACGCGGAAAATAGCCGAGAAAATTCCATAAATTTTATTCTACAAATATATCGAATCGAATATATTCAATGTATTTTTATCATGCATATATTGTGTATTATTCTTTTAGAAAAAAAAATTAAAAAAAAAAAGAAAGAAAAAAAGAAAGAAAATTGTAGAGAGAATGTAAAAATTAATGAAAGAGAAATTTCCAAAATTTCCAAAATTTTCTGTAAAAAAAAAAAAATCGTTTATCTGGTGAATCGATATAATAACGAAAATATAAAGGAAGTTTCGAGAATAGAAAGATAAAATCCTTGAGAAGGGATAAGAAATCGTATTGAAATTTCCCTTTATGACCGTTAGTTGTATCGAAAGATATACAATTTACCTTGCACCTTCTTATTTTACAACTTCGTTACCAAGTATCGTTTCATTCTTTTATATCCTTCTTCCTCAGGGCCGTGTAGGATAACAGTCTCTGTTTTATCGTGTAAATTTGATAGCAGGAGGAGTGCAAGACGTTCAAGTTACCGATTTTATTGTTAACGTGATGAACACTTGCAGATCTCTGTTATGTACTGTTTAGAAAAATACTCCGTATATAACAAGCAAAGAGGTATTCGATATCTTTTGAAATATTCATGATTAAAGATTCAATGATGCATTAAGTTGAGGCGATGCGTTGAATAAACGCCACGTGTATTTTAATGAGGTGAAACTTTGAACACGAGTGTCTTGAATGTGAGTTTCTCATTAATGAAATATTTATTAATTTATTTATTCGATGTCACGTTCGTTCCGTAATTGTTAGTGATTATTAGATTGCGGATTTTTATGTAAATGCATATTTTTGCATACTTTGCATAAATTTTCTTCAAAATGAAACGTTTTTGACGGTTAAAAATCGAGAAAAACATTCTTAAACACGCAAGAGCAATTAACTTTAAAGCTTCGTTAAAAGTATATTAAAATTAGAAAAACTTTGAATCGTTATAACTCCGAAGATAGTGAGTTCCCATCAACGAATGAACGGTCATTAGAAGCGCGAAACTTTCCCCTTTAAAACGCATTTTCGTTTATCCCGATACGATTTTCGGTTCCTGAGATATCATCGTGTAAAGAAAAGAGTAATTTTTAATCGTTTATTCCATGCTTTTCGCTCAGATCTTTCGCTCGCATCTCTCTCCGCTGAGTTATCGCAAGTTATATTATAACTTTAGATATTCTATTAAAATTAGAAAAACTTTGAATCGCTGTAATTCCGAAACTACTAACTTCTAATCAACGAATGAACGATCATTAGAACTGTTAAACTGTCCCCTTTAAGACACTTGTTTGTTTATCTCGATACTATTTTCGATTCCCGAGATATGGTCCTGTAAAGAAAAGATAATTTTTAATCGTTTATTATCGTTTTGTCTTATTCGCTTGTACTGACCTATCTCAAATTTCAGACAGACACGATTCCTGGAAAAATATAGTACGTAATTCCTAGAAAAAATGTAAGTCACTGTGTCACCCATTCGTAATTTTCGCACAATCTTAAACGCTATGGAAAATTTGAGTTTTTATATCACAGCAACTAATTGAAATATCGGGATGAAATAAAAAAGAGTGTTAATGGCATGATTTTTTTTAAATATATTTTACAAATATATAAATGTTTTTTATGAATTACATAAAAAATTCGCAATCTAGTGATTATATTATATATTCATATCAATTTTAATATTGAAATATTTAAATTAATAATATAAAATATTAAGATATTTATATTTAATTTAAAAAATAATTTTTTTCGGTATATAATTTAAACTTATTGTTAATCTTCTATTAAATATGAAGAATACTAAATGTATTCATACCTCTTTTCAAGAAATTAAGTAAGAATCTTAATTTTTATTAAATTTATTTAAATAAATATATTTGATAGTAATCTTGAAATATTGTGAAAAAATAATTTTTAATGATAGGTTTAATTAGCTGTTTTATAATGAATTTTCTTTTGTAAAATCTACCAGTGCTCAAAACTTCAATTAAATTGGTGATCTGAATATCTTGCATTCTCTTATTATGAGAATTTAATTTAAAATTATTTGCAAGCTGGATTACAACGAGAGTAAGTAATAATACGAATAAAATTGTAATTATAATAACTTAAATAATTGTTGTTTTAAATAAATGTTACAAATTATGTAACAAATGTGTGAATATTTAAGATTGCTAATGGAGCATTGCTTGTGTACACATCAGGATGGTTTTTAATTTCTGTTCTTTCTCCTACAACTGAGAATAGTTCCAATTTATTCAAGAACAATACAATGCAATTTAAACTTATATTATTAATTTTCTGAATGTGGAAAATAAAACAATTGAAAAATACATAAAAGCTTTTGTTTTTACAAAAACAATACATACAACAATATATCTTTTAAAATCCATATTCTATGAAATATAATCAAAAATTCTTTCATAGTACGAATTAATTAAAAAATATAATAATTTATAATTTTTAATATAAGTACAAAATAAAATACATTATGTATTTTAAATATGCTATTGTTATCAAACTATTACATAAAATTGAACTATTAATTGGATCGTTTTTAATTTTTTGAAATTTTCTTTTTATCATGAAGCAATTAATATAAGTGAAGTAATGGACTCTTAATTCATTATGAATGAAAAAAGTTTTAGTTTAATCTAGAAAGAGTTAAAGTAGATTTAAAAAATGATAATGGAGAATTAATAACAGTAAAGTTTTCATTATATTAAAATGTCATAATATTAAAAAAATCAGAAAATTAATCAACTCGTTATATTGATATTAACATTATTAATACAATTAAAATTTAATTACTTTCTATCTCATAAATATAAGTAAATGGGCAATATCTTATGATATACATATATTTTTAAAATTTTTTAAATTTTAAAAACTATATAAACATTATTCTTTTATAATTAATATAACAATTATTAGTTATTGTTTAATAGTTATTGTTTTATAAATAAGAACTAAGAAAGAAAAGAAATTTGCAACCGTCTATGATTACAAAATCATTACAATATGTATACATATAGCGTGTTCTATAATCGATGATTTCACTACTGGAAAAAATATGATTGTACATATGAAAACGAAAATTCAAAATAAAAATTTTTCATCAGAGAAAATTAAATTTGAATATTCTTTAAAATTGATGAAAAACCGTCTGGAAAGAGTGAAGTCCATGTATAAGAATTTTCAAATTTAATTTCTTGGAACAAAAAAAAAAAAATAGAAAAAGAAGTTTATATTAACTTTATATTCTACTACTTTTTGGAATGTTTCTTTCACGTAAAGTCATTCATTGTGAGACACTTTATATATATATATATATATATGTGGCATAGCAAAAGAAAAAAAAAAAGAGGAAAAATTGTAATAAGAAAAGGTATTCGTGAGACGTAAAGAAGAAAACACGGTCCTGTTCTCTCTGCATGCCATTTTACATCCAATATGTCACGCATATTCAACAACGCACTTGTATGAACGAAAGTGCGCGCACGTGCGTGTATTGCATGTTCCATTATTTCCTGTTTCAGAAATTTTATTACAGTCGTAAGTTTTTTTTTTTTTTTTTTTTTTNTTTTTTTTTTTTTTTTTTTTGAAAATTTATTACAACGTGTTCGCTATGTATTATTACATATTAGATAAATGTAGTATCAAATTGTATGCAAATAGATATATTTTTGTACGATTGCAATATTGTGTATATACATATGTCTATGTAGGTAAAAAAAAAAAAAAAAAATATCCGTATACTTGGATTGTCTCTTTGAATGCGATTAAAATGCAATTCTGCCCAAAAACAGTTTAAATCGTTTAAATTTTGATAACCATTTGATTTTAAAATATATTATTTACGATATTTAAATTTTTTGACAAGAACATTTAACATTCCAACATTGATTAAATTATTTTGTAGATTTTGTGGTAAAAAAAAATCGAATGATCCCAATTTTTTGGGATATCGTCGCTGTTAATAAATTACTCGATCAAAATTTATTGAATATCGAAAAAAAAAACAATATCATTTTATTATATTGATAAATAATTTGCATTTATAATTTATCCTGACATTGATCTCATAAATATTATTTCTGATCGTCATCGTGTCATCAATTTTAATATTCGTGCACTGTTGCCACAAATCAAGCAAAGTATCCGGATATTCATGAACGGTAATGTATACCTTGAACGTGTACGGTTACTGAAAGCATTTTTTCATCTTACTCACGTGCAAAGTGTTTTTACTTGCCAACAACCTCCTACGAGCAGGGTAATTGGAATTTATTTTCCAATTAAAGTGGATAATGATAAATATCAGACAGAAGACATAAGAGGTCCATACTTCATTGAAATAAGTTATAATGTAAAATGTTCTCTTCATAAATTTATAAGTTAAACGTATATTCTATACATATTATATATTATATATTATAAATCTTTTTTCTTAACAATGTATACTATTTATACCTATAGTTAGAATTATTAAAATAGATCATATCCACTATACTAGAATTAGTTTTCCTATTCTTTTATTTGTACAGTTGTTTAAAGTACAATTTTAAACGTCATTTGATGCTTGTGCAATATTCAATGTATTGAAAAGGAAATGAAAATATTTTTCTAAAAATTATTACCAAATTTTATTACATAAGTTTACTTGCATCCACTCTGTTGAGTTCTAAATAAGTATTTCTGACTAGTATTTTTGCATGATTGCTCTCAGAATTTAAAACTGTGCGTGGAATAATAAGTATTAATTAGATCAATTGATTTTTTTAGTTTCATTTAAATTTCATCACATTTACATTTTTTTTTTCACATTTGATTTAAAACCTTTATTTGTAGAAATTCATTAATAATTATCACATTGATTTATCTTGGCAAACAAAATATTAATTGGAATCATATTCTAAGAGATATGTAAATATAATTAATGAGAAATTGGTTGGGTTTAAAAAAAACATCAACTTCTTCATTCAAAGAGAATGAGATAAATAGGTTGGAGGTAATTCTTCTTTTTATATCTTGAATCATTAGTACAAACTTTACTTCAAACAACATTTACCTTGAAACATGTCGTGCAAGATGAAAGTTCTGATAAGTTTTGATAAAGTTTTGATAAGTAGTTTATCTTTGATTAAGATACTTCTTCTTGCATCATAAAGATACATATTTCTCATCTGCAAAACATATTCTAATTATAGCTTATAAAATAGATTATGAATACCTAAACCAATTTATATTTATTATTTAACATCCACTTGGGAAATTTTCATTCTTGATTCTGTTTACGATAGTTGAATTCCATACATTGAATGGCGTATTAGCTTCTATGAGCAAACACGCTTGAATGTTATCCATTTCGACACCTTTTATATTTACCTATTTGTCATGCTTATTATGTAAAGTATATGGTATCTATTTTTATTTCTCGTCAATATTCAGTGATTCAATCTATCATTGATGATTATGCAAAGTATTTTAAAATCGCATAATAAAATATAATTTAAGTTGTATCATAATAATGTGTAAATAAAAAACTTTATGTATTTTCAACTTCTAACATGATTTTATTAATCAAATAATATAATTTCAAAGTTAGAAATATTTTTTTCTTATAAAAAATTTTCAATTATTTAATAACATTATTACAGACATTTATATTTTTATAAATAAATAAATCTTTAGATTTAATATTGAAATATTATATATAAAAAAAGTAAAATTCTTTTTCAAAATTCGTTGAAAAGTTAATTTTTTTTTTTTTTCAAAAGAATTTTCTTTCAAAGTTTAAGTTTCCCATATAATTAACGATAAAAAACAAACACGTTTGAGTATTTCTCATTAATAGTCTGCACTTTGTAAAAATATATATCGTATACACTTCATTATTCAACTAGACGAGCAGCTTAATAATCTTCTTGCAAGAATCATACGTTTAACTATTAACTACAAGTGTTTCGATCCCAATCATATTTCACTGTCGAGATTATAAATTAATACTTAACTCTTTGCTATGATCACGTCACACGGAAAGATCAAGATGAAATATTATAACTAATTCCCATTTAACGATTCACAGAACTATTTTGAATTAAAATTTCATTTACATTTGTAGAATCCATTCTATGTTACGATAATATATCTTCAATTTTATTTTATAACTCACAGAGATTAATTGCAATTTATATCTTTAAATTAATATATATATATAAAATAATACACGTGCGATTAAACGAAACAATTTATTAAAAAATTTATCAAAAATCACGATAATTAATCTTGAAATTTCTTAGATCGCCTCTTTAATTGTTACCAAAAATATTTGACGCCATATTGATTGTTAAATCACTATTTTATATTAAATCACTAAGAATAATCTAAACATCTTTCCAGATTGTCCAAAAAAATATTTAACGCCGTACCATAAGGACATCGATATCGAACAATTTTATCAAATACTTTTCAATATCAGAACTCCAAAGATAAAAATTACAGAGATATGTCAAATATCTTTATACTCTGATTAATCTGACGATTGAAAATAACGTAAAACGAATAAGAAAATAACATAAAACGAATACACGCACAGTTTTCTCAACGCGCTTTCTCTTTCTCTCTATCTCTGTCCGCAATCCTCTTCCTCCTATTCTCTCTCTCTCTCTCTCTCTCTCTCTCTCTCTCTCTCTTCTGCCTCTTTGTAATAAAATTCACCACCGACGATTTTTCTCCTGCTGCTCCTCTTTCCTTATACCCTCCCCCCCTTCTGTCTCTCTTTCTCCGCCTGTGGCACAAACCGACGAGTACCGAGAGACACTCCTTGTCGAGGGCTCTCGCCGGAAGAAAGCGGTAACGACGTAACACTGTTGGAAACGTAACAGGGAGAGCCAGGCGAGCCTGGACCACCGGGGCCACCCGGTCCTCCGGGTGCCGAGGGTCTTCCCGGCCACGAGGGAAGGCAAGGAGCTCCGGGTGACGTTGGGCCGCCGGGTGAAAAGGGAACTCCGGGATCGATTGGGCCGATTGGTCCACCTGGTACATCGGGACTTCCGGGTCCTAAGGTAACGTATACATTGCTCTTTCGTTTTCATTTGATGATATTTGGGGAGGAGGAAGCTTTCGTGGAAGAGGCTTGATTTTTGGAAAATAAAGACAAAGAGAGAATTATTCGTGTGTTATAATTCAAGTTTGCTAGATGAAATTTAATTTTAAGAAAATGAAGAAAATTCAAAAGTATTTTGCATTTTATTTGTAACTTGATAATAAGTAATGAATATAAGTCTTGAGAGATGCTATTTTTGTATTTTCCAATTATAGTTGACATTAGAAGTAATTGTTAGGAGAAAAAAAAAGGAATTTGAAAGAATATTTTGTAATATTAGAAATATAAGAGAGAATTATTCGTATCAAGTTGTGTTACAATTCAAGTAGTTGGATAAAATTTAATTTTAAGAAAATGAAGAAAATTCAAAAGTATTTGTAACTTGATAATAAGTAATGAATAAGTCTCGAGAGGTATTTTTGTGTTTTCCAATTATAGTTGACATTAGAAGTAATTGTTAGGAGAGAAAAAAAAGGAATTTGAAAGAATATTTTGTAATATTATTTAAACTATCTTGTCATTATTCAGAATTGAAAAGAAGATGAATTTTTTATATATAATACATCAATATTTTATATATTTATGTTTTATATATTTACTTTGCGTGTAAATTATGAAACTGATACTAAATTACTTAAATTACAAAAAAAAAAAAAAAAAAAGAAATTATACTTAATCCCAAGTTTCTGAATATTTTTAGTATTGACAAATTTTAGGTTAGATTTTAATTCACTTTATTTGATTTCGATGGTGATTAGTACTTTTGGTATCTAGTATTGGCCAATTGGGTTAAGTTTTGATGGATTGGCATTGCAGGCTGTTTCTGACTAGTTTTGGCTAGTTTCGTTAATGCTGATTTTAACTTGGTCAAAACAAGTAGAGAATATTGGTATTGTTTAACTAGTTAAACTTGCAATAGGATTGACGACAGATGGCGTTGATAAACTAGTTTTGTCTGGTCATATTGAGTATTGGAATTGGAATTTGAGTTCTGACCTTTACATGTACATTACTTTATAACAAAGACTGTTCACATTATTCAAATCACTTGATATTATATTACAATGTTTATGAATTAATATGATATTTTTGAAATAATATAAGTAATAATCCTTCATAAAACTGATCTTCATTTTGAAATTATTATTTGAATATACACATAATTAAAGAGATGATAACTTTTCTTAACTCAAGAGAATTCATTCATCCTGAAAATTTTAATTTTAATTGGAAACTTGGTGGCAAAGAACAGCTTTCATTCTTGCAGAAAATCACTTTGAAAGGATGAAATCAACTC
Source organism: Apis laboriosa (assembly GCF_014066325.1). Classification (NCBI taxonomy): domain Eukaryota; kingdom Metazoa; phylum Arthropoda; class Insecta; order Hymenoptera; family Apidae; genus Apis; species Apis laboriosa. The sequence continues at coordinate 1,984,011 of NW_025223140.1, forward strand.
CCAGAGTTTATAAAGTCTTTTCTTGTTTTGAATATAAAATACATAAAACTTTATATATATGCATTATTTAGTTTCTTTTTTATTAAGGAGAAACCGTAGCGAAAAGTCAGTGTAAATTTTCATTGTAACTTGAGGAATATTGTGTTGCAACACGAAAGGGATCATCTAGAATTGTATCTTTATTATATTCACTTTAAAAGTAATATCACTTTAAAGGTATAATTTTTACAAGGATCATTTCTTATAATTGAGCCAACTTTTTAATTCTCTTTTCAACAAATTTTCTTATCTTTCCAATTAGGAAATTTGTTTAATATTAATCTCTGTGATTTCTATTTTTAAAAATTTTGTGGCCAAAAATTTAAAAAATAAATCCTTTGAATCTGAGATCCAACATTGTTTAATTTTTGCTATTTTCCAATTATTTACCAATCAGACATTCAATTACTTTTTCACTATAAACTACACTCACGATAATTTAATTTTTCCATTGAAATTTTAATAAATAAATAATACTTTTTACGGAACGTTCAAAGCAATATATTCTTACGATATCTCGATCGAATAATGCCTCAAACAACTCGATCACTTCGATTCGAATATTTCGTTCAATGGGCAGAATAGATTTTCCAAAAATATTAAGCTTATTAACCACGATCAAAGTATAGAATTCTAGAGAGGAAAACTGCCAACGCTTACATTCGAGCAAATAGAAGGGAAGAAAGAGGATGCATCGACCCCCTATGGCTGTTCGTAGTGCCTTTGATTAGGCCGATTCCCTTTGATTCCTCTTATTGACCTAATTGGCTGCGATCGTAGAAGCTTCATTTTACAATTGACTGTTAGAGATACCTTAAAAATCCCTCTGTCTACGAACTTTTTACTTCAACCTCTCCTATTGGAGAACTTTACTTTTGTCCAAGTGCTCGATGGATTTTTTCGTGGTCTCTTCCAAAATTTCCTATAATAGATAAAAAATGTAAAAAATGAATGGATCAGTATATAAAAATTAAGAAGGAAAGAAACGGAGCATACTTGTTGAATTTCAAATGGGAATTAAAAATATTAGAATTAAAAATGGGAGATAGAATATATATTCAAATGGTATAATATTCTTGTGGAAATATTTCATTATTTTTTTATTTTATTTTCTAATATTAAATTTTTATTTTCTAATATTTCTTTTAATATTACTTCTGTGAGAAATCTAAGAAAAAATTATGATGTACAATGCTTGTTAGGAGTTAAACATTCAGAAGAAAACGTATATCCATAAAATTTGTGGAAAATTGCATTCGTAAAGGTTAATGGTAAAGCTTTCTCTGGTTCTCTAATATACTTTTGTACTTAAACTAATTAGCACGTACTCTTTGTGTGTGTATGTGTTTTTAAAGTAACGTCGTCTAACGTATATGTGTATTGTGATTCTCACAAAGAATAAAACAACAAACAATTAAACAAATTCGTTTCACTTATGTATTTAAATGATAATTAATTGGAAATAAAATTAAACGATCCTATTTTATTCGAAATAAATTATTCAAATGAGATGAAATTGATTTTTGATATAAAGGAACAACAGAAATATAACATTAACATTTATAAGAATTAATTTCATTCGAATGTAATTAAAAAAATAGAAATATATAAAATTATAATATATAAATTTATATATTTATATAAATTTCATAAAAGTTTACAAATCTGATGCAATAATTATTGCACAATTTATTATTTAACATGTGTTGCAAACTTTTGTTAAAGGATGCAACAAATTCATATCGTTAATGTGATTGTTTTAATTTTTCTAAAAATTTTCATTTCAATTTTTAAAATAATTTATTTTAAATTTCAAGGCTATTTAAAATATTTAATTGAAATTGATTTAATATTAAAATTGATTTAATATTAAAATTGATTTAATATTAAAATTGATAAACTTTTGTAACTTTCTATGAAAAATTATCTATGGAGAAAATTTTCCATTGAATGTATCCAAATTATAATAATATTCAAATATTAAATATTAAAATATTTCAAATATTTATATTTCAAAAAAAAATACAATGTAATATTTCTACAATATTTTCAAAAACAATAAATATTATATATAAATGTTTCATAATATTTCAAACATTTATCATTTTAAAATACAATTTTCCAATAATTAGTATTTTTTTAAATTAAAAATGAGATATATCGACAAATGTCTAATTATAGTTGGCATTAGAAGTAATTATTAGGAGAAAAAAAAAAGGAATTTGAAAGATTTGTAACATTTTGTAACATTAGAGATATAAGAGAGAATTATTTGTGTCGAGTTGTGTTACATTTCAAGCTAATTGGATGAAATTTAATTTTAAGAAAATGAAGAAAATTCAAAAGTATTTGTAACTTTTCTATTGAAAATTTTCTATTGAATGTATTCAATTATAATAATATCCAAATATTAAATATTAAAATATTCCAAATATTTATACTTCAAAAAAAAAGTACAATATAATATTTCTACAATATTTTCAAAAACAATAAATATCATATATAAATGCTCCATAATATTTCAAACATTCACCATTCTAAAATACAATCTCCCAATAATTAGCATTTTTTAAAATTAAAAATGATATATATCAACATCAAATGTCCCGACCAGATTCCCTATCAAACTCGTTAATCTCCTTCCAAGACGTCCATTAATTGAAGCAACGTTATTCTCGGCAGGGTGACAAGGGTGATAGAGGCGACCGAGGTATAACAACGTCTTTGAACGGGGAACCATTTGCAACTGGAGTATTCGAAGGACCCCCTGGTCCACCAGGACCACCTGGTAAGTATATATACATATATATATATATACACGGTATAATTTAAATTCTCTCCAGACTGATACGCATAATATATTAATGCAGCATAATAAGACCACATGAAGCGATTTAAATTATGTTTTCTAGGTCTTTTAAGTCTATACTTATAAGGTGTCTTATAACATGTGAGATTCATTTTGAATGGAGGAGATTTATAATAAGATATATATTATTGATGATAAATATTCATGTAATAATAGTATGTAATATAATAATAATGTACAGAATTTTATTGGAATTATTAGAAATTATCAGAATCAAAATTATGTAGTCAAATTGGTATTAATAATTATATATATTATATAATGATATTTATGATTTTAACTTGTTGTTAATAATAATACAATTCTTATTTATATAATATTGTAATATTTAATTTCACTAAAGATACTTTTATATAGATACATAAGATACATAATAAATAGAAAAGATTATTTAAGATTATATATGTTTTGCTGAAATACTGTTTTGTTTTCTAATCAAATTCTGAGAATATCAAGTGTTATGGAATATTTATAAGTACTTGGAATTCTTGAAAAATTAAAAACTTAGGAGAAAGTGAGCAATTTTGAATTTGATAACACATTTTTTGTGTTCTCTTAGAAAATAGCAATTCAGAAAAAATGTTATATTTTTACAAACTTTTTCTATCCTCCATTGAAGTGGATGTTTCATGTTACAAGTCACTTTGTACATTCATTTACATGCACAATGTACATGTAAATATTATCACATTTCTAGACGTTCCTTGAACTTTATAAAAGATTTCAAGAAAATATGTATTTAAATCTGTATAATTTTTATTGGAAACAAAATTTTCCATCTGCATTTTCCTAAATTAAATTATTCTTTTTAAATATTTTTTATTAAAATTATATATAATAAATTTTACAAAAAAAAAAGTAAATACAAATATGTGTAAAAATAAAATTATATTTAATTGCATCATGTTCCATTTTGTTCATATTCCATTATTAGAGAGAATGTGTAAATTTTCGTTTCGCAAAACATGATATTAGAAAACAGAAGATTCATATTACCAATTATAACAGATTATTCGTGTTCATTTAGGCAGAAAATTTGGGGAACAATATTTGTACACTCATTATCTCAGTTGGCCTTTTTTTGATTTTTACTGCATTTTTTCTTCGTTTACTAATATTTCAATCCAAAATACACAGAAAATTAAGCAGAGAAGCTTTACATTTACTTAAAGATCTTCACTCTAAGAAATTTGCTCGTTCAAGCAAAGCTAGATTTCCAAAAAGATAGATTGCAATTTAAATATTCATTGTTAATTAAACGTTCAAATTATATAACTTTTTTGAATATATTATATAACTTTTTTTTATAACGTATCTATAATTGTTTAAGAAGAATTATTTAAAATCAAAATTATTAACATTTAAAATTATTAGTTTTAAAACTTTATTTGATAACAAAAGAATGAATTTGCATTATTGAAAAAATGTAGATGAAAAAATTTTGATTTGTAAAAATATTGTTTAACAAAGAATTTGAATATCGTTCAAATCTCTCGTTTAATATAATTTTTAAAAAGTTCGAGGAAATTTTGACTTTTCAAGCCTACGAATATTCTTGAAACTTCTTGCTTTGTTTCGAGGAAGATTATTTTGGGATAAGTAATTTTCTTCTTCGAAATTTCAATTTCAAAATATTCTACGTTTACGTGTACATTTAATTTCTATTCAATTCAAGGATAATTTGAAAAAATATAATATTTATAACGTATATTTGTAATTTAAAATTACAATATTTGCTTTATAAAAATCATACAATTCTCTGTTAAAATTCACAAATGTCAATTTATCAATGTCATTTTGATGATTGTAAAGAAAGTCATCCCTTACGTTGTGTTCAGAGAAATAATTTCACTTCCTCCTTTGACATAGTTAGATGAAAAGAAATGATTGAATGAACAGGATGACTGAAGCATTAGAGGCTATCTCTCGATAGCCTTGAGCTATGGTACAGTTAAAAGAGCATATGACATTTAACAAAGCAAAGAAAGATATCCTTGTGATGCGTTAGGAAGAAAAATTCTATTCTCTGAAAAAAAGGATCCACTTTGAAACAAAGCAATTCCATTTCAAATCATCATACATTTTTAATATCATTCATCGTTTCTATGATATATTCGTATGCAGTTAATCAAAATTAATTAAAATGAACATCTTTTACACATTTATACTTGTATACAGGGTGTTGATATATCGAATGATCGATCTTTAAACGATGAAATAAATATAAAAAGTGCTATTCAAAAATATCGATCGACAATTATTTATTAAGTTATAAACAATTTAATTATTTAGAGAAAGCAAGATGGAGATGAATTGCGAGATAATTTAAATGAAAATAAAATAAATAAAAATATATTCTTATGATTCCTAAAATTTAAAAAATTTATGAATTTCATTATTTTTTTTTTTTTTTTTTTTGTTCAAGAATTTTCCTTTTTTAATATATTTCATTCCATCTCCATTTTAATATAATGCAAAATTGATTGATGAGTCGAGCGGAATTTTTGCATACCAACTTTCATGTTTGTTTAGTCTAAAATCGACTCTTTAAAAATCGCCCACGAATACATTAACACTCTATGTAAATGCAAAAAGATGTTTGCATCCAGTTTTTGTTTTATATTCATATTCCATTTTAATCTTTTTGTTAGAGTGTCCTAGAAAATATTTTAGAAATATTTTCCAATATTTTTTTTTTAAATTATTGTATTTATTAACAAATTATTAAAAAAAATGTCTTTGTATACTTAATTAAATGTTATAACAGTTTTAACAGATATAATATTTTCTAGGATAATCTAATGATACATGCATTGCACAAACAAATAATCTCAGGATGAAGTATTTCTCAATAGGTAATTTGCAAAACTATATATCTCACAATAAAACATGTACACATTACCCCATTCACAAACAATTCAATAACAGATTGAAACCAATCCAACTTTATACTCTCCTAGTATTTATCCAATATCATTAAACTTGTGGCATTGGTTGTATCATTCCTGGATAAATGAATGTCAAGCAATACATAATTGTAAAGCTTGTTAATATAATAGTAAACGTTTTTTAACATAAAATTAATAAAATTAATATAAATGAAAGTATTTTTACATTAATTATGTATTTTAAAAACAGAGATAAAAAATTAGTGGACTACTAAACAACTAAGCTTTAAACAATCTAATCTAATATAAACAATTATAAAAATTATAACAAAGATTAAAGACTTAGATTAGACAACTTAGATACTTTTCATAAAATTATTGTTAATTTAAATTACATAAAGCAAATTTTAATCAAAAATTGCAATACATATTTCAAATCATTGTACTTCTAATCTAAATATAAATAATTATAAAAATTATAACAAAGATTAAAGACAACTTAGATATTTTTGATAAAATTATTTTACTAATTTAAATTACATAAAGTAAATTTTAATCAAAAATTGCAATACATATTTCAAATCATTGTACTTCTTTTTTTTTTTTAAAAAAAGAATATATATATGTACAGGGTATCAAAATACAATTTAACAACCTTCTTTAATAGCGTTTCATCATGTTTTTACCGCAACGTTAACACGACTTGTACAAAATAAGCACGAGGAAAAGTGACAGTGAACGAGGAAGCACACTTTGGTCCGAATGATTACACACGTACAAAGTGAACGTGATCAGATTTCGCTAATCTAGCGCCCCCTCTAGCGGGCTGCTATCTTCTTGCACTGGAATTGATTCGCATTAAGGTGCGCCTCCTCCTATTCGATACAGCCTTCATTTCAATCGATTGGAATGTAGTACAGTTAATGCCCCTTTAGAGATGTAACTGTTATTCGAGTCCGCGTTTACTATAGGATACTAACAACTGTAAATCTACATTCACGATATTCGTACCGTTAACGAATCGATTGTCTCTCGGCGTACCGAGAAACGCTTCTCTTCTCGAAATTGCAATTAATAATTAAGAATTCTTGATTGATCTTTCTTGGATTGGAAAAATTTAAATATATGAAACTCCCTTGGCAAAATTTGAAGAAAAATTTCGCTCTTTTATTTCATCACTCTGTTATTAATTCAATCCATTTTATTGATAATTTTGGATGAAATATTCGAGATATCGAATGAAATTTGACGATCGATTAGAGAAAATTCGATTTTTAACTATAATTGATACTCTTTCTCACCATCGATTATCGATTTTATCTTGAACGAAGAGAAATAATTGGAACAAGTTGTTTTCGTTGCGCGAGCGTACATCCGTCTTCGTTGTTTTCAATTCGAAAAACAAGGAAAGATACATAGAATAGAGCGTGACTCAACGGAACTGTTTTCGATTCATATAAAATATGGATCGTAGAATATGTACGAAAGTACTATTTATATAAAAAAAAAAAAAGGGAGTTTTAACTTTTGAATTTTCAATTTGAGAGTAATTATTTTTTTTTTTATTAATATTTCTTTTCAACAATTCGTCAATTTTTCGACACCGAATAAAAACAATATTTTATGCACAAACTTTATTATTATTTCCATAGGACTGGTGATCGAATATTGGCATTATGGATTTTGATATCCACGAGGTTATTTTAAATTTTAAAAGAGAAACGTAAAAAAAAATTATACTCACTATCAATCATTATTTATTTAAATATTATCTCTTTCTCTTTAAATTTATAAAAAGTTTATTTTCATGAAAAATTCGTGTAATAAATAAAAATTGCATAACACAATGAGCTTGTGCTGTTCATTTTAATAATTTACGAGAATGAATGTTTTCACTTCACGAAAGGTGGTGTAATAAATAATTCTCTTCTAATCTCGGATTAGTATTTGAATCCAAAAAAATCGGTGGTAAGCTTTACAAACAATTTCAATAATGAATATTACACGAGATTTATTACTTGTCTCTGGTATTTACTCAAACGAAATGTAAAAATGATTGTGTAACCAGGAGAAAAGTTTATCTTAACTACTTATCAAATAATCTGACTTCTGGATTTGCAGTACGAGAAGAAATAACACATACAGGGTGTGCCAAGATTTTTCGATCAAATTTTACGTCGAACAAAAATTTTCAAAATTGTTTCTTGTAAAATAATAAAATAGTAAAAATTTCGATCAGATATATTATAGATATATTAATAGAAATATTATATATCTTATAATAATAAATATAATTCGTTCATTAAGATAAGACAAAATTAATAAATTTCATTTCTCTTCTTTTCAATATCACGAGAATCGAATAAAAATAATTAAGTTAATCGTTATAAATAATTTTTGTATAACCAATATAAATTCCAAATTAAAAAAAAAAAAACACCCTGTATAACTGGGCTGTATAAATCCACCCACGAAATACGTGAGAAGGTAACAAATCAATCGGACAGGGGAACGGTGATCCTGATAGTATATCACACGTTTTCTGCGCTTTCTCGTGATCATTTGTCCACGTACATGTGCGTGGAAAGCAGTGAGCGCAACAAAAGCGATTTACGACCGAGCTCGTAGGTATCAAATGCCTAAGTATAACCTTAGGCCTCGATTCATCCACTTGATTCCTTATTTCAATTTCTTTCAAAAATTTATTCGAATTTGCATATTTTATTATATCTAGAATGTGCGAATAAAAATTTGTGATACGTTAAAATATAATAAAATTTTCTAAATTTTGTACAAACAAACGTTGCTGGTACAATCGATTAAAAAAAGAAATTATTGAAAAATAAGCAAATGTTAATATATTAATTTCAATTACTAATAAATGTTATTTTTTTCTAAAATTAAGAGCAACAGTAGTGCTAATAATAATAATAATATAAAAAATAGGAGTAGCAATAAAATTTAAATCCTTCTGATGCCACGTATTCCAATATTCGAAAAGAAAACCTCTCTCTTCCGAATTTTTCTTCTATTAACTCATAATTCTCTCTTGTTTATACTAATTACAGTTCTAAAAAATGTGTAGTTGAATCTGTAGTTGAACAAAAAGCAAGAGTTAAATTAATCCTTTATCCTCGAAAATGTGTGCTCCTTTTCCTTTAAGATACATTTTATAATTAAGATTTATGTACAACAATGTTATTCGCACACAGGCTTTAACGGTACGTACATCCACATTCATATAAACAATTTTACTTTCACACGTACACATCGATTATCAAATTATCAAACGAAAGAATTAGCATTTAATTAAAAATCAATTTCTTCAAATTCTTCAAAACGATGCCACTTTTTAAAACTCTCACGTGCAATTATATATATATATATACTCGATACAGATGGATATTGGCCACTTAAGAGTCGAGACTGGTTTAAATGGGGAGACGACTTCTGTCTGAATTCAATCGAATGGAAGGGAGCGAAGAAGGTGAAATATCGCGTATAAACTCAGTCAAACGTTCAACAACGTCAACGAACGCGATTCTCCAAGATTCTAAGAATTAAAGGGCCGACGCTTACGTGGGTTAATATCACATCAATTTATCGTAATAATCCGTCCCCCGTATTTCGAAGAAATACCAGATGCTAATTCTCGCTTAAAAATCAATATTGCACATCTACTGATATAATAATTCTATTTAAAAAACTTATTCAAATTCTTTCTCTTCCGAAAAACATACACACACACACACACATACACACATACACACACAGTAGAGAGAAATACGAAAAGAAAGAAAGAAAGAAAGAATTATATAAACCAACCCCTCCAAAGAGGGGGTAGTTTCCCTCCGATAATAGCATAATTGGTACGTGATCTATGCATGATGAAACGCGAGAGAGCGAGAGAGCGAGAGAGAGAGAGAGAGAGAGTGCGCGAAACGAGAGAAACGTGTCATGTTTTATTTTATGCACGTGATGTACACGCACACAGGGCCCCAGGGCGAGAAGGGGGAGCTGGGTCCGACGGGACCACCCGGTCTGCCGGGAGAGAAGGGTGCCCGGGGAAAGCAAGGGAAGAGGGTAAGCTTCAGCGAGGTCCTCCGGCGAACGACCACCGACCAAATCGAGACGAAACCCTATTCCCCCTCCCCTGTCCCCCTTTTCTTTTTCTCGAACAACCACACTTCGAAACACACTTTTTCNCCTACCTTTCTTTCTTCTCGTCCAAAAGGATGGCCAAATCTCTCTTTTGGCCTCATTTCATCCCTGAAAATTCCTGAATATTCAACGACACTTCTCCCTCCTTTCCTTTCCAGAGAGATTTTTTTTTCTTTTTTTTTAATTGGGAATTTGTGAAATTCCTTTGTGATGCGTAATTTGCACGTAATGAAAAAGAGCATTGTTTGGTAGAGGCGCGGTTGTTGCTTCTTACATTACATTAGCAAGGGCAAGGCGGATATGCATGATACACAATTCTGGTATTGGAACTGGTTAACGTTGATTTCTTGGAATTCGGAGACATTCCTCAACGAATGACAGTTTCAATGACAAATTATTGAATAAACATTATATATATATATGTTCTTGCGTGCTGATGGATAATTGGATGGGCAAGCAAGATCGTTGGAAAAAATATATATATATATATAGCGTGATATATATTTGAGAAGTCTATTTTCCGCCGAGTGGTGGTTACTTTATCTTTGCCGGAAGAGATTATTAATAAGTTGTTTCTTTCGAGTGAGTCAGTTAGCTGGAGGAGTGGCAATCGTAAGAGTGTCAAGAGTGTTTTCTATTCTCAAATGTGTTTTGTTGCAATTGTAGAATGCAAAAACGACACTGATGAGTGGGTCCATAAATAAATAAATAAAAGTTGATCCAGTCGAAAATGAGGCTTGCGTATCAAGTGATTTAAGATTTATGTTGGATGAAACAGGATGTAGATGGAGCCTCTAATGTAAATCGTTATAATTTGATAAATAAGCTTCGATTGACATTTTTATTTTGAGAGGAATCGACATATCTTTAGATATATATTATACAGAGTGAAAAGAAGATATTCACTCGATTTTTTTGTACACTGCATTAAAAATGAAAGCTATTTTTGGACACTCGATTAGTGTCGATTGAAGATATTTCTTTTCCAAGTGGATAATTTCACACTTAATTCACACTAATCAAAAATGTAATTAAAGTGAAAATAATTGAGAGAAAAGTCTCGAAACTTGTTAAAAATCGAATTATTCTCAAATATATTTACGCAAATTCAATTATTGCCTCTCAAGCTAAATTATTATATCCATCTTTGATTTTTCCCTTTTCTCTTATTTCATTATAAAATTCAATACAATTGAATACAAAAAATACAGAACGAATTTTCTTTCTTTTCTTTTCTTTTCCCGTTGAGAACAAAACAAATTTAAAAGGTCTATTAATGTCTAGATTCCGGAAGTGAAATCGATGTTCAAGAGTTCAAGATCCAGATTTAATATTGCTTGCCACCCGGGTTGCGGAATGACGTGACGGTTTATATATTCACGCTTTGAAACACCTGCATGGAAATCACGAAAGAAAGCACATGCATGATCTTATCGAAAGCACGCATGCGAGCATGCCACTACACGTATGGCACAGTACGATCACCTGCCTCTTCTCATTTAATAAACTGAGAAACAAGTAGCCGTTAAATTGCATTGTCGTTCCGACGACGACGACGACGATGATGGATGGATACGACGACGTTCTTTTTTTGCGTCGAGACTAATGCCAGCCTTTCGCACGGCGTTTGTATGTAATACGTATTACGAGAAGTTGGAGGAAGGGAGAGACGAATTGCTTGACGAATTGACGAATATAAATAGGAAAGAATTTTAATAATAAAAAAGAAAACTTAAAAGGAAATTCTCGAAACAATTTTTCTTCTCTCAAAGGGAGAGAAAATTTGTTTTACAAGAATGAAGGAAATCCTTCTTCTTTTCCTTCGAAACTTCACACATACACAAATATAAAATTGTTCATATATTTTGTCTTAACGCACAAACGGATTTTCCTCGATCCCGAAGTCATCGTCCAAAACTTGACGCGTGACTTAATTTAACCGCAAAAAAAGAGAATCACCGTGCTCTCGGTTGCCGAGAAAAAGGAAAAAGCAAATGAAAAAAAAGAAAAAAGAAAAAGTAGAAAACGTTGGTGGCAGCAAATAATAACACGTACGAAAATACAATATAAATTTAAACACCTCCTCGAGCCGCTACTATTTGCGTCACAGAAGAGATTCATTAAACCGCGATAAAAAAAAGAAAGAAAAGGGATGTCTTCCTTTTAGCAGTAAGGAACCGAAAATCGAAAATGTACTCTCTTCTGACGATGGATGTGACCAAATTACACACACCTGCGCACTAAAAAGAAAGAAAGAAAGAAAGAAAGAAAGAAAAGATTTCTAACCACGGCTTACAGAAAAGATAACAATTAACTCGACTCCATCCATCCTTTGTGCTCTCTCAACTTATTATTCTTTATTTTTTAAGGTTTGAAACCGTAAGTATGCTCGCATATTTATCAAATCGACGTTTTCTCGGATATCTCGAAGGATAGGAAAAAAAAAGAAAAAGAAAAAGAATGATCGTTTCGAATCGTTAATTAAGTCACCTTGTTCGCGGTCGAGTGGAACGCCGATAAAATCACCGTGCACCACCTCTCTAGTTTCTGTATCTGTATCGAATGTATCATATCGACGGAACGAGTCGCAATCGATATTCTGGTAATGCACGATCCTCGGATAGCGAGGAGAAGGTTCGAGAAAGTCGCGACAGAAAGGGTATATATATATATACATATTTTTATACAGGGTGAGTCGTTTGAATCGTTGAATTCTTTTTTTTTTTTTCGAATATGATTGTTGTATGGAAAAAGATATTTTGGAAATTGTGTAAATTCGAAATAAGTGGAGATAATTTGGTATAATGGAGTTTTTTTTATATAAATGCGTGTGTAGAGGTCATTCTTTGTTTTTTTTTTTTTTTTCAAATAGAATCGTATGTTTTTAGGTTAAATTTCTTATATTAAAATATAAGAATAATTGTAATTATTTTTATTTTTTTTTTTATTATATATTTGTTATATTGTAGATTCTTGTAATTTAATATAGAAAATGACGAGCTAGCTTCTAAATATAAAATTCCACTCTTTTCTTCATTTTTTCTTCAAACATGTTAAAAAGAAGTTGGTGAATCATTTAGAAACCTAAATTATTTTTCCTATTTAGATTAATGGGTATTTAAAAAATGTAAAGATCGATTGTTATTGAAAAATCAAATATCTCTGCTTTAATACTTTAAATTGAGAAAAATAAAATTATTAATTAAATATTTTTTGTATGATTATTTACTCAAAAAATTATATTATACTGCAATCAAATTATTTTCTTTTCGAAATCATACAATTTTCAAAATATCTTCAATAAAAAAATTCGAGGATATTTTAAGGGGATGAATTTAAATGATTCACTCTGTACATCGTCGAGTTAACCGGAGAATTCTGCTAAATCGTAAGTTTATTGGTGGCCTGGAAAGAAAGAGGATACTCGACTCGAGTAAAAAGAATCGAGCCACTTTTGTTTCAAATTACACCGTATTTCAGAGATACATTATGCATATTTCGTTTGAATTTCCTCGAGAACCGGAATTTTTCATACCAATGATGGTTTCACTTGTCGAGGATTTCATTTCCTCGAGTTTGCAAGAAAAAAGTAATATCTGACGTTAAGTGTTGGGGTAAAAGCGATAGTATAAAATTTTTGATTGATTGATTAATGATTCAAAAAAAATCATATTCTTAACTATACAATATCTGTTAGAAAAATCTGAATTTTTATTTTATTAACTCCTTGAAAAAAATAAAGTTTTATCTATTTCTTTGTATTATTCTTATTAAATGATTATATTGATGGTGATGAATTTAAAAAGTTAGTTGAACAAAATGTTAATATTTTAAATGTTTTAATCTGTATCTATCAGAAAAATAAAAAAAAAGAGACATTTTAATCAAGAAGGATTATGTACAGTTGATTATCAAAAATAGTGATTGATTTGAGTTCAATCATCTATTATGAATTTAACTATCAATTATTGATCAAAAGAATAGTAATCATTAATGATTACTATTGTTAAATTGTTAATTTTATTTGGATTATAATAATGTTTGAAATTGATGTTAGATCTGAAGAATATTGTAATATTTTTTTATTTTTCATGAGATTTAATGGTAATGCAATTTTAATGGTATTTTTTTATTAAATTCAAATTTAAAGTTTTTTTTTAGTGAAATAATTTTGTTTATTTATTATTTTAAATAATCTTATACGATTCTTTTCAAAATAAATATAATTAAATACAAATATTAAATACAAATTAAATTTATTTTATATATATTATTGTATTAACGAAATTCTTACTATTATTAATAAAATAATTATAAGTTCGTAGTCATTAAGAAATAACAATTACTGAAAATTTAAAATTCAATTCACTGTGATAAAAATTGGTTATTAACCAATTGACAATTCAAAATAACTAATTTAATTATTAATCCAATTAACGATTAAATACCTAATCGTTAATTACAGTTATATATCAATTAAAATAAAAATAATCATTAATCACAATTGATAATCAGAGTAATAGTAATCATTAATCATTAATTAATTAAATTAATGCCCAACACTGATCTCTATTAACAAGAGAATACATTCCACAACTACATATATTTTGATGAAGTTTATATGACAGATAATTCTCAAAAAAATATTCTTCTTTCATCATAGCCATCATCCCATAAGAATGAAATGAAAACGATTCCCAAAGTACTTTTTTAAAATCTATAGCCAAAAGGATAAAAAATTTTCTATCTACATCAAAAAATAACAAATCAAAATTAAAAATTCTCTTGGCGTAGATTAATTTCAAAGTATTTGTACAATAAAGATTTGAGGATTAATTTTCAAATAAACTTAATCGAAATTAACGGATGTACGGATTAATAAATATATTCTCTTGCAAGTTTGCAGCAATTCCGTACACTCAATCCTTTTATAATTCTTATGTCGCAAAGTGAACTCGTTTATTCTAACAAACTGTCCATATGTGTGCTATATAATAACAACGATTGCGAAAAGAATAAATTGATTGGTGGGTAAGGAAGGGAGATGTAAGAAAGAGATGGTGAAGGTGAGAGCGAGCGAGAGAAAAAGAGAACGAGAGAAAGAGAGAGAGAGAGAGAGAGATTGTGTGATATCGCTTTTTTTTTATCTTAGTCAATAGTCTTTGGCGTAGTGTACGTAGCTTGTGTAACTAATTTGTGTTTAATGTAGCAAAGTAACACCACACTACTTCTTCCCCGTGTGTGTCGGTACAAATCACTAATAACTAATACTACTACCCCCGGCTTTGAGGCTCTCGCAACTTTATCGACCGGTGATCGATGCAAGCCTGCGATTGTCGCGTAAGTATCAAACAACAGCCCCTCAACTACTACTTCTACTACTACTTTCTACTAGTAGCTTTACCGTCGATTTCGAAAAAATATTCGTACGTCGTGTCATACGCAGCTAATTTCACGATTACTATTGTTTTTCTTTTTTTATATATATATATATTTTTTTTTGTCAATGTTTCGACCCTCTTCTAATTCGTTTGTGTTTTATCCCCTCTTTCCTCTCAGACAGATTATTAAAATATTTTTTAAGTATCTTTTTTATTACTCGAAGTGAAATTAGATAAATAATTCGCTTAATAAATTTATTTTACTTAAAATATTTTCAAACTCGGTTAAATTATCATTACCAGGAATATTTGTTTATTTATACTCGAAAAAATATCAAACCAAGACGAATTAAAATTTAATTAAATGGAGAGGAAAGTGGGGATAAGTTTTAATAGCTTCCATTTTTCTACTAAATTTGATCCCCCTACTAACAAGCGTTCCCGTTGTCGTCGATATTGCATGCGATATATTCACACCACATGTAGTAAACTTTTGTGTTTTTTTCGATTAAACGATTAGTGTGTCTAGGTTTCTAGTGTGTTAATCGTAATCCTCGATTCGGTCGATTTTGGCATCATCGATCATTTCTAAATCAAACCAAATACAACCAAGAAAAACAAAAAAAAAAAAACAAAAGAAAAAAAAAAGAAAAGAAACTCCAGAGAGGAGAAAAAATTGGTGCCAAAATCGACCAGCAAAATAGATAATTTCCACGATAAATAAAACCGAAAATCTCCTCTCCCTCTGTACCCATCCTAACCTAAAAAATGATACCGATTAACGCTTCGTCGTAAGAGAAAAGAATTTTCAAAAAATAAAAAAAAAAAAAAAAGAAAATTTTTAAAGATGGAGGACCTGGTTGGACCTGACCTTACAGTGTTACATTATAGGGTTTCAAGGGTGAGAGCGGTGTGGCATTGATGAGAGGCCCACCCGGTCTACCGGGTCCAAAGGGTGATCCCGGGGAACGGGGTTACCGAGGCGATAAAGGAACCAAGGGAGACACGGGCTCACCAGGTAGATTTTCAAGAGCCATTCCTCTGCGAAATTGGAGAAAAAGATGGATGACAATATGAACGATATATATATATATATATATATATATATATCTCCGTCCCAACTGCTACAATCGAAAAAAAAAGGGGGGTTTTCTTCCCCTCGCATTTCTCCCGATCTGATGGATCTACAATCGTATACGCTCGTCACAGGCCATTATTATACTTTGAAAACCTCTTTAAAACTTGTTCATAATCCAATTCATTTTTTGTTATTCTCGACACGATGTATTATCATTATCTTCCTATCCAATCTTTGGATATTACGACGGTGTGAATGGTCGAACAAGGAAAGCCTATTTCTGTATTTTCGCTTTTGAAGTGTTTCGTATACGTTCGATTTAAAATCTACTTTTAAAATTTTCAAATGCTTTCGAACTATCCCGGTTGAAAGTCTCTCTTATCGTTTCCTATTCGATCTTGTTCCGAGAAAAGAGCTGAGAAAATTTGAGAGAAATCAAATCTCGTGGAATCTCTCGTTATATCTCGTTTTATTCCAATATTAATGCTATTTTCGAAAATAATTCGAAAATAACGAGAGAGTGTTGCGATGATGTATTCTGTCTATGCAGTGAAAGAGAGAGAGAGAGAGAGAGAGAGTGAAAGGAGAGAAATTAATAATCGAGTATATTTCATCTCTAGGGGATCGATTATCGCGAAGAATACGAAGGATCGAGATGAATAAGGATTGTTACTTAATTGTACTAGTAAAGAATCGTAATTTCAGGACCAAAGGGAGAGCAAGGACAACCTGGTTTACCTGGGCTCAATGGAACGGATGGAGAGACTGGTATACAGGGTCCTCCAGGGTTGCCAGTAAGTAAATTATGCGTGAAAATGTAATTTAAGATTGTTAAAAAAAAATACTTGCTTGTTTCAATTTTCAATTCTATTAATTAAATTAATCTGATTTGCATAAAACATGCTCATAGAATTATTCTGTTCTGACGGTATGTTTTAACAATTTTTATATAAAATGTGTGCTTATATTAAAGCTTAATTCAATTTTTTAAATGTGAATTATTCCAAAATAATTTTATGTTGTAAAATTTCCTGACATATTCCTTTTTAAAAACATTTATATTTATTCCCTATATCTCTGAGATTTTAACATATAAATAATAATGTTATAACTTTCCAGTTAAATATTACAAAAGCTTATCGAATTTTAAATAAAATTTTATTCTCAATACGATAATATCATTATTTATGTTATATTATGCGATCGATTATTGTGGATTTTCAAGGAATAAAATTCGATATACATACCTTACATACATTTATTGCCATATTAAATATTTGTACAGGGAATTTCTGGACCCAAAGGTGAAAAAGGTGACTACGGAGATATTGGACCTCCAGGACTTATGGGGCCACCAGGTTTGCCTGGTCCACCGGTATGTAAACCACTCAACTTATTACAATATTTATTCAATTATATTAACCAAGAAAATTCTGTCTTTTATCGTGGAAAAATATACGATAAAATAAATTATTTGTAAAATGTTGTTCTACAAATAATTATTTTGGCTTAAAACATTAGATATACGATAAATATGCTAAAAATTTCTTGTCTTCTCTCAATTTTTATTAATAACCGTTTCCAAGAAAAAAAATATTTTTGGAACACAAATTAATCACTTTTGATTAATCAATAGTGAAAAAAAAAAATCAAAATCACTACAGGATCTTGAAACGATTTTGAAGAACATAGAAATGTCTCTCCTTGTTAAACAGAGAATGAACGATTGTTTCAAAAGCGTTTCTTCCCCCTTTCAAAAACGACAGAATTCTCTTGGCCTGATAAAACTGACGAAACAACACGTATCTCGAACAGAAAGATTTAACGCCACCACGTTGTTCTGTCGTCTAAACAGGGTTATCCAGGATTGAAAGGTGAAAAAGGGGAGAAAGGTGAATCGGTGAGTCTCTCGATAATACTTAAACGCGCAGCAGATGGACGATCAAAAAAAAAAAAAAAAAAAAAACAACCCTCTCGTATCGAATCTTTTCATTTTAAATCCCTTGATTGAACGGGCAAAGATGAGAGATATAATTGACCCTCCCATATAATACCGTTCGTCGAACCCGAGAGTCGTTGAATATCCATCAATTCTAGCTGCGAGTAATTCCGGGGCCTTTGATTCAGACGTGTGATGACAAGTATATCGCGTACTCGTCCAACGTCAATTGCCACGAAAGAATCGAAGGCTCGGGATCATATAATAAAACAAGTGCGTTTTAACGAGCAACTTGTTTGTCTCGACAAAATTTCAACGATAAAAATCTATTTTTTTTTTTTTTTTTTTTTCTTTCTTTTTTTCATGACAACGATTCACACGCGGGCCGCTCGTTTCGACAGAAATACAAGAAACTTAGGAGAAGGCAGGTACGTTTCATTTATTGTTGTTCAACGTATTTCAAATAATAATAATAATAATAATAATAATAATAATAATAATAATGTAATTGTTACACGACGAATCGTCGAAATTATCGAAGAAGAAATATTATTAGCGAAGAGAATAAATTTACAACGTTTGCGTAACGTGAGCTCGTTTTATTACAGGGTGACGGCACGTTTGAAGTAAACGCTGGCGAAGTGGTGAGTAACGTTTGAACTTTTCGTATTCCATTCGGTTGTTTGATTAATAAACGTGTAACGCTAGTGTCTTAAAGCCAATTTTCTTTTCTTCTCCTTCTTCTTCGAATTTATAAAATATCGATATAAAAGTTATAAATTCTGGAAAGAAAAATTTTAAAAAATTGGCAACGTGAAATAATTTAACGTATACAATAAACGTGTAACGCCAGTGTCTCTCAATTTTCTTTTCTTCTCCTTCTTTTTCGAATTTATAAAATATCAATATAAAAGTTATAAATTGTGGAAAGGAAAATTTTTAAAAAATTGGCAACGTGAAATAATTTAACGTATATAATAAACGTGTAACAAACAATAACAGTGTCTCCCAATTTTCTTTTTTTCTTCTTCTTCTTCGAATTTATAAAATATCGATATAAAAGTTGTAAATTCTGGAAAGAAAAATTTTAAAAAATTGGCAACGTGAAATAATTTAACGTATACAATAAACGTGTAACACCAGTGTCTCTCAATTTTCTTTTCTTCTCCTTCTTCTTCGAATTTATAAAATATCGATATAAAAGTTATAAATTGTGGAAAGAAAAATTTTAAAAAATTGGCAACATGAAATAATTTAACGTATACAATAAACGCGTAATAAACAATAACAGTGTCTCTCAATTTTCTTTTCTTCTTCTTTTTCGAATTTATAAAATATGTGGAAAGAAAAATTTTAAAAAAATTGGCAACGTGAAATAATTTAAGAAGATTTTAGATAGATGCAAAGTTTGAAAAAACTTTTATTTAATTTGTGGAGAGAACTCTCGAGAAATAATAAACATATTTTTTTGTAATTCTTTTTTTTCTACATAAGAAAAATTTTAAAAATTAACATTGAGGAAAAGAAAATTTGAAAAAATGATGAACAATTTGAAAATAAATCTCTCAAAAGTGTCTTATTGCTAATTAATAAATGTATAATATTTTTTTCCAAATTTTTTTTTTCTTTTTTGAGTTGTGATTCTCTTTTGTAATATTCAAATAACCTACGATTCCTTTTCAATGTAAAAATTAACATCGTGGAATAATTTAACGACGTTGTCTTTGAATACATTTGGAAGTTACGAAAATTTTCGAAAAATTTTATTCTCAATTTTACTCTCAATATTCGCATCCTTTGAATGAACCAAATTGTGAAGAATTGCGAAGAAAGTGAAAATACTACGCAAGATCTATGGATTGGGAACCACTGTTCAAAACGTTTATAAATAAAATTTGAGCTCTTCTTGAAATTACGAGATGAACTCTGGTTGCAGATAATGGGACCACCGGGACCACCAGGCCCAGCTGGTACTCCTGGGCTCCAAGGTCCACCTGGCATAAAAGGCGACCGAGGCCACGATGGTGCCAAAGGCGATCCTGTCAGTAATATTAAACAAAAAAATCATTCTATAATTGCAATTTGTAGAACACGCATCAACGCATTATATCATTACACGCCATCAATGATATTATTTTGTATAATTTTAATGATATTTGTTACGCCATCCTTCTTAAAAGTTAAAACATTCCATCAAAATATTCATTTCAAAATATATTTCAAATTGAAAAGTTTATCCTAAGATTCTAGAAATGTTTCTCATACTTATTTAAAAGTGAAAAATTTTGATGAATATCTTGAAGAATAAAGAAAAAGAAAAAGAATGGCTAGAATAGAACATTTTACTCTGCAAAAGTATTGTTAGAAAAAAAAAGTTTAGTTAAATTGATATTATCTATTGAAATTGATATTTCTTCTATATGTGTATTTTCACACGTATTGTAGTCGAGATATAAACATTACATTATATCGTATGACATCAACGAGAGAGCGAGGAAACGAAAACATGTTTATAACGATGGAATAGGAATATTCTCATTTGATTATTTTTTTACATTACAGGGAGAGAAGGGTGCCAAAGGAGATCCTGGTCCAATGGGACTACCCGTACGTATTTTCCTCTCAAGATTAGGTTTGTAGGTTAGGTAGGTTGTAAAACGCGATAAAATACCAGGAATAGAGTCAAATGCATACGATGGAACCATCCACGAAATTTATTTATCCCTGAGGTATTAGAAAAGGTATCGAAGAAAAGTGTTAGTTTCGATAAATAAAATGTTCGAAAAGTTCGTAGCGAAAATTAATGATGATTTTTTTTCTTCACAATTTTTTGCCATTTGTTTCGTCGTTCCTTTAACAATACTGTTTGAATGTTTTATTTCTTTTCCATCAAAATAAAGCAAATGAGGGGATGATATTATTTTGTTATTTCGTTGAAATAATATAGATATATATATACTTTTTGTCATATTTTTTTTAAATATTAATTTTCAACTACTTGCTTGAAACAACTAATAAAATTTTTATTTTAAATTTTGTATATAATTAATTTTTGATTAGAAAAATAATTTATCTTAATAAAGGATACATAAAACGAGATATCTTCTCTTTTTCAAATAAATAAGAAAATTTGTAAAAAAAAAAAACTTGTAAAAAAAATTTTATGAACTTTCCGAACTATATACTATATTATAAAAAAATTCTACAATTTCGATTCGATAAAAATGCAATGATAATAAATATAATCATTGCTAGAATAAAAATACAGAGAAACAAGAAACGAAATAATTACACATAATAAGTAATATATATGCATATCGATGTCATGAATAAAAGAAAAATTAAACAAAAAAAGAAATGGCATGCTAAAATAATGAACCAATATAAATATTCAGTCATATATGATACATTTAATTAGAGATGAGTCGAAATCTGATTTTTAGATTCGCGAAATTTTCTATGGTCTCAAAACTTTCGAAATTATCGAAACTCGAAATTCTCGATTTTTTTTTCAGAATTTTTCAAATATATTCAGATTCGTAGTCAGCCTAATAACATTTTATCTCTATGTTTCGTTTTTTTTTTTTCGTTCTATATTATAATAACCTTCTTATAATTTATTTATTTTAAGTTATTTTTTTTGAATTTCAAAAGTTTCAAAGTGACTACAATAATAAGAAGATTTAGACAATAGTATCAAGTTTAATCCAAATCAGTGTTAAAGGATTATCTCAAAATGAAATATTTAGAAATTTCAAAAATTTTATATTTCGATATTATAGAATGAGTCGAATCTTTTATAAATAGTAATCGAAGAAACAAAAATTGTACAAAAAAATTATAAACATACCTATAATACAATTTTACTAAAAAGTATTCTTTATTTGCCAAAAGGGATGAATATTATAGAACTTTGCACTTTTAAATATAAAATACAAGATGATAATTATCAAGATCAACATTTTTGAAATATACCAACTTCAGAATCAAATTTACATAAAACTATATCATTATTAACTATATCATCACGAACTAAAGTTAAATATAAATTTCTAAACTTAATAAAAATAATAATTTACAAAAATTAATCAATAAATTAATCAAACATTCACGAAAAATTTATCCATCAATTAGCTTAAGTTTCCACTTCACTTGAATCCATCGCTAATTTCAAACGAATTTCCCGAGAATTCGGGAAAAAGTCGGTCGAGTTTCGAAGGATTTCGGGGTTTCGATCGACCCATCCCTTCGCCCCCCAATCGAATCACTGATCGACGCATCGATCTGTTTCTTTGCAGGGCCCCATGGGACTGAGAGGAGAGTCCGGAAAACCCGGGGATGCCGGGAAACCTGGTGCCATGGTAAGAACGCGGACCTCTCGCTCCTAACGTCATCGTTATTTGGCCTCGCTGCTGAATCATTTACTAGGCATTCACTAACGACCAGTGTAAAATCTCGATTGTCGCTCATTTTCGGCAAGAATATTCGTGTATTATACTTCCTCATATCCCTTGATTGATTGCCTCTCGAGTATGTTTGCCTCCCCCCCCTGTGTCGTTACATGTAAAAAAAATTCGATTATTATTATTATTATTATTATTATTATTATTATTATTATTACCGTCATCCTGCAAGATGAGAAAAAAGAGAAAAGAGGGGGGGAAAAAAAAAATTGATAGAAAAAAGAAAGGGACAACTCGAGGGACAAATCGAGAGAAGGAATAAGGGAGGAGGATGAACAAACTTGTCGAAACAACTTCTCGATGTTGCAAGTCATATCATCGTTAGCATTTATTATGGATATAAGTGTATAATCGCGAGGACGAGTGTTAGTTAATCGCATTTGAGTCGAGTATCGAGTACGTACAACAGGAATGTCTGGCTCGGTGGATTTTCATAGGCTTATCGATTGGAATCTAACTAACGATATCCTTCAACGATGAGTAATGATAGGGGAGCTTAAAGGACCGTCCTTAAAAAGAAAAGAGAAAAGAAAGGGGGAGAGGGGAAATTTGCAGGCATAGTTATGATATATATATATATATATATATATTGTATAATATATATATCATGTTCTCGAACCCCAAAACAAAAAGAGTAAAGGAGAAAGGATTTTACTACGATTTTAATACGTGTTATTCAAGGAAGAAGAAAGATCGTAGCGAAACGTGTCTTAAACGTGTGGTTAATGGATAAGGTGACTGTGTAACTCTTGTATTTATAATAGCGGGTGCAAAGTTGTAGCAGACGTAATAAGATATTAAAAAAAAAAAAAAAAAAAAAAAAAAAAAAAAAAAAGAAAAGAAAAGAAAAGAAAAAAAAAAAGATAATTTACTCTTGATAGAGGATAAATCGATAAATCGATAATTTCGATCGATGGATTTTTCGTGTCGATGTGTGAAAAGAGAGTGAAGTTTCGGGAGAAACGAAGCGTCTTCCAATAGATATTCGATGTGTAAACGAGTAAAATTATTCGATGCTTGTCTCTGTTCCTTTTTTTTTTGTTCTTTCTAAATTTTTTTGTTTATCTTTTTTTTTCTTTTTTTTTTTTTTTTTTTTTTTTTAAATTTCTTCCTTTCCTTTTCGATATACGCAAATATATACTCGGTCGGTGCTGTACATTTAATTTATCCAACGGTAATTATCGAGCGGATGATCGCACTACCATCCGTCCTTTTTAACTCGTATATTATATACTCGTATATAAATTTAACTCAACGTTTTGTGTGCGTGTGCGTGTGTATGTTGCGTGCGCGCGTACGCGCGCGCGCACGTGTGTGTATGTATTTGTGTATGGTGTATGCGTGCGCATACACCAAGGGATAAATACCTTATACGATACTGATGTTAAATCGGAAAGCTTTAGCGTTATAACGTGGTAACGCGGTACGAAAGCTAAGCAAATTTTGCCTTAAAACGTTTTTAAATTAAACAACTATATAGATAAGGTTGATAGATATTGTATAAAATATTTTGCGACAACTTGTAAGCTATCGAAAAACAGTACTGGACTTTTATGATACATTTTGATAGCTCAATTATTTTTAGATACTTATTTCTATATACCTACTTTATATGTATTTCCTTTTTTTTTTTTTTTTAGTTTATTTCTTCGTAAGATTTTAATTTTTTCTTTTTTAATAATTCGCAATTTTTTATCGTGGATTTATTTATTTGCATTAAGCTTTTTTTATTCTACGTTTTTTCCATTATATTTTAATTTAAATTAAACGATTTGTACTTAACAAGATATTTTTTTTTCTTTTTTTTTCTTTTTTTTTTTTTTTTTTTTTACATTGTACTTCTGTTTATTTCGATATGACCAAGATATATTTTTTTCGATCGAGTGTTCGTTCGAGATGTAACGTATTAATAAAGAAAATGTGTATAATAGAAAAATTTAGGTTTTTTTCATATATATATATATATATAAACATTTTATTGGCAAATATAAATTTATCGTACCTTTCGTACCGCCAGAAATATGAACCTGATCGTATTTGAAAATATAATAAATTTGAAAATTTGAAAATATAATAAATTTTTGTATAGAAGTAGTTTATATATTTTAGAATTGAAGAGAAGAGAAAAATCTATAAGATTTGTCTGAAATTATTTTATAATATATTTTGTTATACACATATATAAATTTATTCATACAAATTTTATTTTTATTTTAAATTTTAAATCGTTATTTTAAAAGTAATATTTTTAAATAAGAAATTACATCACCATTTATTTTACAATCATGAGACATATATATTTTTTAACACATTTTAACTCAAAATTATCCGGAAAAAAATGTTGTTTCTTATAATTTTATAGTTTTTTTTAAAACATATTTTTATGTTCGCTATTTTTTAACACCTACATATATAATCCATTTATTTTTTCACGTATAATGCATGGTATGCTCACGTACAAATAACCAAACGTAAATAATTAATTAACAATATAAATTTATATAGACCGATAATTAATTAATAATTTAGACAAATAAGAAATTCGAACAATAGAATTCGAGAAAATTCCGATTCGATTGAAAACACCAGAAGAGATAAGTTTATTCGCCTAATTTACACGAAAATAATTGAAAAATGCAAGGATAGACACAACTAATAATGGCCTAAACGAACACGAGATAGTACAGAGTGGGAAAAATACATATACCTATTATGTGTAATAACTTACAATGTACTTAACGATCATGTGTCAAATGAGTATCCTTTATTTTGTGATCCTAGTCACCTATAACACGTTGACACCTTAAATTAAATAAACGAGAAAAAAAGTTGTACAATTTAGAATAATATCGACAGAAACGGGGTTTGCCAATGTGTTGAACAATATTTTCGCTGGCCTCGGTTAGAAAGCGTTTACTAAATATATATATATAGCCTACCGTTTCGCTGTGCATATCCTAATCTAAAATAGTGCGTAAAGATTAATGAGAATAGTTTTTAACGAAAAATAATGGAAAACGAGTAAAAGTATGAAGCTCTCGTATCGTGAAAGCACATTAAATGGTAACGCTAATGCGATAATGCGAAGTAATAACGATAAAACAGTGTGAATGAGCGCCCATTACGGTGAACAATCCATACACGTGCATATGCACACAAGAGTTTCGAAGAAAAATAAAAAAAGAAAAAAAAAGAGAGAGAGAAAGAGAGAGAGAGAAGTAATGATTATCGATCGAGACGTGTATGTATGCGTGTGTATGCGTGTGTATACGATATCTATATGCACGTGTACGTGTATATGTACACGTATACAGTTATACATATATACGTACGCATATACGTGTACACGTGCATGTGACGACGAGTATAAAAAAGTATGCGGGGAAGGAATAAACACATAACATTTTATGTGCGTGCGTATGTGTGTATTGTAAAGCGGCGCGCCTTGGTAATTAACGAAAAGAAAGAAAAGAAAAGAAAAGAAAAGAAAAAAAAATTATAGAGACGAAGAATACGGCGACGTATTTACGTATATAAGAATTAATTGACTCTAACAATTTTGTTTTACATTGTCCCAATTAATAAACAGAATGTGCATGTGCCTGTGTCCTTTGCTTCTATATGATGCCCTTTCGAAATTTTTTAACGCTTATCCACCAACACACACATACACCTTGTAGTGAAATTACCGCTTTGCATTTTGCTCTGGCTGCGATCCGACGATCATTGTTCAAAAAAAAACTTCTATCTCTTTTTTTTTTTATTATTACACTTTGTTTCTCTTCTTCGTCCTTCTTTCTTCTTTCTGCGAATATCTATATCTTTTTTTTTCTTTTTCTTTTTTTTTTTTTTTTTTTTTTAATATTATATTATAAGATCATGATCATGAAAGAGAGAGAGAGAGAAAGAGAGAGAGAAATTAACGTGTTAATTTGCTGCGACCACCACGGTAACGTAAATTGTTGGATCGTTATGCCATCTCGTAAATAGATTATTATTGCGAAGGTATTTTCTTTTTTTTTTTTTTTTTCAATCATAATTCAAGCGTACCAACGCTGAAATCCGCTGGTTTTTTTTAGTTTTCAATTTTTTCTCGAATTCGATTGAGCTCCTTCTTCATCTTTTCCTTTGCCTAACACGCCCATTTCATTTGTACCTTTGCCTGGCTCTAGGAAAAGATTAATATTTTATCTGTCGTTAAATATCAAACATAAAACTCTGTACGATAAATGATATTTAATTAATTCATTTTATATTTACATTTACAATATCATAATATGTTGTATATACATTAATTGTATATTAATTTTATTTTATTTCATATCAAAGAGATTATTTTATTTTTGAGAAAATCAATTAACATTACATTTAATAATATTTTTTATTGAAATAGGTCAGAAATAAATAATATGTAAGACAATTATTTTCTTTCGATATATTATTATACAATACTATTAGTTAATAATTTGTCACAAAGTCAAATTATCGTCATTCGTTAATTTTTTTTATTAAACTTTTGTTCAGCGAACCACTATAAATTGATAAGAATACTTAATTTTATTCTTAAAAACGTATGCACAAATATATTATATTGCACAAACAAATTTATTAAGATAAAATTAAAACGTTTCTGAAGAGCTTGGCAAGGTACAATACTGCTGTGAATGAAGGGCGTCAAAGAGCGTCGTCTTAATAAAAATATCTTGATAATAAATTACATTTGAATCGGCATATTTGATATCGATTATCAGGTGACTTCAATGAATCTGACAAGGTTTCCTCTGCCTTTCAGGGGCCACCAGGATTAGACGGCATGAAGGTGAGCAATCCTCGGGGAGACCCGTTTAACCATACATTATATTTATGATTTTTGGATCCTCGATTACTACGCTCACACTACGATTTCATCACATTCAGGCATATATTAAGTCCTGGTTGAAAACATAACGGGTATTGTTCGAGCGTATACGCGCAGATCACATTATTCGTTATATTTATTCATACTTGCAGGGTGCACAAGGAGAACCAGGGACAAAGGGAGAAAGAGGGGATCCTGGCCTACCTGTAAGTATCCTCTTCCCAATAAATTGAAAAATTATCCTAGAATTTTATAATTAATATTTGTTACTAAAAAAAAACCATTTTTCATTCAAAATTTGCCAAATAACGTTTTCAATTAACGTAAAATGGGGTGAATAAAAAATATCTTTATTATTAGTCTTTCGACTAACTTGACAATAAATGTAATTAGATCGTGAATTTTTATATAGCTAGTATTCAAATTTAGTATTCATTAAAATACATTCAGAAAATTTTGAAGAAATTTTGACATTTCTTTTTGTTCCATCTCGATATTTCGATCGGTTGCCGAGATAAAAAAGTTTCTATAGAGATGCGAAAATGAATGGAACTGACATAGTGACATACATTTTTTTTCCTGCATACTATGGCCTTCCACGAATATATTTTTCTAAGAACCACGGCTGTTATTTGTCTAAAGTTTAAAATAGGTCATTACGACGAGTATGAGAGATATGAGACTAAATGACAAAGATAAAAATAATAAAGACGAAAAATTACTCTTTTCTTTACACGACGATATTTCGGCAATCTGAAATTGTATCGGGATAAATGAAAAAGCATTTTAAAGAGGAAGATTCTGCGCTTCTAATGATCGTTCATTCGTTGGCTGAAGATTATTAACTTCGAAGTTATAGCGATTTAAAATTTTGCTAATTTTAATAGAATTTCTAAGGTACATTGCGATAACTCGGCAAAGACGTGCGAGCGAAAGATCCGAATAAATGACAACGATGGAGATAAACGATAAAAAATTATCTTTTTCTTTGAACGACGATATCTCGGCAATCGGAAGTCGTATTGAGATAAATGAAAAAGTATTTTAAAGAGGAAGATTCTGCGCCTCTAATGATCGTTCATTCGTTAACCGGAAGTTACTATTTTCGAAATTATAACGATTTAAAATTTTATTAATTTTAATGAGATTTAATTGGATTTAAGGTAAATGGATTAAAAATTATTTTTCTTTTAGATAATAATATCACAGGAAATTGTATCAGAATAAATGAAAAATTTATTTTAAAGAATAAAATTCTAAAGTTTTTCTAATTTTAATAGAGTATTATATTTTTGATTTTTTATTTTTGAAAAAATTTTACTCGTAAGAATCTTATCAATGATATATTGAAGATCCAATACCGACATCAAAACGTGTTGCAAAATTTGCAAGATTCTTAAATTTACTTTACTCCTATTGTGTGAGAAATTGAAAAATTATTCGAATATTAAAAAAAAAGAGGATTAAATAAATAAGGGATCGTGAAAAAGATTATTATTTCTTTTTTTTTTTGCTAAAATTTTCTTTCTACTTCCATTCACCCCATTTTACGATATTTTCCCAACAATTACAAACTCTATCATAGCACGAAGTTCGAAGTTGTCCAATCCTCTTATTATCAAAACGGCTCGATGTCCGATCTAACTATTTAACCGTGAACAGCGATATTTCATCCGAGCTGAAACTCGATTACGATGTCGTCGAGACACCCAACGACACATTCTGTTTATCCCCAGGGTACCGATGGAATTCCTGGCGCGGAGGTACAGTGGCATTCGATTATCGCTCGCCCCTCGGTGTGACTGCGACACAGTCTAACCAGCCCGGGGTAACGACGATACATCTGCCTGATCTACCCCGGGGACTGCCCCAAAATTCGTCTCTTTACTTCTTTTGCACGAAAAAGGAGGGGGCTGAAATTAAAAGTTTTGCGCCTTTCTCCCTCTTTAACACTAAAGATGTTGCACGATCATCCCTTTACTCTTGCAAATTTTATCGATTATTTATTGCTACTTCAAAATTTATTTCGAAAATTTTATTCTCTCTTTGGTTTCGTAGTATTTGCCATATTTGGAAATGTTTTTTCTTTTTTTATCTTGTTACGAAGTAGTGAACAATAGTAATCTGTTCGATCGAGCATTTAAATTTTGTTAAGGCAATTCGAGTAATTTTCGTGTTTTGGTGTTTTATTACCATCGAATAAAAAATAGAAATTTTTAGAAAATTAGAAAATTTTCAATGTCAAAAAGAATATAAGATGGAATTAATAGTCAGAGATATTATTTGTTAAAGAGTCAAGTTTTTGTGTACAACAGTGATTCATCGTTAATATTCAGACATCGTTTCTTTTTTTTCATTGATTGTTTTTTAATAAATACTTTTTGTAGCCGATAATTCTTTGTGCACTAAACAATAAATTGAATATGACGAAAGTTAAATAATATTTACGCAAAAATATTTTTATGTAAATTTTGTAATTACATTATAAAATTTACATTTTAAATTAATGATAAAATAAATTGAATATAATCCAACGTTTATTAAATTTTTATTAAATTTCGTCATTATTTAATTTATCGCATATCTAGCAAAAAAATAAGTCGAATAAATTTATTCTTCGTATAAATCATAGTATAGAAAACAATCAATTCAATAACATGCCATGTCAGAATATTAATAAAACAGATCACTGTATATATATTTACGTCAAAGTGACAATTTTAAAGACTACAAAGCTATGCGTGTTTTGTACATATGCATTCTCCGGGTTATCGTTCTTTTTTTTGGAAATTTTTTTGAAAATTATCAAACCGATTAAAAAATTTCCAATTTCTAAAATTGTTCAATAGAATTCTTTCGCTTGATAAAAATTAACCTTTTATTTCCAAAGAAATTATTTTCAAAATTTAATCAAATCTCAAAGAGAGGGAGAAGCGCACAATCCTCTCCATTTTGATATTCAAATTCTCTAAGAATGTACAAAACTGATAAAAAAAAAAAAAGAAAAAGAAAAACAAACCGATGATCATATCCATAAAAATTAAAGCAAAACGGGTTTAATCAATTTATAGCTTTCATTGCTTGCTTCTTTTAACATTAATTATTAGTTTCACGCATTTGTGATCGTAGTCACATGTTGTATGCCATTTGAGAGCAAGTTTCGCATAGAGAAATTGTATAATATAGAAAAGTTCTTTTCTATACAATACGTATCGTGCATGTAGAAAAGAAACGAAGAGAGGCACGACCGTCACTTAACGAATAAATTCTTTGACGTACCAATTCCAGGGACCGAAGGGAGAGAAAGGTGCTAAAGGCGAATCTGTGAGTATTGATGAAATTCGACTAATCAGTTTTAAATAATTGGGCAAGGAAAAAAAAAAAAAAAAAAAATTCGTAGTTTGTGACGAGCGAGCAAGCTCATAATAAATTCTTTAACATTCAAAAAAAAACTCTCTGATCGACGAGAAATTATTCCTACTCGTTCCTAAAAAAAATTTACTATACAATTCGGAAATTCATTATTAATATCATATATTTTATCATTATTATCATTAACACAAACTATTATCATGTTACCACTAATACCGATTAATTAATTATTCATAGATAATTTAATTTTAATTTCCATCATTTCTAATCTTAAATTTTTGTAGCACAAAGTACGATTAATCATTTGCCAATAATAATGGAACGGTTTAACATTGGGATATAATATACTGTGTTTATTGCACAACGCATGTAAACGTTGAAAGACGAGGGAAAAAAAGAAATCATCATAGATAAAAAGAAATAGATATAAATTAATTTTTATGCGTATCACGTATGCTGCCACCAGCGTATATAAATTAATGAACTAAATTTAACGATAACTTCCTTAGAGATGTGCATAGCATAATATTTAGACATTACCCACGTTTCTTTTATTTTAACGCTCGACGTATATAAAGATCGATAAAAAGACAAATTTTATATATATATATATATACATATGTATACATATCACGACGCCTTTATCTTGGACCGTTAATGCTCATTTGCACAATTTTAATCGATTTACTATTTATGCATAAAGAGATTTTTTATCTTGTGCCTGGCCTTTTTTGCACGTCCGCGAAAATAATTTCGCCTGTACATTAACACGCCATTTGGATGCTGAAACGTTTCTCGTGTATGAATACAGGGACCGCCGGGGAAACGGGGTAGGAAAGGCGACAAAGGCAACAAAGGAGATCAGGGTGTACCCGGCCTCGATGCTCCCTGTCCATTAGGGGCCGACGGACTTCCGCTGGCAGGATGCGGTTGGAGGCCACCCCAGGTATCTCACCAGGTTTTCCCTATTCGTTTCAATTAATTATTGTACGGTTTAACCAACGTCGTCGGTGACAGACGACTTCCTTGTTGTTGTCCTTTTCTTTATCGTTTCTCTTCTCCCCTTCTCCTCCCTCCATTTACTTGATCAAATCTCTTTTTCCACGGTTTGAACCAAGGTTTCATTTGATTTGGTGATAAATTGTACAAGGTGTGAACGTTTAACATTTAACTGGGAGATAGTAATTTCTTATTTTTTTTTTTTTTTGGAAATAATTGGGAATTTTTCCAGATATATGTGTATATATATATATATATATATATACAGATTGAATAAATATGAAAGTTTAATTTTTATCTTGGAATACTTGGCATGATTATTTTTCGATTAATTTAACCCTGAATTGATGCACAATTTTCTATACGTGTGTTTCTATGAATAGAAAGATTTATGATAAAATCAGTTTGAAATATTCAAATTAAACTGGAAATAAAAAATCTTGGTGTGAAGAAGAAATGAAAAGTTTTCTTTACCCATAACGTGGCAAATAAAAATATACCAAATTTCTACACGTTAGATAATTCAAAAAGTACAGTGGCAGGGTTAATTTAATCATCAACGTCAACCTTTGCTTTTTTTGGAGAACTAACAAATGTAAGTTAAGTGTAACAAGAGATAAAAATGTCTAATAAGCTTGGTGAACATGATTGGTGAAAAGGGGAGTGGTGTAAATAATAAAAAAAAAAAAAAACCAAAAATAAAACTAAGTAGGTAGAAACGCTTGGATTCTCGTGTATGCTTAGCAGGACATCACTAGCACCTCGATACCAGCTGTCGAAGGTCCTGAACCTGCAGAAACGGATTACGAGGAGCCGGAAGAGGAATACGAGGAGTATACGGATCCGAATGGAAATCTAGCCGAGCAATAATTGCTCGTTGTGCGCTGCCCTAATCACTACCAACAACTACCACCACTACTACCACTACCATCACCACTACAACCACCAATACCACCACAGCCATCGCCCTCATCACTCGTCTCACCTTGCTCTCCCAAACTAACGTGGTCCTGGTAATTGCAAGTCCCGTAGTTATACTAACTGTTGTGTGCATGTACAAGTCAGCTTATATACACCATGTTCCTAAATAACAGAAGAAGAAATACGATTTCGGTAAAATTAATCTTGCAAACTTATTCCTATTCCGGTTTCATTGCTGTATCATCCCAATTGTTGTACCTATTGTTGCAATAGTATACCGCGTGAAACATATTGCCTAAAAAATTTAAGCTCGCTTTGCTTTCCTATTTAAAAAGTAAGAAGGATTAATAGTAGATTTAAAAAAAGAATTAATAGTAACAAAGCTAAAACAAGCAAATTATAATATCAACAATAATATTTCCTGGCTGCGTACTATATATTTGCAAAATTGTCCGCTTACACACATTTCTCGTTTGCCAATTAATTAAACATTAACGACGAAATGCATAAACGACGAAAATGGAATCGTTTCAAATTCAAAAGCATACGACGTATTTTTACTTTACTTTTACATCTCAAAGCGATCATGTTCTTTTTTTTTTCTCTCTCTTCATCTTTGAATGTACACAAATCTTCATTACGTTTTGCTTTAAGCTTTAAAGAAACATCTTTGCAAATATTTATATTAGAATTTTTTTTTTTTTTTGATCTCGTGTTTTCAGAGAAGAAGGAATATTCTTCACGATTGGCTAGAAGAGGAGGCGCAAAAGGAGGAAGGGCAGTGATACAAACGCATTAAAAGAAGATAGTACATATTTTCGAGGACCTCTGTGTGTATACTCCATCGTAAAAAAAAAAAAGAAAAAGAGAAAGAAAAAAAAAAACAAAAAAACAAAAAAAATTTATCCAGTTTAACGCGAACTAGAATCGAGTTATTTGAGAAAAAGAAATATATATATTTTTTTACATATATATATATTTTTTTTTCTTTTTTTGGCATAATCATGTATGCCAGAAATGATCCTCTTGCCATCGGGTGTTGTAAATAAGTGTACTTACAGTGTTTAGCGTCCGCAAATAGTGCGTGTACATAAGTATTTAGAGCTTATTACCGGAAATGCGGTTAGAACGACATCATAATTTTATCGACAATTTGTTTATAATTGTAAACGTAAATACCGGTAATTTATAAATTACTTTAATTATAAGTAAGAGAGAGAGAGAGAGAGAGAGAGAGAGAGAGAGAGAGAGAGAGAGAGAGAGAGAAAATACCGAATTATATCAAATATCGTTCGCACAACGTAACATAGCAACGTTATAGCAAAGTTCTAAAACAATAGACAATTTATTGATCTATTAATATGATTATCAATTGTGTTCTTTTTTTTTTTTTTTTTATATATAAATACTACGTGAATTCTACGTGAAAAATAAATTTGTCTCTTCGTTCGTTATATGAACGAGAATATTTCGAGAAAGCAGAAAATGTAAAACGTTTGAGATCTTTTCAAATTGTCTTATTCTATTTTTTTTAAATAATCTTTTCAAAATTAATTTGAAAAAGAAAATTGAAACCTTTTAAAATATTAAAAAAAAAAAAAAATTATATCTTTCAAAATAATGTTACCTTGAACGTATTATATTCTCAAGTAAATTTCTGAGTCAATTAGTTATTCTTTTATCTATTTATTTGTTTGCTAAAATGCAACCAAAAGCATTTAAGCATAATTATAATATTATGTATTTATATTATTATAATTTCTATTATAATTATTACTTTTATTATACATTATTATGTTTTTAAGATTTTTTTTCTTTCTTAAATTATATTTATCTGTAAAAAAATCTAATTTTTCTGATGTATCAAAATTTACATTCAAAAATTTCAATCGTGTTCAATCATCTAGGAAATTTGAATTTTATTTTCATCGAAAAAATAATGAGATATGATTATTATAACGAGGAACGATTAATACTTATTCCCCCGATGTGTGTCATTTATACGCACAATAAATATGTGCGTACCTGTGTCATTTTATCGCCTTTGGTACGCTCTAATAAAATAGTGCATATTTTTGCACAATCGTGAGGGAAAATTTTTATACAAATATCAGTTAATAATGCATATCTTGACATAATTTTTATCTAGATTAGTAATAATACCAACTGTAAAGCAAAGGAGTAATGTGTACACATTGTCAATACTATCAGGTATTGTTAAATAAAGAATAAGTATATATCTATCGTTTTCATATTGGCGTATAGCAAATCCCGAGATGGAATTGATTCCTATTTATACATATATATATAAAAAAAAATAAAAAATAAAGGAAAAATTTATAAATTTATAAGATTAATTTATTATTACTTGATAATTGAATACGTGTTAATGCTATCTTTTTTTAAACTGAATTTGAAATTCTTTTTTTTTTTTGTAGTAAAAATCTTTCAAATATTAAAACTTTATATTGACTATTTTTTAAAATATATGACTATTTTTTATAATATATTGACTATTTTTTAAAATATATGGTACTACATTAATTATTATTTTATAATATTTAGTTTTATTATGATTGATTATAATGTACAACGTAGAAGAAAATAGCATAGTTATATAATCAAAATTATATCTTTTTACAATTTAAGTAATTTATATTTCTTAAAATATGATTGTACTTTATCCTTTGGGTAAGGTTTTGTTACTAAACATGTTGGAATATTTTCAGGCTGTTCAATCCAGAGTTTATGATGGATGTTCTCATTTGTCAATGTTAAAGATAAATTATTTAAACTGGTCTCATCTGGAATCTAACATTAATATAAATATAAATATATCCATATATGAATATATTATAAATGTCACCATACTCCTTCGCTATTTTAAAAATTGTATACACAAGAGTTATGCACAATAATATGTTCAAATTGACGTCTAATATCTATAATACATATAGTTCCTGGATATACTTACTTCCAAGACAATTTTGTGCATAACATCTAAATTGGCAAG
Organism: Apis laboriosa; assembly: GCF_014066325.1. NCBI lineage: Eukaryota > Metazoa > Arthropoda > Insecta > Hymenoptera > Apidae > Apis > Apis laboriosa. The sequence continues at coordinate 2,019,992 of NW_025223140.1, forward strand.
GTAGGCTTGTGTGTAATTATCATTGTAAAAAAGATGAGTAACAGCAGTGCACGCATGGCATGCTTGAGCTATAACTGCGCCAATGGGCCAATGCATTGTCTTCAGAAGATCTCCTCTTACTACCACATATTGAACTAGCACGCTCATCCTAATAATGCAAAAGATATTTAATTTTCTTAGAACATTATAAAATTATATAATATGCAAAAAATTATCGTAAGGCTGATCTTGATGAATTATTAAATTAATTTTAAATTTTAAACATTAAATTTTGGACATTTATGTCAATTGTGTCAAATTCTTTTAATTTTCTATATGCTAAATTTAATGCAATTTACAATCCTTACATAGTAAGTGCCAAAAATATATATAATTCATATAAATAAGAAAACAATAGGAAGTACTTTTAAAGTATTTATCTATTGAAATGTCTGTTTAGTATTATAATCCAAAAGTAAAATACAAATATCATTGTAATATTCTTTTGGCGTTGTAGTTTAAATCAGATGTATTATTTATATAAATTGTTGTTATTAAAGACAAATTACTCATACAAAAATACTGTGTATAATATGTTATAATGTTCAAAACATATTTCATTTATGTGGAATACAATAACTTTGTACATTTAAAATATTTTTCATTATTATTAATATACCATAAAATATATAATCTGCTGCAATTTTTTATGAATAAAAGTTTAAAAAAAAATTTTGATCATCTTTACTTTTTTTAAATAAATTATGTTTTTACAATTTTATCAAAATATACACATTCAAATACATCTCATTTAATATATATTTAATATATACAATGAAATATGAAATTTTATTTAATTTATTCGTTTATTTAACAAACAATCTATGTTTAGAAAAAAAACTACCTGTTTGTAATAGTAAATATTATCAATTACAAAAATACTGATTATATTATTTTATTTTATTTAATTAATTTTATTTATTTAATTTTAAAAAAATAACAAAAATTTTCATATAAAATTTAATTTATGATCTAATTTAATTTAAAAAAAAATACAAAATGAATATATAAATTTAAATCTTTGTTCGAATATAAATAAAAAAAGATACGAAATTTATTCATAGGAAAAATTCATTTAAAGGATTACAAGATTATTGTAATATATTACAAAATTAAATAAAAATATAATAGTAACTAAAAAAATTAATACAGATTATTTTAATTATTACATGTAACTTTATATATTCTATCTATTATTTTATCTATACATAATTATTGTATTTATACATTATTCTATCGATATATAATTTCCTGATTACATTTATGAAATTTTTTTTTTATGTAAAATTTTATTATTTTATATAACTTTCAAACTTTTTTTATTAATAATATTATTTATTTAAATTTTCAATTATAATATTATTTAAACACATTTTATTTCACATGAAAATTATTGTTATAACTTATATTCGATATTTTTTTATTGTATTTTATTATTTATAATAAATATTATTTTTTAAAATACAATTTGTCTTTATTCAAATGCTTTATTAATATATTAATCAATTAATTGATGATTTTATAATTTTCATTTATAAATAATAAGATATACATATTAATTAAAATCAAGAAAAATAATGTTTATGCATTATTCTTCTTTTTGTATAAACAATCGTAATAATACCTATCAAAAAAATAAAACTAATTTTTCTCTAAAAGAATAAATTATACTGATAGAAAAAGTATTTTTCCATAGAGGGCAGCACTGATTATAGATGGCGCATATGATGTTTTTCGGTTGCAATATTACGTAGAAGGTGAATTCCATCGAACCGGTTACCATTCTCGTACATCTTTGCAAGCGAGACTGTTGGACAAATAGTGATTCTACATAAAATACAATTTTGTTACAAAATAAAAGGTATAAATTTTATATAGTTACATTTAATTTTAAACTAATATTTATATGTAATTAATTTTATAATATTTTTAATTTTTATCCATTTATATATATTTAAATATGATTGTAAACGGAAAAAATTTAAAAATTATGAAATACTATATTAGTATATATCAGTATATAAATCTTTATATATAAATATTAAAAATACAAAAATTATATTTTATTATTATTAAACAGATCGAAATTGTATAGAATTTTGCTTTTATTTGTTTTTAACTTTTTTTTTTTAAAGTTTATTCGATCTAGTTTCAGAAAGTTCTCGATGGTGCAATAACTACTCACACAAAAGAAATACCTAATGTACTTATATACGTAGAAATGGTTGAATAATACGTGATTATTACAAATCAATTTATTAGTTTTAGAAATAGAATTTAATTATATTTTATAAAATTATATGAATTGTAATATATTTTTTTAAAGTTTTTTTAAAATATTAGTGATTACATAAAATATATCTTTAATAATATATTAGAAAATTTCATAATTGCAAAAATTTCTTAGAAAGATCATAAATTTTTACATATCTTTTTTCATATAATAAGTAACATAAAACACTTTTTAATATATATACATATATATATTCAATATCGATTAAATTGTATTGATCTGTAACATAGCAAAAGCGTCTTGTAGTTTTCATATTTTTTTTTTTTTTAATTTTAAATAAGTATTCTTAAAATTTTGTTTTATTATTTCCAATAAAGGAATGATTATCTTTTGCAATTATTCATTTTTTCCAATTATTAAAACATTGTTAAATATATAAATTTTATAGGTTATTTATAACATATTTTCGTGTACAGAATCATTTTTTTTTCTTTTCGATATTATTTTTTGTAGCAAATAAAATATAATATATAATGATGATATAATTAAAACAATTTTATGTAACAATTTTCAGAGATATGTAAAAAGCTTAAAGATAGGATGAATAAGGTTATTTTTATTTTTTAAGTAAGGTAAATTATGGAAAAGAAATAATTGAATGAAAAATGTTAAAAAAAACTTTCACGAAAATTGAAAATTATAATTTTATAATTAAAAAAAAAATGATTAATTTTGCTATAAAGAAAACTTAAAAATTTATATTAATATATTATCTTCATACAAAGAGATGTGTAAATTTTTGTTATATTACAAATAGCTAAGTAATTATTTTAAAGAATGAATATAATAATGAAATTATTTAAAAGAATAAATATAAAAGATAAAGACTAATTAAAGATATGCTTGTATTTTATTTTAAGAAAATTAAAACATTTTGTAAATTATTTAATTTATAATCTAATTTTATTATACTATTATATAAAAATACTATTATGTGAAAAATTTTTCACAAAATTAATTTATTCAAAAGAAATTATATATTTTATTTTTTAAAAAAATATAATAATTGCATTTTCCAAATACAAAAATATATAAAATTATATAAATATAATACAGGAATATAAATTTAATTTTGTTCTGTAAAATTTTTTTCTATCTCTAATTTCTTCTATCTTTTTTATTATCTATCTTTTTTTCTATCTTTTTTAGAAATATGTAACTATGCCCAATTGAGTAGAAAATCTTATATATTGTATACATTAATCAAGCACAATATATAATGTTTTTACATTAATAATAAGTAATAATATTGATATTATTATATAGTATCTGTAAATAATATTTTAATATCTATAATAATTTTAATAAAATATTGATAACCTATAATTATAATTTAAAATGGATGTCTATAATATAAATTTTTTTTTATAATGGAAAATAAAAATTATTTTCAAATTATATTGAAAATTTATATTAAAAATTTGTGAAAATTTTGTTTGTTATTACAGAAACATAAAACATTAATAATGCCGGTCCCAGCACTTCAAAAACCTGCACCTAATTTTAAAGGTACTGCAGTTGTGAATGGAGAATTTAAAGATATTTCTCTTTCTGATTATAATGGAAAATATCTTGTTCTATTTTTCTATCCATTAGACTTGTAAGTATTTTAATTCATGATTTTGTATGTATTGATGATGTAATTTTTTAATTATGTATCATATGTCAAAAAATGATAATTTATTTTGCAGTACATTTGTTTGTCCCACTGAAATCATTGCCTTTTCTGATCGTGCTGATGAATTTGAACAAATTGGTTGTAAAGTCATTGCAGCATCTACTGATTCTCACTTCAGTCATTTAGCATGGGTAAATACACCACGTAAGCAAGGTGGTCTTGGTGAAATGAACATTCCTCTTCTTGCTGATAAAAGTTCCAAGATCGCACGTGATTATGGCGTACTTGATGAAGAAAGTGGAATTCCATTTCGTGGTCTCTTCATCATAGATGATAAACAAAATTTACGTCAAGTTACTATTAATGACTTACCAGTTGGCAGGTAAAATTCACATAAACTAATATTTTTACATATCTAATATATAATATTTTATCTTAATAAATTTATATATTTATAGATCTGTTGATGAGACTTTGCGTTTAGTCCAAGCATTCCAATATACTGATAAACATGGAGAAGTATGTCCAGCAGGCTGGAAACCAGGAAAGAAAACTATGAAACCTGATGTAGTTGGTTCTAAAGAATATTTTAAAGATACATAAATGAAAAAAAGAAAGAAAGAAATTTCTATACTTTATTAAAACTGTCATTTATGTAAAATATTACATTTTTTAAAATCAATCAAAAACTTGTTTTGTAATAAACATGGTATATAATTTAAAATCATAACATTAATTATATTTTCAATATCAACTATTTTCATTTCTTATAATAAATAAGTATCTTTCATACATTGTGTATTTTTCTATCCATTAATCACTCATTTAAATAATATATTTCATTATCTAGTTTTATTTTTGTTTAATGATTGTAAATATATATACAATCGTACATATTTAAAATGAAGATTGTCATTATTAACTATTGAATGGTTTTTGTTAGCAATTTAATTTTGAAAGTATGAGATTGGAAATTATTGAATTGACATTAATTACGGATAAAATAATGTATATACATCTTTATGGCTTCTCAATATAACAAATGGACTTATGTAAATCAATATTTATCATTAAATTATAAAATATATAATGTCTAATAATTGTGAAAATGTCATTGCTAAAACAGGTTAAGAAATTCATAAAATATTTTAATATTAAAATAGTAAATTTCTAAAAAAGGAAGACGATAAATTTAAAATATTAATATTTATTGAATAATATTTGTTATTATGATATAATATTTACAATTATAATTCAAAATTTGACTTTTTCATTTTAGTTTTAAATGTTAAAGTATTATTATAATCTTTCAAACGATAATTTAATATTCTAATAATTATAATGTCATAGAAACCTAACTATTTTTAAAATGTGTCCCTACAATCGTAAAAAAGATTAGGAAACTATATACAGTTCAATGTATGACGGGAATAATATTATTTAATATAATTCAATTACAGGATGTGGTCTCTTTCACTGTTTTATTATTGGATTATGTGGCATGTGTGCAATTGCAGAAGCTTGCGTTCTTCCAACTATTCTAATTGTAGTTCCATTCATGGCATGTGATTTAAGTCTAAGTGCAAGCCAAGCAACTACTGTGCACGCTACGTTAACATTAGGTACATATAGAATGTATGTACGTAGATATTTTTTAACAATATATGACAAACCGATGAAATTATTAATTGACAACAAAAAATTATTTATAAAACTAATAATTAATAAAAACGTGAGATTGAATACGCCATCCTAATCATCAAATCATTTCAAAAAAATTAAATATCAATGCTATGATAATTCAATTTAAAGTGTTGTTCTAAATGATAAAACTAAAGACATGAAATTTTTTTTACACTTGATATTTCTGATTAGATCTTTATGAAATAATAATTATAAGTGAACTACTAAGATTCATAAAAATAACTTCTAATATTTCAAACTATATTTATATAATTTATTTATTCAATTATTTATTCATATTTATTCAATTATTTTTTTTTTTTTCATTGCTCATGCAACAGTGATTCACTCATTAGATTTTCTATTATTACAAAAATTCGAATAATGAAGATATAATTCAAATTTTCAATTCATTGAAAAAATAGAAGAATATTTCACTGATACGCAATAAAATGATTCATCATTATTCATTTTATAGCTGAGGAATATGTAATTCGATTTCTTATCCGGAAATTATTCCTCATTAAATTTCACTAGTCATTGCCACTAGTATGAATCACTCAGGGTCGTGAGATTTCAATTCAATGGCAAATACAGTTCCGTTATTTCTAAGCTTTCTAATATGTTTATGATAAATTAATATATATATATATATATATTTGAAATGATTTACAGTATATTTTACGAATAATAAGATTGTGTATAGGAATGGCTGTAGGAGGATTTCTATTCGGAATAATAATCGATGCAAGTGGACGTAAGAGTTCCATTCCTATTACTATGATCGTTGTATTTTGCGCTACTATCAGTTTATCCTTTGCGCAAACTACATTTCTGATATACATTTCAACATTTATACTTGGATTAGGGTAAGTTTATCTAATCACGTAAATTTTTATGAAATTATAAAATATATTGCTTAATAATTATGATTTAAATAATAATAATAATAAATCTCTAAAATTGTTCGATAATTAAAAAAATATTATCATCTATCTTTCCTATGCACAACACATTTAACATATACATAAGAGCATAAAAACATTCATTTATTTCAGATTAGCTGGTAATAATGTGGTTTTAAGAGTATATCTAATCGAATTACTGCCCATGAAACGAAGAGGTTTTTGTTTAGTTATTTTGGATGTATTAGGAATCCTTAGTTACATATCTATTTTAGGCTAGTGTTTATAAATACGTATCAAACTTGTATTTATTATTACATTATAGAGAGAAGTATAAAGGATAAAATTAAAACATTAAAATTCGCAGGAATGTCATGGCTGTTAATGCCTTCGATCTTATTATTCCAAAATAAAAAATTTCGACCAAATTCTTGGCGAGTCCTTACAGGATTAGGAGGTATACCAAATTTGATTATAGCGTGTGCGACTAGTTTGCTGCCGGCAAGTCCAAGATATTTGCTTTATCGGCGACGGCATGAGGAAGCATTATCGATATTACGACAAATTTATGCAATTAATAATTCGAAACACGTCGATACTTTCGTACTTTCAGTACAGTTCATTTTCTATTAATCTCACAAGTATCATCGCGGATTTTTATGCAAAATCAAATTTTTATAAACATTAATATCCTATATTTTAAATTTTGCATAAATGCATATCCGTGTTTATAAATTAAATGATTAAATATTTAATGTAATACATAACGATATTTTTTTTTTATTCTAGCTAAGCAATTTGGAAAACTGTGTTAAACAAATTGAAGAGGAAGACGAGGAAACGAATAATATGATCAAAACGATACATAAATTTTGTGTTAAAACGTATAAACGTATTCAAGAAATATGTAAATCATTTAAATATACTACAATATTAGGAATTTGTACTAATTTTCTACAATTTCCGGGGTAAAATATTATTTATATTTTTCATCTTATAGTGTTTACATTAATTTCCACATATTTTCCATACCAATATCTTTTTTTTTTCGAGATTTTTTAGAAAATCAATTTCAGTTTAACGATTAGTAATTATAACAATTAGGATTATGTGGGTTGCTCTCTGGAGTGCACAAATCCTACAGCAAACCGAGAATTTACACAAATCGTCAAAGAAGGAATACGCATGCGCCATTGATATAGAAGACATGGCGTTAGGGTTTTTGCGTAATTGTCAAGAGGTAGACATGGATCGTTTTCGAATGCTTTTGTATTTATCATTGAGCTATTTAGTAGCAGAAATTTTATTGGTAATTGGAATCGATGTTGTGGGTAGAAAAATATTTCTAGGTAAACGTATCATCGTCTTATAATACTTAATTTTCAATAACAAATATTGTATGAATATATATATATATATTCATACAATATTTATATATATATATAATTATATATAATATATAATATATATATAATATATAAAATATATATAATATATAATATATATATAATATATAATATATATATAATATATTTTATATATATATATATATATATATATATATATATATAAAATCAACTTCTTTCTTATTCGTTCGTTGCCACAACTTTAAAATTAACTTTATTTTTTTTCAGTGTTTTCGGGTGTAGTGGGAGCAACAGCATGCCTGGGCTTATTGTTTACAGTTCATAACGTAATACAACTCGTTCTTTTACTGATTATATTAGCAACTTACGTAATTGGTCGTACAACAGCGTCGATAATCTTATTGGAAAATTATTTTACTGGCGTAAGGTTAATTATGAAACAGTTTGTGAAAAATGGATGGGTATATCTATCTCTCTCGCACGTGTGAAATTTTTGTTAAATCATTTCGGTTTCGTTTCAGGGGTACGATCATCGGTTTATCTAGAATATTTCCATACTTGGTCGGTAGTTTTAGTAAATTATTTCTAAATGTACAGTGCGCTTCTAGCATCATCGTTATGTTGGGAATTTTAATGAGTAAATGAAAGAAAATTTTCTATTTTTCTCTAACTTTTTCTTTTTTTTTTTTTAGAAATAAAAAAAAAGAAAAGGTTTTCTTGGGAAAATTTTAACGAACCTAAATGATTCCAGGCGCTGCCGTTGCAGGATCACGAATGACTGATCTAACCCGGTTACCGATGCAAGAATAACTCGTTAACATTCTTCTATGGTCTTATATAATCTTGATAAATTATGAATTATTACTTTTATTGCATCATGATTGTGAGCATAATGTATTACAAATCTACTATGGAGAGAATAAAAATTTTTTTTTTATATAAAAAATGGATTATACGAAAAAACCCTTTTTTCTTTTTGCACGTTATAATTATTATTAATTAGCAAAATAAGATTTAATTAAGAATATATTTGATAAACAATATCTAATTATAATACGATCGCTGTGAAATTTATTTACTGTGGAATTCTTTGAAAATTATTTCTGATATTTTAAGAAAATGATTTAACGTGATTGCGCGCGTGTTAAATATGTCTGCAATCTATACACAAAGATTACACAATATTCTAATGCTATATACCAGCGAAGAATGAAATCATAATAGAAATCTATTATTTCAAAGTTCGGCTTTTCGAATATTTATCAAGTATTCAATTACTGAAATAACTCGTTCCATTTATTGCTTCGTCCGATAATTTAATACGAAATTAGTATTCCATACGTTAGTATCTTCTGTAAATGTTCTGAAACGATGTGCGAGATTAAAAAAAATCGTAAAAGTTTCGAAAAAAATTTTTTCATCTCGAAGTATTTACGACATTAAAGAAGAGAGAAAAAAAAAATATAGATAAAATTTATTTCGAGTCTATAAAAAAGACTCGATTCTAAAAAGTTTCGAAATTTCGAAGTTTCGAGTATCTAGAAAAGATTATTATCGATATTTGAATGTCAACAGTTTTATCAATTTATTAAAAGTTTCTTCGTAATGAAAATAAGAGTGATTTCGTGTATTATATTATATCACATGATATGAGAAAAGTGTATTTCTTAACTGATGCTATTGCAAAGCATCAAAGCATAATTTTTGGAAAATTGTTATTTTTATTTAATCATTTATTATTTTTTTACATTGAAAAAAAAATTAAAAATTTTTGCGTGTTGATATTTTAACTTAAGAATTCATTCGTAAAAATAAATCTATAAATATATCCTATTATAATTTTTAATTTGTCTTTATGTAATCACAAAGAAATTTTGTTTAGTGTCACACATCAAATATAATCAGATTCTTTATATAACAGGATTTTATATAACTTTTCCCACCAACTATATATTTTTTTTAATTAAATATACATATATGAAAAAATTTCACGAAATGAATCAAAAACTATTTTTAAAAAAATAATAATTACCTAATAATTTTTATATATTGATGTATTCAATTTATATATCAGGCATTTAATTATACATTCAAATTAAATATCGCATAAATTAAGATAAAATATAAATAATATTTCAAGTTTCTTTTCTTAAGTATAAAGTTCACATTTATATTCATATTACTTGAATGAGATATTACAATATCAATCAAACGACTCTTCATTTTCTTTGTGAGCTTAACTCGTTTTATCTAATTTTCATTAATGGCGACCCCATTTCATTAAAAACTGCAATTTTGTTTGTCATCTCGTCAATCATTTTTGAATTAATCATACAAACTTACAAGACGACACATTAGAAACAACCTATTAAGGATAAAATACAACGAAGAGACATTGATTTGCCATCAACATTATATAATTTAATCTAATAATACTCGACAATACAACAATTACTCGAAAATGTAACGGAAAATTAATTAAAACAAATTCAGCTCACGAACAAAGTCCCTTGAGGTCACTTCAATGTCATTCTACTTCATAATTAATTTCATAATAACGTATACTTCCTATAAAAATACAAAGAAACAAAAACCTAATACATCTCAATTCGATTAATCCTTTAGAATGATGCTCAAAATTCATAATAATCGGATAATGCATTACTAAAAAAAAAAAAAAAGGAAAAAAAAATATCGTTCGAATATCGTTCGCTGAATAAAATTTATTAACAAACAAAAATTTCACTACGGCGAAAAAACGAACAAGTATTCTCTATAATTTGTTTGTCTATTATAAAAAGGGGTTGCCTCGAGAAACACACCGCACTACAGAGAGAGTATGCAGACGCGTATAAATACGAACGTGGGCGGCCATTCGAGAGGATACGCGCGCCATAGTGTTTCCACCGTCTATTTTCGACGAGAACAGGAAGAGCCGTCTCTTTTCCACGGTTATCGTGCGCCACGCGCATGCCCCTTCGAGCGTCGGTGTTCGAAGCCTGGCCGTGTGTCGTTGTATTCGTTGTAAATACCGAATGCCGAATGCTCGCTACCGAAAATAATCACGCGAGGACGTTGCTGCGATTTCGGACCGCTACTTCTTCCGCGGCCCTCCCGACACCGCCAAAAAATGCATTCCCAACGTGAACCTTCGAGATATTCGCGCTCAGAGAGTTAATTCCATCGTATCCCGTCCTCCCACGAAACAATAAAATTCGATGTAATGGTAAAATATCGATCCTGTGCGCGCGTGTTAGATCAACAGAAATGAAGGATCTGTCGAGCATGTTTCTATCGATATGCGAAAGACGCGAGAGAGAGTGGAAAATGTAGGAAAAATGCTTCACGATTCCTCGACTTTTTAAGCAAGTACAGTGAATTCAAGTTCGGTTCTACGTGTTGTAAATGTAGATAATAGTATTTTGGAATTGTGTAATTCGTTGTACGAAAGTTATATGGTGATCTTTACGATGATTTAGTGATGTGTCAAAAATTTAAAAATAAAATATAACAGGGAGAGAGGTGTATTTGATATCGTTTCTACGACGATGCGCGTTTGATTTAAAAATAAATATAAAATAGACTCGAACAAACCTCGTTACACAGTATTATTACATCTCAGCGTTTCCCAATTCTCTACGAAAAATATCCTTATTTACGAATATCGAGGATTCTCAGTGGAATTCACCTCGTGAAAAAATATCGTAAAATTCCATCCTCGGAGAAAACAGTGTTGGGAAACACTGAATCACATGTTTACACGCGAATATATTAAATTTTGGCGCGGAGGGTGGCTAAACTCGTATCTAAATCCGCGAAAGGAAAAGAAGAATGTACTCTAAAATTAAACTCAACTCCGATATATTTAGAGCATCGATAACACAATCGAGCGAGAAAAAAAAGTAAATATAAATCATCCATATACATATATGCAAACGCATAGAACCAGATGGCTGAGAATGAGAAATTTGGCGATCAAGCGTTTGGGCATGAGAGGAACGGGAATCGGGGATCGTGCGGCCGCAACAGCGAACAAAGAGCGCAACCGAGGCCCACGACGAGGCCACGCAAAGTGGAGTGCGAGGGCGAGTTGCCGGCGCCACCGCCGGATCCGTGGGCCAATCTCTGGCCCAGCCTGCACAACAATTCCCGCGACCAGCAGGTGGAGGCGGGGAGGAACAGCCGGAGCCTGGACGAGGACGAGGACATGATCGCCTACTTGACGGACGATCTCGGCTCGCTGCCGCCGTTCGAGGGGCGAACCCCGTCGGGGTGCCCCTCGAGAAATTCTGCCGTGTCCGCGATGGCTATTTCAAGCGTTTACGCGGAAGACGCTTTCGAGCATTTGGACCGGTTGTACGCGTTCGTGGACCAGATTCTCGAGCTCAGGGATCGAAACGCGAAGTTTTTCAAGCGCGTGAGGAATCTGGAACGGTTGAAGGTGTTGAGGGACGCGAACCAAAAGTTGGAATACGCTTTCGCGCGCGGCAACGGGGCGGCGACGGCGGGGAGCGCGTGCGAAGAGGACACCGGGTTCGCCGAGTCGTTGCTCGACGCTATGCTGTCCAATTGCAGGGATTCCCCGTTCCAGAGGAGGGGGGCGAGGTCGGGTCCGAGGCAGGCATCGAGGAACAACAAATTGGACATCGACGTCAAGCAAACGTCGGCGGACGAGATTTCTGGAACCGCGCCCAAGGTCTCCAAATGGACGAGAGTTAAGGCCGCGTTTAAGTGGGAAAGGGCTTACACTAACGACACCGAGAACACGGATTCGGGCATGGCTCCCCCCTCCTCGTTGTCCCCGGCTAGCAAGCAGAATCATAGGAATCATGATGTCGATGCCAGGGAATCGAGCAACACCGCAACTTCGTCGCCTGTTAACGAGAATTGCAACGTGGGAACGCCTGTCGCTCGAACCTCTTCGCCCTCTTCGTCCAACGATGGATTTTACGATTGTACGAAATTTCCTAAATTTCCTTTCCTTTCGATCGAATATGTAGAATATATCCGCTTATATTTGTTGGATATAATTCATAGTCAATCTGATGAAAGAATGAAAGTTGCCTTTCGTATATTCTATGATGGTGTTACGTTACGTATATATGTTACGTAAAATCGAAATTAAAATAAATAAATTGGAAGGAATGATCAAAGAATGATGTATTAAAAAAAATGTACATATTCTTTACGTTTTAGGAAAAAATTTATTCCGAAATAAACAATAAACAAAAGTGGAATATTCTATATTTTGTTATAGTAATATACGGACAATGGTAAAACATTAGTGATTCAATTCAAATTTTTCTAGGTCAAAAAGTTGGAACAAACCAAGTGGATTGCCAATCTTTAAAGAGAAAAGCTAATAAAAAAGCGGATTTTGCAAATTGGCATAGCGAATCCCTTGATGATAATATTCTTATGGATAGTTTGCAACCCCATGAGACAGAAATAACAAATGAGGTAAATATCGAATAAAATTCTCCATAATTTTTGAACTAATACATATATACATATAATTACAAAACAAAGATTAAATTTGTTTTAATTATTTTACATCGTATCACTTTATTCAGTTATATAAATTTACACATATATTTTCATATATACCAATTATTATTCGAAATAAAATTTATTATTTTCTTGGAATAATATATATATATATTATAATATACACACGATATTATTATATCAATGAAGATACTTTTTACGTCATTTAACAAAATTTTTACAGCATTTTAGATAGATTTAATTTAATTCGAATTTTCAAACGGGACGTTCACTCTCGTAATATTATTACGAAAACAACGATTCATCTCGAAAATACTTTTTTACTTACTTATTCGAATATTACAATACGAATGTTTTTACAACTAGGCTAGCCAAGGGAAGCCTTTAATACGAATCACATCGGACAAGAGTGACGCGGGTAAAATGGATGAGAAGGATGTAGAATCGATATCAAAAAGATCAACTCCGACATTAACGATTGCAATACCTTCGCACGAGGAGGATATAAGATACACATCGTCCCCAGAATCGAGCTCACCGCTCTTTTTCAACGCGAACGCCTCTGCCGGAAATTCTCCGCAACACAGGAAAACGTATCGAGACCAATCTGTGAAGAACGATTTTAAACGACAGGTTAGTAAGATTTCTTCTTTTTCTTATTACAAGTCTCGTACTAAGCAAATTGTTGTTAAGTTCTCTCGTATTATTATAAAAAATTTTCACTCACTTTTATTTAAAATAGAAAGAAAAGAAGAAAGAAATTGAAAAATTCGAACAATCTCGATTCGATGATTAAAGATTGTAGGATAAGTCAATTTTTTCTTCATAAAATGAATTATTTTATGCACAGAGTATGACTTTTTAATTCTGATTACATTATTTATTTTCCATTACTTTTCTATCGCGTTCTCGATAATAGTACATTTTACAGAACACCCTATGCGTTGAATTCTTTATACAAACTATTACACTTGAATCTTTCTTTGAGTACAAAAAAAGTCATATAACGATTAATTTGTAACGAAAAGTAAAATTTAAAATATACATGTGTATATAATTACATTAATAAACATGTAAAAGAAAAATTAACGTTGAAATGAAGAAAAAAATATTTTCCTAAAATTATCTCGAGTATATATAGTTTATAAAAAACAAGTAAAATTTGTTTAAAAAAAAAGAAAAAAGAGATTCAGTTTGTAGTTTTTGAGCTTTTTTCTAAACTAAATTTCACAACTAACTTTCGTTTCAATGCACAGCAATCGTACGGTGGAGAAACATTGATGTCGAAGATGCAGAGGCAAGACTCGAAATGGAACAAGGTCAGGCGAGCATTTCTAACGAATTCAACCCCAAACGTGCCATCGAACCTCAACGTTCCCAGACAGACGCTCTTTCAAGATGGTAATTAACAAACGAAACGGCAATTTACTCACGCCACTATATATTCCTGTTTTTAAAAATTAACGCGATCCTCCTTTCTTTCCGTTTCTAACGCTCAAAACGCAATTGTTCAAATGGGTCAAAAATTTTTCGCTATCCTTCCGACACCTTCGCGAGATACAGTGCAAAGTCGCTTTGTGATAGTTCAAAGTTTCGCGTTTCAATGATTCCATTTCGTTCAAGCTGTTCTCCGCATTCTGCGACGCTTTGTCCAATATCTTCGTCGCGTATTTCGCATTTTCGTCGATGCATTTCGCCAACGATTCGGAAGTTTTACACTTTTTACACGAGAATATTAGAGACTTGGCTCGGTCGATACAGGCTAACACGTCGCCCTCTAACTTATCGACGATCTCTATCATCCGATTTATTTGAGGAATCGAGTTCTGTTCCACGTCGTTGAAAGCTTGATGGACCTCGTTGTTCAAATACATGACAGATTTCCTTTTATGGGAACCGAACATTGGATCAAGGGCTAGTAACTTTTGAAGAGTTTTCTTTATATCATGCAACAACCCTTGCAACATCATCTGCTCTTTGTTCTTCGTCGATTCGATATCCTGTGCCAATTGATTTATCATAGTCTTCGATGTTTTCCGAATATTTTGCAAAAGGTTTTCCGCTCGTTCCGTTATATCGTCGCATATTTTCTGATACTCCTCGGTAACATTTTTTATATCGCACTGAAATTTGCAAGATTGCATAAGATGTCTGAAATGTTGATTCGATTTGGGATTGGACAACTTTGATGAAAAATGATCGGTCAATTTGAAATAAAAATATTTGAAATCTTGTCCGAGAGATCAGTTGAAATGATTCATTTGTCAAGTGTTTGATTATTTGAAATAATAATAGAAGATAAAAAAGATAAGAATACAAAATTGAATGATAATGATGATAAATAGTTCCTGATATATAAGAAACTCAGATTTTATCTTGTTAGAAATGGAAAAGTGGAGATAAAAATATATTCCTATATTTTTGTAATGAAATCAAATAACAAATATCCAATTATCAAATAAAACGAGAATACCAAATATCGAAGTAATTTTCCTTTCAAATATATTAATATTATTTAAATAATATTCTTTAAGATAAATCATACTTGAATAATTATTTAGATTTAGAATAAAAACTTATTCTAAAATCGTCCAATATTGATTTGATCCTTGTCAATATCTAAATATAAATCTTCTCTACTCGAAATAAAATTTCGTATTTTCTTATAAAAAAAAAAAAAAAAAAATTCAATCAAATCGTTGTATATTTGACATATTTATTATCGATTCTATTTCAAATTTGGAATTTTTATTACCAACAAAATATTAATGAGACAAAAATTTTAATACGAATGTAGTGATAAAAATATGAATGAAAAAATGAAATTTAAATTTTTATATTGACAATTTTGGATAACAATGGCATAAAAACGATTGAAAAAAATAATGGATGAATGAAAGTGTTCGTTACTTTCGATGGAGATTGTGGCGAATCTTTACATTCTTTTACTCGTTTTGGGCATTTAGCAAGTTTTTCCTCGTATTCTTTACATTTGAACGTTACTTTTTCTTTTTTAACATTTTTCAGATTTTTACACGCCTCCCTTCCGCATTGATTATCACGTAATAAAAACTTAAAAATATTAGTGTGAATTCTTCGAGTAATAGGAACGATTAATTTTGTGGCCAACATGCCAAATTCGACATGCCATGGTACGAATAAGGAATACAGCAACTAATCGATTTTTCTTGCGACAAAAGAAAACGTGGTATTCGCGTGTATTCAAGAAAATATATGCACAATGAAGTTTGAAATATATAAAAAATTTTCTAGTTATTTTTAAAAAATTATTTAGGGTTTTAGATTTAAAGAATTTGAATTCTTCTAATGTATAATGTAGTCAAATTTTTATTGTATTTATATTTGAATAAAATATTACTGTAAACGAAATTTAGAATTAATTTACTTCGACAAAGTTTTATTCTATAAATTTCTTTAATTTTCTCTTTTTATAATGAGACATATTTTTCTTCTCCTATTAGTTTTATTGTATGAATAAAAATGTTAAATACTTAAAAATTCTGAATATGTCACAGCTATAGAAGAATATCCTATATATATCCTATAATAAGAATGTTCCAATACATATACTAAAATAATAAATATGTTTTTGGGTGATGTAGAACAATTTTTTTCAACCAACTAATTTTTGTAAATACTAATGAAAAAACTATAAAAAAGAATATAATAAACTAATGCTTTAAACATATATGTAATATATTATGTACTACGTGTATGCATATCCTCAAATTTTTAAATATATTTTAAGTAACATGACATTACCTGAATATTCTAGATTAAATCACTGTTTAATTATTATTATTGAAAAAAGCAATAATTTCGTTTCTCATTCATCAGGTTTCGAAACTTCGATAAGTAGCAATTACGACAGCGTGGAAAATATGGAGAAAACGACACCTTCCAACACACCGTCGCAAGACACGAGACAAGATTACCGCGCCCTCAGAGAGAAACTGGGAACCGAATTCCATCAAAAGTTGATCGAGTGGGAGCGTTTAAAAAATTTTCCACCCCGTGTTTCCACGAAAGAAACCTCCTCGAATTTACCGAGTCCTCGAGAAAGCTTGCTGTCGGAAGAAAGATTAGCACCCGAGTTCAGGAAAAAATTGCAAGACTGGAAACGCGCCAAAAAAATACGAAGAGGAAGTGCCCCATTTGTGCTGCAGCAGAGGCTGAATCGACGTCGTTTAACGGATTGGCAACTTTGGAGATCTCCTTTGAAAACCGAATTCAGAAATAAAGAAATCTTCAGTTTCGCTGGTGGTGAAAGCGGAGAGACCGTGAACGATGGGAGAACGCAAGTTTGTGAGGATTATCCGAGAAAAATGGAATCTTGGAAGAGAACGAACGAGAGTAATTGCGATGCGAAAACTCAAACACGTACCAAGTCACAATTTGGGATTGCGACTGGAATCGACGAAAGCGAGTTTCTCGCTTTGGAAAGGTTACTGTCGCTTTTCAACAATAATACGAGTAAGGAACGACGAGACAGTGATGTTCAACAATTGGACGAGTGCTTCGATGGGGATGCAAGGTAAGATGCATGTATTCTTATTGTGTGATTGTTAAAGATAGATTAAAAATTAAATGAAACTAGCATAAACAAGAAAAGCAAATATTAGAAAAAGGATAAAAATAAAATATAAAGGATAAAAATATTAGAAAAAGGATAAGAATAAGAAATGATTGCCAGCACTACTTTAAGTATGAGATATCTTTTCAAAGCAAGATAAGGTAGAGTAAAAATTAAGGATCAGAGTCATCTCTAAAGTACTTTTAAAACTTAGTTGGTATTTAAAGAAATGTTTTTAGTACTCAAGAAATGGCGCTGATGGTTTATTCTTACTATATCTATTATTACTACTTTATGAGAATAAGTAGTAAGTAATATGAGAAATTTATCCTTAATGAATTTCACCTTAATTAATGAATTTCTTATCTACAAAAAATAATTGGCCAATTATATTTTATATTATTTTTTATAAAATATATAATTGTACCACTTATATTAAAAGATATATACAAATATATACAAATATGATTATATATTAAATAGTAATAATTTTCAAAAATAGCTCTCACTGGAAATTTTATATTATCTTATCCTCTTTTTGCACGAAAATTTATTTATATTCAAATTAATTCTTCCTTTAGTAAAACAATGATTTATTGCAAACATATATTAAAAAAGAAACCTACATGGATACTTACCTTTTTATTTTTTTATGAAAATGAAAAATAATTGATAATTACCATAGTTTGATACCATGATAATTGGATGATGAGCTAGCATGCATTAGCCAGACAACACAACAACAATTACTACATATTATTAAAACGAGCACAGTGACAAAGTAGTAACAATGACTTCCCATTCTTTGGACTTAAAAAGAATCCAAAAGATGAGAAGCCATTCGTTGCAGCCCTCTTCGCGACAGTTTGTCGGGCCTCTTCGGTCTTCTTTCTTCGGGCGCAATGCCCGCTGAAACTTAAAAGAAATGGCAAAATAGACACACCACACACTCATTCAACGATTCTCACTCATAATACTCGGGCGCAAAAGCCTACACAGGGAAAGCGTCTCGGGACGCCTCCGACACCCGAGACACACTACACGTATATTCTAATTGTACATACTGTTTTCCTGAAATCGACTATGGCTAGTGACCATTGCGTAAAAAAAGATAATAAAGTATTGTGTATATATTGTGTATATTGATTTTAATTGTAAAATATTCGTGTTTATTGAAAAAAATATACATGTTTCGAACAAATCGTGTTATTTAAGTAATGTGAATAATATCATTCTATTATAATTAAATAGTAGGATTAATAATTAATATTATTGATGAAACAACGCAATTCCACAGCCTAACCAAATACACATAATGTGGAAAGTACATCGTGCACGATACACTAACACATCGTCAATCGCTTGAAGAAATTGTTATGAACTAGGGTCATCATGCCTATCGCCTTTCTCTCGCTCAAGTAGCATCTGGGCACGTGAGTGAGATCCTGACAATTGACATGGAAAGGGTTAAATCTGAAAATCCTGAGCTAAAAAGAATATTAGATAAATATTCTATATGTAATCGAGCTAATGAACTTTGATCTTGTATCATTTGATCAATATTGTAAATTTTATTGAATCTACTTTATATTTTAATTTTTATTAGTGTAATGTATTGTTGAAATTTTATAAATAAGAATTATTAATTAAAAGAAAATATATATATTAAAAAATGCAATGAAGTTGATTTTAAAAAAGTTAAATATTAATGAAAATAGGCGACTTTTCTATCAAAGCACATAATTCGAAAATATGAAAGAATTATTCATAATTTGTAACTTTGATTTTAAAATCTGCCTGTCGCGAAGTGTCTTCTTATACATAATATTTCATATTTTTAAACGAAAGGAATACAATTATTATCTTTATTATCTTGAAAATCATGTTTAGAATATTATTTATAAAGAAAAAGATAAGAATAAAAATGTTCATATAATAATATCACAAATATTCATATATTTAGATAATTACTATTGCAAATATTTCAAATAAATATACTTACAATAGATTTCAATAAATTAATTTGAGATAATTAATTTGAAAAGTTATTAATATTTAAAAACGCGATGTACAAGAAGACCTAGCCTAAACTAATAAATAAAACACAGAAAAAGGAAATGTTACTACTCACGGGTATAATAAATACCCGCGGTCACTGTGCTCATGCAAAATTCTACGTATACAACCAGTCATCCGTGTCGATTCGGACCTTTCATCCTATGACATGATTGAATGACCGCAGGAATCAAAATACATGCGACTCACCGTAGATGAGAATCGCCATAAATGTCGTAATCCATGTAAGGATGTAACCAATATATAATCATGAAGTCGTTGTCAAGTAGAAGAAAGTGAAAACTATAATAAAAAATGAAATATTATAATGATAAAATGATATATATAATGATTCTTTAAAAATTTAACGTGAAAAAAAATGAAACTTTAAATATATAAAGATAATTACCTTTTTTAATGATGGATAATCATCTTTCGAAGCACTGATTCTAATATACCGAAGACGAATATTTAAAAAAAAAAAAAATAAAAATAAAAGACTATTATTTGAATTATAATCGATGAATAAACACTGATTCTAATTTCGCGAGTGACTATTATAATTAAATAATTAAATAATTAAATAATTAAATAATTGAATTAAAATAGCTAATTTTTTAAATTATCCTATTCTAAAAAGTACTGAAAATACTATTACGAAGTAAACACTGGCTCTATTGACCGCATTGCACGCGGTTACAAGATTTCTCTGAAAATAAAATTATATAAGAAGATGAAATAAAAAGACAAAAAAAAAATAATTTAATATTTTTGAAATAAGAATGTAATTTATTTAATGTCTTTTATGCTAGTAATGTAATTAATATATTATGAATTATTTAACAAAGATAAATAATAATATTTTTTTATTTCTAATTAAATATTACCATAATAAGTTATCATTAGATTAGTCATCATGTCTATTGAAGAATGAACATGTAAAAATGTTCATTATGCATTCATATTGAAATTTTTATCTTAATAGTTCCATCAATCAACTGTCACTTAGCTTCTAAAATTTTTAAAATAAGTATATATCTTTAAAATATATAAAATTAGAACTAGTTATATTAAAACAAGGTAATAATTAAACTGGAATCCAATTTTTGAAGCTTATAACACAAATTACAGGTAACTTTAATGATAAATAAGTTAATCAAGGGAAAAAAGTAAATTATTTCTTAAAAAATTACAAATTATAATAATATTTAATAAATTATTGAATAAAATGTATTAATTAAATAATATTATACAAAAAGTAAAATAATAATTATGGAAATAAGTATTATGCTATAAATTAATTACGCACCTGAAATAAAGCAGTTAAACGCCATGATTTTTAATAAAATGATATTCTGCGCCGCGATTCATCAACGATTTGCTTGATATATCGATAAAAAGTCGAATATCGAGAGTGATACATGTCGACGTCAACAGTCATTTTTCTGAAAAAGCTATATTTGAAAAAATATTTTCTATTTTAAACATAATATCAAAACAAATACAAAAATATATTGTCAATTTCCAAAATTAAATTATAAAAAAATCAATCTTGAACATAAAATCAAAACAAATAATTCGAGTTCAACGTAGCGATATATGCATTTTTAAGAAAAAAATATTGAATTTTTACTTCCATACAAATGAAAACAAATGAAAACAAAAGAAACTTATTATAGTATATTTTATTCTTATAATGTATTATAGTATTATTATTATAGTAGTTATTGTATGTCTTTTGTTGAAATAAATCAAATCTAACCATATTTGGATGAAAGTCATTACATGTGCATAACCTATTGCACTTTCGAAGCCATTCCAATAATTAAATGATAATCTATACACATAAAAGTCATAATTATAAAAACAAATGTATAAAATTAAAATAATATTAAAATAAATTAATAATAATTAAATTCAAATCCGATTTCAAATGTTTATAATACGAACTACCGGTAATTGTAACTATTAAATGCACGAACAATGAAGAACGACAAAAAAGTTCAAAAGTTAAGTTAATATTGATATAATAATACTTGATGAATGATTAAACATATACATTTCAATTAAACAATAGCACTATACACAGAATAATCTAAAAATTATACAATAATATCAAATTTTACATAGAACACTTGTATATCTTTATGTCGATTTAACGTACACTCTTCCTACGATCTTGACAGCAAACTGACGCCATACATATGATTTGTCTAGCCGTTGGACCTTAGGAGCTTTTTGATTGGCTGGAACAATAGAGAATTTATTCACTTTCGCGCGAAAATTAAAGTACAACATAATGTATTTTAATTGTTAATTTCTATACATTAAAATCATACAAAAACATGCTAATTAAAAATTTAATAGGAATAAATTATTACAATTAATTTAATATTAAAATTATTCAAATTAGAAAGATTGAAACATAATAAACATTTAAAATAAAAATTAATCAAATTTAAAAAAAATATAATATAAAAAGAAAGTCAATAAAAAATATACTTAAATTAAAGAATATTGAAATATGATAAAAGACAAATATTAAATTAAAAAAGATACTGAAAAAATTTATATAAAAATTATGTTAAATAAAATAACAGATTTTTATAAATAATCTTTTATATTAGTAATTTATAAGATTAAAATAAGAAATCTAACAACATATATATATTCTAATATAAAACTCTAAATATATATATATATATTATATTTAAATTTATATTAAATTTCATAGATATAAATATTGGAAAAACTAGGGATAGAAAATTTCTTGGAAAAAGAGAAAATATTAATAAATTTATGGATTTTCTTTGCATAGGAATCCACAATATTAAAAAATTTGAATATATAAATGAAAAAAATTTTAAGTAAGAAATATTGATCTTTAATGGAATAAATCAATATTAAAATGTACAAATAAAAGTTAAATGAAAAGTTATTTATAAATTACCAATAATTCCAAATATTAAAAAAAAAAATCTAATATAATCACATTTTATTTAAGATCGTATGCTGATGGAACACAAAATTTAAATGACACCAACGAAGTTTTCGTTCGAACATCTGTTGGATCTTACCGATTCGAAGGTATTTCGCGAGAATTCACAAGAAAATTGTACGACTGGGAGCAATATCGTGGAATATCACCGACATCTTCGACTTTCCGCCTTTTAGGACCTTCTTACATACCATTCTTAAGACAGACAACTATGGAAACATCGACGGATAATTCACCGATAACAAGTAAGATTGTAAATTTATTTAATCATCGAATAAAAAACATTTCACGTAATTTAAATGGTAAATTATTCAGAAATTGGAAGCGACGAGCCGATATCGTTCAAAGTCTGCTCTTTGAAGAGGTCGAAATCTGTTGGCAATGTGGTCGAGCAAAATGATCGAAATGAACTCTTCATACGCCGTTTGAACAGTCTACAATCATTGGATCATCTCGCGAACAGGTTAAAAGATACTGATCGCATAAATGATTTACAAGAATCAAGTAAGTATTATTTGTTCTAATTCTAATAATATTATACGAATTATAACGATTATTATAAGTATTTAAAAAGCTACATTTAAAAGATATAATATTAATAATTAGAACTAAAAAACATTTAGTGTCTTAATGTTTTTATATGTTTTTATATGTTATTAATTATCTTTTTTTTTTAATTTATGATTTAGATTCTATGTCTCAAACAAGTTCTCCAATTTTATTACAATAGTCACTTTTATTTCAGAGAAACTTTTCAAAAAAAGCTTATAAAATTTTCTACAATCATATTTAACATTAAAACTATTTATTTTCGTATTGATTCTATTAATTCACAAAATATTTAAACATGTATCTAATATTAAAAATCTTATTTTTCAAATTTCCTTTCTAGTCGATCCTCAGAGATCAGAGGACATAGTCGAAGACATAATGGACGATTCGGAGCCGGAAGCAATGATCGTCGACATCGAAGACGTGATCGAAGAAACTGCGAGTCCCCTGGAAAGGGTGCAACCACACCAAACACCCGTGTACTCGGTTGCAGCGAGCGAAACGACGAGTATCGCGGTACCATTGGGAACTGTTACATCCAGTCACGAACCATCACCGGTATTCTTAATAGAAATAGAGGAAAATTCGGATTCGAAACGGTGGGAGTCGAAAAAATGGAATCAAAGGAAAAGTGTCTCGAGCGAAGACAGTTTGAGCCTGGAACAATCCGAAATGGCGAAATCTTGGGACAACGAGAGAAATTCTTCGAGTAACGTGGATTCGGAGCATTGGTCCTCTGCAAGCTCGTGGAGCAAGAGGGAAATGTTTGATGTGAAGGAGAACGTTGATAATTCGGATCGAGAATTGGATAAAGATTCAGTGAAATCGAACAGCTCGATTTATTCGACCGATGTGGATACGGAATTTAACGTTGTAAACGAGGGAAAGGAGCAGAATCAGGTTAATTTTGAGAGGTAAAGTCATTTTTCGTCTTATAAAATTTATTAAAATAAAATGTTGTTAAATATTCTTGTAGTACTTTTTAAAATAATTACAACAAATAAGATAATTATTGAAATCAAGATTTTAGAGATTTTCAAGATCATGGTATATAATTTATTTTAATAGATAACTGTGCAATATGAAATAAAAAAAAATGTGTTTTAAAGAATTAATTATACATTTTAATATAAGCTTTTTCTATTTCTAGAGAAGATGTTCCTGTAACATTACCTGAAAAGGAAGATAGACTTGAAAGGAACCTGAAGGAATCTGATCGTAAGTTCAACAATACCAGATTTCTGTAAGATTTTAAAATTGGTCATGAAAGTCGAGTAAAAAATTCCTTTTTGTAGAAACGAACGAAAGTAAAGTTATATCGATAAATGAAATCTTGAAATCTCGTTTGATTCATATATATATATATATAAATTTAATTTTAGAAAATTTTCTATTAAATTTTAAATGATCAAAAATATAATTATAATTTATCGAAAAATTATTATAATATTTAAATTTAAATTTTTCGAAAGAAAAATATCTTCAGAAATAAGTTTTATCATAGCACAATCAAAAGTAGCGACCTGTCGATACAATCAGGAGTTATCGATTGAGAAGGAACAAGAATATGATTATCAACAGATAGAAAAGGATGAGAACATCAATGATGAAAAAAATCTTATCGAAACTTCGAAATCCAACAACGAATATGAAGAAATAATCGTGACCAGTTCTTTTACGAATTTGCAATCAATGGAAAATTATAACGATGAAACGGCTAAGAATTTATTAAAAACATCGATTAATTGTAAATTAGGTATGTTGTAATTATTTAAATATCATAATTGATTAGGATTTATATCGAAAACGATCCTTGTCAATTTCTTCAATATTTCAAAATTAATTAATTTTTCATCAATAAATAAAATACATTCTCTTTAAAAAAACATTTATTGCATACTGTTGCACAGTATTACAAATGTTGTATTACAATTTGTAAAAGTTACATTACAAAAGAGTTATATTTATATTCAAATCACGAAGTTACAGTGAATTTCATATTTGAAATTAAACAAGGCTCGTTTTTATTATGACATCTTATTATTACAAAATATATAAAAATTAAACGATAATTAAAAATAATAAAAAATATTCATAAAAACTTTTCTCATATCCAATATTATTCTATAGTTTAATTGTAAACTTCTAAATCTTTAACGTTTTAATATATCCACGAAAAATCATTTTCCATTAAAATTCAAATATCTTCATTCGAAAATTAAAAAATTTTCAAATATTCTTATTATTTCTAGAGCAAACCAAGTTTGCAACGCGTGACGTAGATCGTTTCTACACCAATCAAGATCAAAAAAATTCCAAAAAAGCTGAAGAAACTTATACCGTAATCAGAGATGAATTACTCGACAGCGCTCATCGAGACTTATCCAAAATAAAATTAGACACGAATCGTTATGACTCATCCAAACCGTGCACCAATTATCCAACCTACGAAAAAGAAAACGATCGTTTCAACGAAACAACAAGAAGTTCACAATCCGTCGAAAGAAAGAAATGGCAAGAATATCGTAACACCGAAACTGCTTCGCCTTCCTTGTTATCGAGTCCCTCCTCGTTCGAACGTCATCGTGAGCCAACTATTCAAACAACTGCATATACGGTAGCGCCATCTCGCGACCAACGTTGCTTCGAGAGAATCGTGATCAACGAAGAAACTCTGAACAAAATAGTCGTACCCACGGCGACGGGCTGCGTGGAGAAAGCAAACGTCTCGAGATCGCCGATAGAGCGAGCACCAATCGAAGATTCGACGGATGAATATCGATCGAGCAACGATCGTGACGTTCCAATCAATCGAGAAACAAGTGCTAAAAAGCAAATCTCCAATTCATCGACCAGAAACGTTTTCATCAGGACGAAACGTATAATATTCTCTCCGTTCCGACGTTCGGAAGATCACTCGTCTGGTAAAAAGGAGAACAACAGTAGCGAGGATGATCGCGTGTTTCCTACGAAGAGCAAAAGCAAGTCGAGGTCGGGATCGCCTAAAGTAAACCGACAAGACGCCCTCTTGAGGATGTCTCTTTCGTTACCGTGGCCCCTTCGCCCATCCTCGAAGGATCGTGACACGAAGGAAACGAAAATCGAAGAGGAACGGGCCCCAGTTAAACAGAAACAAAATTTCAAACGGTGCAAGTCTGTGGAGAGCTCGAGGAAATCGTCCATCGGCGATAACATATTCCAAACGAGGCGAGACAGAGACTCGATCGAATTTAAAAATTCTACGAACGAGAAGAAGAACGAGAGAGGGAGTGTCTCGGTGCAAACAGAGATTGCAGGTGAACGAGAAAATCGAGCTTCCTTTAGAGTCAGCTTGCCCAGCTTAAAAACTGAAGAGAAAACGAAAGAAAATTCTTCTTCTTCCTCCCCCTCCTCCTCCTCTTCTTCCTCTTCTTCCTCCTCGTCTTCTTCGAGATTCGACCCACAATCTTCGGATCTTATCCACAAACTGACGATTCTGTCGAATGCAGTGGCCAGAAGAGACGGCAGAACCAACACGATCTCCGAAGAATCGTCCCTGGTCGAATCACACTCGTTGAGAGTGCGACGAGCGAAAGAGGATTTCTTGTCTCGTCGAGGTGGCCCGCTTTGCCATTCCGTGTTGGAGCCTCCATCCGTCAAACGCGAGGATTCTCCAAGAACGTTCGTCCATTTCTACGAGCAGATCTCGGAAAATCAAGAGAGAAGCGGCAAGCAGACGTCGAGTAGTGCAAATTGTGCCCCAAATTTGTTATTAGACGCGTCGAATGAAAAGGAAGGACAGCAACAGGAGGTGGCAACGAAAGAGAAGAGGATGGAACATTTTTTGAACGATTACAACGAATTGTCGAACGGTTCTCGACCGGATCGTGTTAAATCTGCCAGTGCTGGAATGATAAACGTGGATCCGGACACGTTCGTGCGTTTGACCGAAACCAGCCGAGGATGCGAGTCTCTTCCAAGATCGATCTCGAAGCAGCCTCAGCCGTTAGGATCGCTCGCGAAAATTGTCAATAAATTAAAGTTTACGAGATTGATACGCAACAAAGATGCTCAGGAGGAGAATATGAGCACGATCTCGAAATTATGTAGGCAGAGTTTGTTGATCGACGTTAGAAACGATTTTGACAAGTGTTGGGAGTCGAACGATCGTGAAAAGGTTCCTAGAGGGGATAGCGTTAAGAAAAATAAGAAAAACGAATGATTGTGATTTTTAAATTATACTTTTGAATTGCAGTGAGATTTCCAGTATTCGAATTAGTAATTATATGTGTATATTTTAATTGTCATTCTTTTTTGTCGTATAAATCGTTCGATTGTGTTGATTTTGTATCGTAAATGGTGAAAAATGTCTCGATAAGATACGTTTCTTGCAATTTTTAATGGCATCTCCATCGTTTTTTCTATCTTCTATCAAGAGAATTGTAAAATAATTTTTGGAGAATTGAATCGTAGAATTATTTGCGTGAGAAATTTTATAATTTTCCGATATATTTCAATTAGATGTTTAATAAAATATTTTATTATTATCTTATTATTTGTCTCTTATGTGGAAAAATCGAAAATTGTCCTATAGTATTTTTCACTATTACATACAAAATAATTAGAAACATATAGATACTAGAATATAGGGAATAAATGTTTGAATAACAGAGGTATTCTACTGTATCGAATATAATTGTAGTAATTGTTGACGAATAGTTGTACGAAAAAGATTTTAATAATTTTTTTAATAATTAATAACGAACATTAGAATAACGAATATTAGAAATATTTGTGCACATATAATTGTATAATTAAATACACGTTTTAAAGAAGAAAAAGTTCATTCTAATTAATTTTATAACAATTAACAAACAAAAAAATAAAATATTATTTTCCTATGAGGATTCTCAAAAAACTCTTGAACAAAAGTTGAATCAAAAACTGGAAAATATTATAATTAAATGAAACGTAACAAAATTCTAATTAATCATCGTCCCAAACTTTAATCTAATTCCCAACCAGCCCAAAACAAATAAACCACTATTTCCCTATTACGAGCATCGTCCCGCATCATCTTAAAAACTTAAATGTAAACGAATCAGAGTGGTTGGAGAATAAGAGTAAACAAAAAGCGAGGGGTCGTTCCGTAGTATTACCGGTGTTTGACGAAATGAAATTAATACCCCAGGGGTGGTTTCGAGTGGTGCGCGCAGAAACTAAAAGTAAGCTCGTGTCGTGTGCGACCAATACCTCTTTTCCTTTCCTTTCTCTTCCTCCCCTCTCCATTTAACTTTCCCATCCCTCTCTCTCTCTCTCTCTCTCTCTCAACCCTCTTCGAACGACCCCTTCACCTAAGCGTTACACCTCTCTCTCTCTCTCTCTCTCTCTCTCTCTCTCTCTCTCTCTTTCTCTCTCTCTGGAGCACGAAACACTCGACGATCGCATTAAGCGGATTTCGTTCGATCGACGAAGCGGTCGAACAAACAAATCGGTTGAACGGGCGCGTTTCGTTTCGTTCCGTTTCGTGGACGATTGTGAGCGGCGGTCGGCCATTGTGCCATCGCGCCGGCGAAGAATAGGCCCGCCTTGGGAAGAGTTTTGATTTATAACGAGTTTAAGCCGACCCAGATCGCTGGGATATCTGGGATATCCTTCCTGCGAGAGGAGATCTCGTTTTCCGTTTTCTTGCAAGCGTTTGAATGACTGTGTATGTGTTAAATTTTGTTTATTGTTGTTGGGCTATTATTGGGGTAAACAGTGATTTGATTAACCCATCTTGTATCAAGATTTTTAGCATTAGTAACTTTAAAATGCGACGAACAAAATAACAATTTTCTTTTGTTATTCGTGACTTAAACAGTGAATGAAAATTATTAAAATATCTGGATTTTATTCTAAATATCTGGAAAAATTAAGAAATCCTTCTTAATTTTGAAGCTGTCTCAAAGCATATCACTTCAAAAATTAATTTACACGTTTATAAAACGATCTTCCAAAATATTTCAATCTCTTCGCTTATAAATCTTTATCTCGGTATCAGAAAATCGGGCAGCATAATCAAGAGTTGGTTTAAAAGATTCAATTCGAGTCGATTTCCACGAATTGAATTATCGAACGATACTCAGCCACGAAGATTCCTCCCAAAAAAATCCCAATTCCTGTCGCGTGGCAACGTTACACTCTTCCCTCCTCTCTGTTACACGTTCCATGCATACGGCGTTCCCACACCAGAATTCAATACGCTCAATACATCCTCGAACGAAGGGTAAGGAGAATCTCGGCAAGCTCGATAAAAATCGCGCGACATCTTCCTCCTCCTCGTTTGACCATTTGGGGGGAGGGGGGGATGAGACCTCTTTGGTCTTCGTGACCGAAAAAAAAAAAAAAAAGGAAAAGAAAAAGAAAAGGAAAAAATGAAGGAAATAAAAGAAAGGAAGAGAGAATCTCTTAGACGAGAGAACGTAAATATTGTTCAAAGCAATTAATTCTCCGGCGGGCTACCACCTTCGCTTTGTCAGAAGGGTTCGCCTTGACAAAGAGGAAGAGGTTGGAAAGCCAGCCAGCAAGCCAGCCAGCCAGCCAGCAATGACCAGTGGCCACTGTCGTCAAAATACTCGAGGGGGTTGGGAGAGGAGAGGAGGAGGAGGAGAAGGGAAGGGGTGAAACGGAGGATAAAAGACAAATGCCGCCTCGTCGTCGTTGTCTGATCGTGGAGATTGCTTTATTTGAGCGCATTTAGCGATCGAGATCGAGAAACCCCTGCCGAATATTTTGTTGAACCCGCTACCGGTGGAGGAGGGCGGAGGAGGGGAGAGGCGTAACGCATTAAGCATCAAAATAATGTAATCTGCCGGCTGGGATCGGGCGATAAATATAATCGAAGGGCAGAAATTTGTCGGCGAGTTTGCATATTATTCACCTGTGTGCCTTTCTTTTGTATTCGAGATTGACCGATCTTCACTTTGGACGGCGCTGAATCCACGCCGCTGAATAATTTGCAAATTTTTTATTTACTCGTTGAATATCGGAGAGAAGCTTTCATTCATCTTGCAAAAATAGAATTTTATCTTTTAATTGCAATAATTTTTGTTTGTTTTCGAATTAAATATTTTGTCTCGAAAAGAAGAAAATTGTAAAGATTCGCAAATTTGATTATTTTCTTTTCTTTCCATTGGAGAAGAGCTTTCATTCATTTTGCAAAAATAGAATTTTAATGAATTTTATCTTTTAATTGCAATAATTGTTTTCGAATCAAATATTTTGTCTCGAAAAGAAGAAAATTGTAAATATTCACCAATTTGATTATTTTCTTTTCTTTCAATTAGAGAAGAGCTTTCTTTCACCTAGTAAAAATAGAATTTTAATGAATTTTATCTTTAATTGTAATAATTGTTGTTTGTTTTCGAATGAAATATTTTGTCTCAAAAAGAAGAAAATTATAAATATTCACCAATTTGATCGTGTCTATAAAAATAATTTTCTTTTCTTTCAAGCTTTGAAAAGTTCACCTCTGAAAAATAGAATTTTATCTTGTTGCAATATTGTTTTCGAATAAAATATTTTTTTTTGCCATGAAAATTGTAAATATTCACGAATTTATTTTTTTTCTTTCAATGAAAAAAATATGAATGTAATATATAATGAATGAAATATTTTGTCTCGAAAAGAAAAAAATTGTAAATATTCACCAATTTGATTATTTTCTTTTCTTTCCATTGGAGAAGAGCTTTCATTCATCTTGCAAAAATAGAATTTTAATGAATTTTATCTTTTAATTGCAATAATTGTTTTCGAATTAAATATTTTGTCTCGAAAAGAAGAAAATTGTAAATATTCACCAATTTAATCGTTTCTATTAAAAAATGTAAAAATAATTTTCTTTTCTTTCAAGCTTTGAAAAGTTCACCTTTGAAAAATAGAATTTTAGCTTGTTACAATGTTGTTCGAATAAAATATTTTGCCACGAAAATTGTAAATATTCACGAATTCGATTATTTTTTTTTCTTTCAATTGGAGAAGAGCTTTTTTTTACCTAGTAAAAATAAAATTTTAATAGATTTTATCTTTAATTGTAATATTGTATTCAAATGAAATATTTTACCACGAAAATTGTAAATATTCACGAATTCGATTATTTTCTTTTCTTTCAATTGGAGAAGATCTTTCTTTTACCTAGTAAAAATAGAATTTTAATGAATTTATATTTTATTTTTAATTGCAATGTTATTTTCGAATGAAAAAGAAGAAAATTATAATCATTCGCGAATTTGATCATCTCTATTTCTATTAAAAATATTTCTTGTAAAAAATAATTTTCTTTATTTTTATCTCACTTAACTTTAACTTTCTTACAATTTCTCTTTATAACAATATTATATATTATATTACATATTATATTACATATTATATTGATTCTCTCCATTGTTACTTTATATCCTCATATTTAAATTAAATCCAAATTGACATAAATACAATTTATTCCTATTAGATTCCAGCAACACGAGCAACTTTTAAAGATAAAGTAGTATCTATTTATGCAATTCACTATATCGAAAAATTATTTCGGGCACATAAATCAATGGCATTTTCAACTCGTTCGCGTGACAAACGTTGTGCGATTCAGTTCAATGTAGAAGTTGCAGATGCATGATTTATTCAAGAGATCGGTCTTCTTCAACTCGGGCTAAATCATATAATATTCATCGATTTGAAATGAGAGGTCAAACCGCATATATGAATTCGAAAGTAATAAACGAAAAATAAGTGACAAGCAACGGGTGAATAAAAGAAATTTCTGAAAACGAGAGAAAAAAAAATACATATATTTATTGCTAAATAACAAAATACTAAATAAAAATATTCCAATTACTATAATATATTCTTTTATAACCGCTCAATGAATAACACTAATAATTATATTACAATTAAATAGATATATCATCTATTATTTCAATCTCTTATTTTATATTTAGAAATCTTAATAAATATAGAATAAATATAGAAATAAATTATAGAATATAGAATATACATTCAAATAGAAATCTTAATAATTAAATATTCGTTAAATAGATATATCATCTACTATTTCAATCCCTTATTTCATATTTAGATTCAAATAAAAATCTTAATAATTAAATATTCGTTAAATAGATATATCATCTACTATTTCAATCCCTTATTTCATATTTAGATTCAAATCTTAATAATTAACATATTAAAGAGTCCTATTTATATTTTTTTACTATTAAAATATTATTAAGATAATATTTAAGATACCTATACAAATACAGATCATTTATACGTTCTCTTTTCATTTATCTCACACATAGCACACGTAGATCTAAAAAATACGATAAAAGGGATCATACATAAGTATTTCTCTATGTGTATCCTCGAAAGGTGTCGATACACAAGGTATCTTTTTAATGTTTCGAACGTTGGTGCGTGCGCTCTCGCGAATGCTTCCGGATTATAAACGCAGGTAGAAGGTGTGGTCGATCCTGGTGGATGCAACGAAAAACACGACCGCCCATTGTGAGGGATTCGATGATCCTATGAGTTTGACGTTCAGCTCGTAAATCGGTAAAAGATCCCCTACCTGTGATCGGGCTATCTGGTGATTTTTTCTCGAATTGTTTTCTCGAAACTCACGCTTCTCGTATTGTTACGGTGATAAAGTGTATAATCTTTTGATGAAAGTATCGTGGCAAAGAAGATTTTTTGCTCTTATTTTGTTATATCTTGCAATTAAGAATAAAAAAGAATAGATTAATTATATTGTTGGTTCGTAATATAATAATTATTTTCTGATGATTTTTGTAATTTTTGTGATTCTTTTTAGGAAGGTGCGAATTTAGATAGAAAATTTTTAATAGAACAATTTTGTTTCGATTGCTTTTTTTCTCTTATTTAATTGGAGAAGATTTGATATTAAATAAACTTTTGAATTTTCATAATATGCTTTAAAAATTAGCGATTCAAGATTAATTAAAACAAAAGGAATGTATCTTTTATCTGAAATAAACTCCAAAGTATGAAAACTTAAAGAGAAATTATTAAATTATTAAAAAATTGCTCTTACTACTTAAAAAAGAAGCTAGTCTCTAAAATTTTACGTGTACATATCATTTATCCACAAGAATGAAATAAAAAATTGTATTTGTAATTGTAAGGATAATCGATAAATCATTATAATATTGAGTGAAGAAGGAAAGATGTTAACGAAAAAAGGTTGTTTGTTGGATAATAAAAGTTTTATATTAGGGTTCTTCCGAGTATTCCTCTATCGTTTTGTGTATCTTCCTACTATTTACGATAAAAATATAGTTTGTTTCCTCATCTTCTACAAATTTTACACTTTTCGTGAAACAAGAGTTCACACGTAATATTGACACTAGCCAAATAGTGCTAATCATCAAAATGATATCTTTTCTTCCTTTTCTTGCTCCTTTAACCATGCTAATTATAACAAATATACTGGTATTACATCATTGCACAGAATGCATTGATAATTGTCATTCTTAGACAAATTTTATTTATTGATAAAACTTTCTTCTCTATACGTGTCATAAATTGTTAATATATTGTATAATATTGCAAATCACAATATTGCAAATTTTTGAAAAAAAATGTGATTGTAAAAAAAATTGGAAGTTTTATATTAGAATTTTTCCAAACTTTTCTTTTGACTTATCAAACTTTTTTTCCAATCCATTATTTACAAATTTTCCTCTCTACGGAAGATCTAATTAATCCATAATTAAATTGTTCTACTATAAAATGATCTAAGAAGAATCTAATCCCTCTCCTCCGAATAAATTCAATTATCTATCCAACGATCGAATATCTTTGAAGAAAGAAATAATCGAAAGAAATGGAGCGGGATGGAACTAGGAAAGAATCAAAGGTGAAAAGAGCGAAAAGAAGGGGGAAGGAGGGGGGGGGGGGGAAGAGAGAAGAGTCATCGTCAAAGAAAGGAGGCTGCAGGTTCTCAAATTGCAATGAAACCCGGCACCGACGCGTCGCGTGGGTTTCGTATGACGACCAGACCACCGATGACGATGCTGTTTTTCTTTCGCCCCGAATATTACTCTTCATCCCTTACGATACAAACTTCGTATTTAGAGGAAACTGTAAACCAGCCGCAAATTACCAGGTAATTTTATTCCATATTCTTCCATATTCTCATACCCTTTCAATAAATGAAATTAAAGAGATTAATTTTAAAAACAGAGTTTTCAACTCTCCAAATATTTCAATATTCTCTCTTTTCAGGAAAGTAAGATTTTCTCGAAATTGGCGGGGGAAAGGATATAATTTTGCAAATTCGAAAAGTTTATAAAATAATTATATTTATCGCCATTTTTTTTTCTTTTCTCTCAGTCTCAAAGAACGCATTAATACATTTATATAATACAATAAATTATAAGTACCTGACTTGGTCCTTTTTTTTTCTTTTTTTTTTTTTTTATAATACATTATCTTATCAAAAATCTACGCAATTAAAATTATCGTTATTATTTTACAACATTTACACAATGTTCTAGTATTTACAAAAAATTGTCTCCATGCTACGTTTCCATAATATGATAAATATTACAATGATAATATTGTTTTACAAAAAAAAAAAAAAAAAATAAACGAACGATGCGATACACAAATTTATAAGAATCATAAGACGAAATTCTTCAATTACAATTGTAAAAAATAATACCTAAAT
Source organism: Apis laboriosa (assembly GCF_014066325.1). Classification (NCBI taxonomy): domain Eukaryota; kingdom Metazoa; phylum Arthropoda; class Insecta; order Hymenoptera; family Apidae; genus Apis; species Apis laboriosa. The sequence continues at coordinate 2,055,305 of NW_025223140.1, forward strand.
CTTTCTCTTGTTAATCTTGTGAAAATTTAAGAATCTAGTCCACCGATAAGAAATACATATTCCAACTCAATAATAACTATTTCTCAATCAATAACTAATCAATATTTACTCAATCAATAACTATTTCTTCTCAATAAAATTTCTTCTCGTTCAACGCTACCTTAAAATTCACCTACTTCTCTCCTACTCTCAATTTCTTCACTAACACTCCAGTTCCTTCCTGAATCATAATATATCATTACAATTATTAAAGTTCGTCTGCACGATAATTCCCTCTCCCATCTCTCCTCCCTTTCCCTATGAAACGAAAAAGCGCGATTACTGCAACAGATCGTAGAGAGCCGTGATGTAAGACTGCGCCATCTGAAGCGTTTCGTATTTCGATAGTTGCCTGTCGTTTCCCAAAGACGGAAGATACGCCCTCAACCTGTCGAACGCCTTGTTCAAATTCTGCATCCTCCTCCGTTCCCGCGCGTTCGCGGCCAATCTGCGTTTCCTCACGATCGTCGAGCTCACGTATTTCCCCCTTCTCCTCGCCACACCGCTCCGATTACTCCCGCTCCCGTCCATGCCCGACCCCACGTGATCCGCGCAGTCGCTCATCTCAGCCTCGTCCTCGCTGTCACCGTCCACGATCCCATCCGAGAAACTGCTACCGTTGCTGATCACGCTCCCTCTCGACGACTGCGCCTTCTCGTGCTCCGTCTCCACCTCGGGATCCCCGGTTCCATCGGTGGAATCCGCGTCCATACTGTTTACCTCCTCCGTACCGCGATTGATCGTCGCCGTACTCCTCCTCTTTGCCCCGTACCTCTTGTTCAACTCCTCCATCGAGCCTAGCAAACGGTAGGTGACTGGAGTGGTTACGGTCTCAGGCTCGGACGATATGGACAAAGTTGTAGCGGGACTAACCGATCGCAAGCTCGCGGTTGGACTCGGCGTGTGCCATCCATCGCTCCGGTTCCCGTCGTAAACGATGCACTGAGGTATCGAGATTGTGCTTACCGGTGGCAGGTCGGATTTGCTCTTCGAATAGGTGTAACTCGGTAAATCCAGATACGCGCAGGACACCACCTCGTCCTCCCTCGGTGGAAACATGTATCCGTAACGGAACATCTCTTGTAGCTCCATCTCGTCCTCACTATTGCTGAATCTTCACTGTATCGTTTTTTCGTATCGTATGTATCTTTCGGGAAGAAGGAGAAGAAAAATAAGAAGAACAAGAAGAAGGAAAATAAACGAAACACAAGTTGCGCAGTGAGTAACGCAAGTATATTATAAGCCGCGATATCGTGCCTATATTTATATTGTCGTATCGCCGAGTTTGTTTAGATCCGCGGATTCGTGGGAAGGACGAAACGAGGTTTCCACTCTCCACGGGTTGACACACGCCGACTCGGGCGTCGGGGTGATTCTAAAGTCGGCTGGCGCAGTGGCGGGGGATTTATGCGTTTTCGGAGCGAGGCACCCTCGTGCAGCACGTGCCGCTCGGCCAATCAGAGGCGGCCGCCTATCCCCACCGCTCGCGCGGCGAGGCAAAGCCGACCAGCCCCGAGCATGCGAGGGGCTAGGGCAACAGGTGGCATCGGCGCCTCCGTTCTTATACGATCATGTATAAAGTCGCACAGCTATTACCTTCGGTGACATACATGAGCGTGTATTAATACGTATGTACGGGAATGGGAATATTAAGGAGCTCTATTGAATGCATATTACGTACACTTGATCCGTTGTATGAGCACAGAGCCGTGCAACCGTTTCTTTTTCTCGATCTTGATCGAGGCGAGATTAAGTATCTTAGTTATTGAGATTTTTATTCGATATAAAGAAATGACGAGAGACTTTACGAGAGAATTTTCTCGGTATAAATAATTAGCAGTATCATGATGAAATTTTGTAGTTTTTTCTTTTTTAATATGAGTGACCCTTCTTTAGTAAGATCGTAAAGCGTAAAATGAATAAAAAGCAGAATATAATTCTTTTTACTCGCTTTAGAATCGTGAATTTTTGAAAAAATTAAATTTATAAAGATTAGGACAAAGTGGTAGAGATCATTGTGATATTTACGTAAATATTTATACACGTTATATATAATACATTATTATTCAGTATTGAATATTAAAATTCAATTATGTTTTTATTGTATTAAAATTGTACATTTCTCTACAATTTAAATACAATTTTTATTAATAAAAAAAAAAAAATAGAAAAATCAATGAACGAAAAATAAAAAAGGGACGGATAAAATTAAGTTATTTAAAGAAATAATTATAATTCAGGGTACACGATTAAGCAATCTGAACGGGTAAAACGATCGGGTGAAGCGATTGTGGAATGAGGAACGCGGTCCAGCGCAAAACCTTGGGAAAAGAACGGATCGTATCTTGAAAAGGGTGCAAATACCTCAGGGGCGTAAGGTCCAGTTACATTTTTACTCGCTCAATTAGCGAAAACAGATAGGATAAAGTTTGCGGCGAGCACGAAGGTGGTCCGCAGCAACCCGATCTCTGTCATTCCCTTCGGACACAGCCGTCTTGGATTTCGGGATCGTCCCGCCATTCCCTTAAAATTCTTCCTAAGTAGCGACACGATAATCCTTTGCTCGAAAACCTTTTCTTTTTCTTTTTCTTCTTTTTTTTTTCTTTTTTCTTTTTTCTTTTTTTCTTTTTTTTTTTTAAGAAAAAAAGTACTCTTCGTACTCTTTCGACGCGCGATCTTCGTGTTTTCGAGTTTTTTTGAAAACGAGAAACGTCCTTCGATGATCTTTCTATATTTTTTCTATACATTGGAATGGAAACTTTTAAGGGCAAAATTCTTTTTTTCTTTTTTTTTTCTTTTTTTGCTATTCATGATTTCTAATGGAGAATGGAAAAAATTGTGTTTTCTGGTTGTGTCAAAGATTATCGATTTTCATCGATCTTGTTCGACCTTTGTTTTTAGAAAATAACGTTTCTTTTTAATATGGAAAAGTAATTTTTGAATTTGTAATTTGAATTAGATTTGATGAAATTTTTCCATTTTGATAATTATTAAAATAAAAATTTGCATAATATTTATCCATAATAAAATTAAATTACTTAACAAGAATAATAGTTAGAACAGTTTCAAAATAAGTTTCAAAATAAGTAAGTGCAAAAGATTATCTTTTTTCCATCGTCAAATGAATAATTAATAATTTTTTTAAAAAACTTTACAATTTTTCCACGATATTTGTTTAATTAGAAACGTAAAGTGAAATTTTAATTTCCTCGCAATGTAAGGATATCAAGTTTCTATTTTTTTTTTTCCTATCATTATCATTAAGTAATAATTTGAAACGGATTATTAAAGTAGAATGAGCATGTAATTAATATACTCGATCGCAAGAAATACATTTATTTTTATTTTTTTTTTACATCTAAATACGTTCGCCATTTTCACGCGAGAAATATATATTCCTCCTCGTTGGATTAGGATGTAATTTAAAAATTGATTGCTTCCATCTATTATCTTCTTGTTCCAGAACGGAACTGGGACGGAACTAATAATTAGGGCTACGAAATGTAAGGCTCGTCTGTGTCTATCCTTGCTCTATTCAACCATTCAGCATTACCTTACCTCAACCTTCTGCCTTTTGTTTTCACCTTTTTCCTTACCTGCTGCTCACCCCCCTCGTTGCATCGGTTCAACCCACTCCACGTTCTGTCTCTACCGTTTGTCAAAACTTTGCTCAGTAAACTATCTTCGATCTTTGTATCGATCAATTAAACATATTTCCTCGAATAAACACAACAAATTGTCGATCGTCCAAAGACAAAAGCAAAAGGAAAAAAAAATAAATATCTTTAACGATTAAAAATATAAAAACGTTATTTCAACAATTTCGAAATATGAATACGAATATCGACGTTAATTCGAACGATTCCGCGGAATAAATGTAAGAAATAGTTTATTAATCGTGTGTGTTAATTTTTAATTATGAGGAATAAGATACGGAAGAAAGAGAGAAAAAAAAAAACATTATAAAAAGAAGGAGGTAAAGTTTCGACGAGGTAGCGCATGAGAAAGGAGGGGGGGAAAAAAAAGGAAAGTGTGAGAAAGGAAAAAATGGATAACAACAGAAGGGATATATTCCTTCGAAGCAAAAATGATCCGAGGTGGGTCCGGCGTGGAGGATGCGCCCTGGGCGTGAGTCGAGTAATTAAATACAAAGTGCGCTCATTTGTGAGGTCAGTGGCAAATAACATGTTATCCGACCACTGGTAATTTATGAGAATTATTGCCGTGTGATGCTTATTCCGTCTGACCCTCCACGAAGTTCGAACTTCGATGAATATATCTGTACATACATATACATACATATATATACATACATATATATATATATATATATATATATATATATATATATATATATTTGGACCTATTCAATGAATATGTATATTTGTAAGGAAAATAGAGACGTAAGAGGTTTCGCAGGGCAGACTAAAGGACGAAGGAATGTGGGGTCGACTAATTATCATTTACTCCACCCCTCCTCCCCATTCTTTCCTTTCTTAAGACTTTCCATCTTATTAATAATTCATTAATAGAAAGAAATATTTCAAGTTGAAAAAAAGATTGATTTTTCGAGAAAATTCTTGATATGAAAGATCGTTTCTCATTTGTGAGTGATTTTATTGGGAGTGGAAATTTGTACAATGTTTCGTTTCACGTATATATTCTATTAATAAATTAATAAATTTCGATGATTGGGTTATTATAATTTGAATTTCTACTAGTAATCTAGTCTATGACACGTGGCTGATCTTGACCACCAACGAATCTATGTTGTTTTCCTTCGGACGCAAGGATAAAATAACTTTATTTTCTTCTGGTTTTCTTACCGCCGTTTGAACTTACCGCCACGCCGCCTAGTTATTTGAGCGCCCTTGAGATATACCATTTTCGAGAGCGTAATCGCTAATCAGTCGTCCGATTTCAAAGAAAGGGACACGAGTCACAGATAAAGACCAGTTTCGAAGTTGACTTCGGTTTTCGGGTGAACCGCTTTGACCACTGAAAATCTATATAACTACGCTTTGTTGGCAGATTTTACGATTTCTACGAAACTCCTTCTGTACACAAATCGCAACTTCCGTTCTTTGGCAGAAATTACTATTCCTTTATGCAATCGTCACAGTTCTCACTTTCATATGTTTGACGTGGAAGTTGAAGTATAATCTTAAATAATCGATTCCACTTGATTTTCAAAAAATATTTTTCCTTGTAATACAATAATATAATATATATATATAATATAATATATATAATAAATATATATAATATATATATTTATATATAGTATAGTCTTAAGAGTATGATTAAATATGGATTTGAAATCTTTTATTTTCCAAAAAATATTTTACGAATTTATAGTACAATTTTAAGAAATTGCTTTTGAATAAAAATAACCTCCCCAAATTCGTAATATTAATCAAGTAATCACTAATCGATAAAAATATGAATATTATATTGGATGGTAAATAAATTCGACATTAAAGCTAAAAATTGGAAAGACAAATATTTGGAAGCTTATCTCGAATCGCAACTTCCGTTCTTTGGCAGAAATTATTATTCCTTTATCGTTACTCAATCACATTTCCTTCTATATGTTTGACATGGAAGTTTAAGTATAATCTGAAATGAAATTGACACTTGCACTTGATTATTTTTCCTTACGAGTATATATGGATTTAAAATCTTTTATTTTTCAAAAAATATTTTACGAATTTATAGTACAATGTTAAATAAATTGATTTTGAATAAGAACAAATAACCTTTTCCAAATTCGTAATTTTATTTCACTCGACAAAATTATTTTCTTTTTAATCAAGTATTCAACAAGAATATTAGAGCATTGGAGGATAGATAAACATTTGACATTAGACGTAAAAATTGGAAATTGTTGGAAGATTAAATATAGATTTGAAACCTTTTATTTTCCAAAAAATATTTTACAAATTTATAGTACAATGTTCTAAATAAATTGCTTTTGAATAAAAACGAGTAACCCTCCAAATTCGTAACATTATTTCATTCGACTTTTAACAAAATTATTTTCTCTCCAAAGTAAATATACACTCGACAATTACGAATATTATATTGGAAGATTAATTTCTTTCTTTTTTTAACAATCACTCCACGATTAAATATAGACTTAAAAACTTTTATTTCCTCTCTAATAAAATATTCGACAAGAATATAAGCATTGGAGGATAAATAAACATTTGACATTAGATATAAAAATTGGAAAGTGTTGGAAGATTAATTTATAATATATTATAATTTATATATATTATAATATATTAATTATAATTTATAATAAAAGAAGATTAATAAAATATGGATTTGAAATCTTTTATTTTCCAAAAAAATATTTTACGAATTTATAGTACAATGTTCTAAATAAATTACTTTTGAATAAGAACGAATAACCTCCCCAAATTACATTAATCTCTTTAATCAATAATCTCTCTAATTCGCTTGATAAGAATACGAATATTATATTAGATAGTAAATAAATTTGACATTAAAGCTTATTTTCTCTCTAATCAAATATTCGACAAGAATACATTAGAGGATAAATAAACATTTGACATTAGACGTAAAAATTGGAAAGTGTTAAAAGATTAAATATGTATTTGAAATCTTTTATTTTCCAATAAAATATATTTTACGAATTTATAATACAATATTCTAAATAAATTGCTTTTGAATAAGAACGAATAACTCTCCCCTAAATTACATTAATCTTTCTAATCAACATTAAAGCTTATTTTCTCTCTAATCAAGTATTCGACAAGAATATTAGAGGATATTGGAGGATGAATAAACATTCGACGTAATTAGACATAAAAATCGGAAAGCCGTTGGAAGCTTATCTCGAGTGGAACAGAGGAGAGGAGATGCGGTTTTCATCTCGCCTTTCGTTTCGTTTCGAGGAGGTAATCTGGCCGCTTCGTAATAGTCGATGATGCTTAAACACGAATGGCGGCGGCGGCGGCGGAACCACGTCATGGGGGCCCAGGCCCCTGGAAAGGACAAAATGAGGAATTCGAAAGCGGAACCGGATAATGCGGTAATTGTATTCCAGGAATCGGTTCGGCACGCACAACTCCTTAACAAGCGAGCCTCTCGACGCGAGCCTCTCCCCGTCTGATTTTCTAGACACGGCAAGTTGAACCAACCATAGAGCAAACAGTTGATTGCGGTCGATAGACGCAACACACTAAGATCTATCTTTTTGATACCGCGTCAGTTCTCATTTCGGAAGCACAGGTGTCAGAGTCGCGGCTGTCACTTTCGAGCCGATTATCAATTATGATCCTTCCACCGCCAGAAACTAGTTTGTCTTCCATTCAGATTCTTAGGAAACCTCGGTTTCTACTTATGTCTCTAGGAAATACGTAATTTAGCTGATAAACCGATCGCAGAAATATATTCTAATTATGTAATATATTATTATTGTAAAGGAATTATCTCGAGTATTTATTTGTAATTTCTAGTGTTTCTTCGATGAAATTTAATTTCGATTGTTTTTATTTTTGCTATTTAAAATTATTAAAGACACTTGAGAATAATGTTGAAAGGTTTTACTTTTCATCAAATCACTTTAAATTACAATCATTCATAATATGTAAAAAGATAATTATTAAATAATAGAAATTAAATATACATTCAAAATGTATGAATGGAATAAGGAAAGAATTAAGAATAATTTGTATCAGTCGATTTAAGGAATCGTCGTTTCCTTAAATTCTAATGCAAGATCGTATGCGCATCGTTAAGGATGTAATATATGTACGGTAATATGCGTCGAGCCAGCCCTAATAAGATGGTAGTCTCGTAATTAACTTAAGCCTAATAGAGCGTTTAGTGGAAGATATCTTTGAGGTAGGTCCATTGTATTAGCATAAATCATGGAGGCAAATCTGTAAGGGCCTCCTAGATGAGCAACAGTTTATCATAGTTCACAAATGAAGGGGTTACCACACTGTTATAAGTCGCTCGTAATTACGACGATGTCGATGTTTCAAAGGATTTTCCGCCGTGACGGTCGGTCGTGAACGCGTTAAAATTTTTCTACGCCATCGATACCTGGATCTCTCTGAACAAAAGGAAAGGGCTGTGAAGAAAAAGAGAAAATTCTACCCTTCTAATATCGCGCAATATCGTGATTATTAATTTAACTTTATATTTTTATCGAATATAACAATCGAATTGATATAATCGAGTCACTGAGGATACTTTAATTTAATTTAATGTAAAATTTATTATATTAATATATCCAATATTGGATTTCTTTAATACCAGAATCTAATCAAATATTTAATCATAAATAAATTCTTGTTAAAAATAAGTCTTACAATCATATTGTAAGTTTTAATAAGATACTTGGATTTCTCTAAACAAAAGGAAAGGGCTTCGAAGAAAAAGAGAAAATTCTACCCTTGTAATATCGTGATTAATACTTAATTTATATTTTTATCGAATATAACAATGGAATTGATATAATCGAATTACTGAGAATACCTTATTTTAATTTAATATGTAAAATTTATTATAGCAATATTGGATTTCTTTAATACCAGAATCTAATCAAATATTTAATCATAAATAAATTCTTGTTAAAAATAAGTCTTACAATCATATTGTAAATTTTAATAAGATATCTGGATCTCTCTGAACAAAAGGAAAGGGCTTCGAAGAAAAAGAGAAAATTCTACCCTTGTAATATCGCGCAATATCGTGATTAATACTTAATTTATATTTTTATCGAATATAACAATGGAATTGATATAATCGAATTACTAAGAATATCTTATTTTAATTTAATATGTAAAATTTATTATAGCAATATTGGATTTCTTTAATACCAGAATCTAATCAAATATTTAATCATAAATAAATTCTTGTTAAAAATAAGTCTTACAATCATATTGTAAGTTTTAATAATAAGAGAAAAAAAATCGATCAAAATTTCGAATTGATAAATATCAATTATGATTTATAACTCATAATTATCCTTACTAGTTTTCGGTCGTGAGAATATAAAATTCGACAACATGGATTGATGCGGTTACCGGTAACGTGATACCTACGCCGCTTAATATTCGGTATAAAAATTGAATATAGCGTTACCATTGATTATTGGTAAGAATCTGCATACAGAAGCTAACCAGTGCATTGGCTACCTGTGTGGTCCTGGAATATATAAAAACATCTACAGTAGTCTTTTCTCGAAGATTCGATACGAGACGAATAAAACGCGCGCTGTTCTCTCTACATTATCCCGACGGATAATATCAAAAGGGAAGCTTTCATCATATTTTTAATTACTTAATCTTCTCGACGTTTTACAATTTTATTTCGGCATTAATATTTCATACAAATTTTCTTAATAATAATTGGAAGGATTCTGGAAATTTGCATCGGACTCAGTGACCGTATCATTAAACTGCAACGGTGATTATTTTCGTCTGGAAAAAATTATTTTTCGACAAGGTTGCCTAACCTATAAATACGCACGAAGCGTAATTGAATCGCGTAAAAAGAAAATAAAACTTTGGAAAAATATGTTTCTCGTGTCACCGCCCATTCCTACCATTTCCTTCCACGATTTTGACCCCGAATCCGGGGGTAAAACGCGAAGGGATCGGTATTTGGATCCCACGAGATTTCACGGTACCTATTTCCTACGGCATATATCTATGCTAGCTTCATCCGCTGGCCCATAAAACCCTCGTTTTTAGATTAAAATCGTTACGATGGGTATAAGCTGGTTTTCAGGTTTTGGGCAAGGTTTTAATAATTACACGGAAAGGTAGTCACGGTTTTCTTTTTTTTTTTTTTTTTTTACGAAAGATTAAGAAACGAGGAGGAGGGAATGATTCAGGCGTATTAAGAATCTAATAGGTTACGAAAGATTTACAATAATAAACCGATAATCTGGTAATAAACGTAATTTATGGAAAAATATTTATGGAAGTAAGTTTGTTGAAAATAAAAATCGAAGCTGGATACTTGTTATAGAATTTAAAGTTCACTGATGTTGTCAGCAACATCACTATTTCATAGTTGATACTTATTTGTTTTTCTTCAAATGTTTTGTAAACAAATCACGTATAATTAAATATATTCATTCAGCTAAATCCACAGCTACATTTTTATTTATTGTTTACGCTGCCCAGTCAACAATACTAAACTATAAGTATTTGCTTCTAAAAAATTTTATAGATATATTATACAGATACGTGCTACTATAGAATCACTAAATGCTAACAGACAACTAAATACTAAATAACTAAAGAATAATTAAATACATTTATCAATTAAACAATCAATTAAATTTAAATACGTATAAATTTCTGTTGTATATTCAGCTTATTTGACGCTTATTTCTTGTCGTTAACGAAGATTCTCGATTGTCCACAACATGTCCTTCCCTTTTATTAAATAAAAATAAGCAAGCTCTACAAGCGTGACAAACAGAATTATACGTATCCTGTATTGGCAAAATATCCTGTGAGAGGCTGAGCCTCTGGAAATCGCTCTGATTAACGTCAATGACGAGATAAATGGTCGAGCCAGGGATGCTAACCTGTTCAACAAACGTAACACAATGGTGACGCGATACCAAGGCGATTTTTGGCGCTTCGGTTCGAGAAAACGGGCCGAGGCAATTCAACGCCATAGAAATGCTAACACGCTTTTAAGAAATTATCAAAGAGAGCCGCTTTTGCCAATAATCTACCGTGTCGGATGGAAAAGAAAAGGAAAAAAAAAAAAAAAGAGAGAAAATATGTTATGGCCTCGCGTGCCAAGAGATTCATCCTTGCGAAACTCTCAGAATGTTACAAATTTAGTATTTAAAACTTCCTCCCTCCCTTTCTTTCTACATTTATTTTTCCTCTTTTCCTTCTCTCTCTCTCTCTCTCTCTCTCTTCGACAATTTACTTAATTTTGATGATATTTTATGTTTCGATAATAATTTGGATTTATATATTGGTTAATTGAATTTAGGTATAATAATAAAGGTGAAAGTGATGAAAAGTAATGAGAATCATAGTTTTTCATATTAAAAATAACTATATATATGACTATATATAAATATAAAGACTTGACAATCAATTTTTATAATAGAATCAAAAAATATTTGAATCAGTAAGGTAACAAAAGATCTCGTCATTGTATTTTTAATTGTAGATATAATAATAAAGGTGAAGGTGAGTTTCGATGAAAAGTAATGAGAATCATAATTTTTCATATTAAAAATGACTATATATATATGACTATATATAGATATAGAGACTTGACAATCAATTTTTATAATAGAATCAAAAAATATTTGAATCAGGTAAGATAACAAAAGATCTCGTCGTTGTATTTGTAATTGTAAATTCTAACCACTTATACACACAGAAGAGAAAAATCTTCGTGACAGCGAAAAGTGAATAGTTAAATGTTGCAAATTATCGTTATATCATCTTCTGGTTCCGAAATCACTGTATTTATGCAAATAACCGCCGAAAGGAACAAACAACTTATATTTCGGATCTCCATAATTCGAGCATAAATAATACAAACTCTCAATTCCTGTTATACATAAACATTTCCTTAAAAATATTTTCAACAATCTATCCATTTCTATCAACTTTGATTTATTTCTTAAATTCTAACGTGAAATCTAACCAAATATTATTCTAAAAAAAAAAAGTTTCCAAAAATATTAACAACTTTTAATAGATAAATAAATAATAAATAAATATATTAAAACATTATAAATTTGACAAACAAATTAAACGAGATCGAAAGAAAAGAATATCCAATCAAACGTAATTCCAAACAAATATATTCATCATATAATCTTTATATAAATGAATATATAATCGAAACGTTGCAAACAAATTAAATATTGAATGGCGGAAAAAAAAAATTCGAAAAAATAGAGAAATCCAAATAAATTCCAAAAAAAAAACTATTCATCTTAACAAATCTCGAATGAGCAAACGAACAAATCAATTTAACCAAACAGTAATGTTTATATATTTCACGTTATATTGTACGAGAGAGAGAGAGAGAGAGAGAGAGAGAGAGAGAGAGAGAGAGAGAGAGAGAGAGAAGAGAAATGAAACACCGAGTTGCGATTAAGATTAATAAATACCGTTGGGCGAATAAGAAAAATAAGAGAAAGAAAAGGGGAGGAGGAAGGAGGGGGAGGGGAGGCGAAACACGATACGATTTCCGTGGGTATAAAGGTACGAAAGCTTGCCTCGCGTATTTAAAAAGCGTGACCGTAGAGCTGTTGAAGTGGTGGCGGCGGCAGTGGTGATGCTGATTATGGCAGACAACGATCGGAAGCAACTTAAGGGCGGGGAAACGGAATCGGGGACTAGCAGCACGCGCCAGCCACACGCCTCGAGTCTTCTTGGGCCTTTTGCCTTCATCCTCAGACACGTACACCTGGGACAGTTGGCAAGCGAGAGACAAAACCCGGGAATGTCTACACTAGACAGTGTCTGCCTTTCGTTCGACCAAAACTCGAGGAATCGAGGAATCGAATCGAAGAAGGGGTCGATTAAAAAAAAAAGTACAAAAATAAATACAAAAGCGTTAAACTAAAACAACAAGATAAAGGGATAAACAAAAGAGAGAGGGAGGGAAATTGAAATTTCTCAAGAAATATCAATTCTCGTTTCTCTTTAAGGAGATCTTCTTTAAGGAGATGTATGGATGTAACAGGTTGATAAGGTGGAATGCGTTCATTCGTTGAGCTAATGGGATTAAGATGGCTATTCTTACGAGAGGTAAAGTCAGTAATAACGGAAACGTCGTCACAGCGATCTTTTCGAGGATATACATGATTTCCTCGGATGGTAATTTGGCGGACGGTAGGTAGATTAAACCCTCGAGGCAGCGGGTGCAGCAGCCTGCTTACCGTATGCTCCCCATATGGCTCGTCCTCCCTCGAAAAAGCGACCCGCGTAGGCTCGAGCGCCTATATTCACCCTCCCCTGCGCTGGCCCACCTTTCTCACTACCCTTTACCTGCGAATCGTTGTAATAGGTGCAACCATATTTTCACTACCGATGCACTGGATTATGCCAAATCACGGTGTCATTCGTGAGAGATCAGGAGATTCGATTTAGACGCATAGAGCAACCTAACCTCACATAATACGTGCAATATTTTTACTAATGCTGTGTAAAATTGTATCGAAGCATGATGTCATTTGTGGAATTGGAAAATAAAAAGAAAATCGTAATAAGTGTAATTGTATTTTTACTAGTGGTGTATAGAATTTGTATCAAAAAATGGTATCATTCATGGGATAGGGAAATTAAAAAATAAAAAGATAATAAATCCAATGATATGTTTACTAGTGGTATATTAGATTGTGTCAAAGCATCATGTTATTCATGAGATATGAAAATTATAAAATCAAAAGAGAATTTTTACTACTGATATATTGGATTGTATCAAAGCATTGTGTCATTTGTAGGATAAAGAAATCAGATTCGATTTAGACGGATAGAGCAACCTAACCTCACATAATACGTGCAATCTTTTTACTAGTGGTGTGTGAAATTGTATCGAAGCATGGTGTCATTCGTGGAATTGGAAGATAAAAAAAGTAATCATAATCGTATTTTTACTAGTGATGTATAGAATTTGTATCAAAGTATGATACTATTCATGGGATAGAAAAATTAGAAGATAAAAAGAGAAAGGAGATAAAAAGATAATAGATCCAATCGCATGTTTACTAGTGATGTATTGGATTGTGTGAAAACATCGTATTATTCGTGGAATATGAAAATTAGAAGATCAAAAGAGAATTTTTACTACTAGTATATTGAATTGTATCAAAGCATTGTGTCATTTGTAGGATAAAGAAATCAATAGATTCGATTTAGACGCATCGAGTAATAACCTAACCTCACATAATACGTGCAATATTTTTACTAGTGGTGTGTGAAATTGTATCGAAGCATAGTGTCATTTATAAGAGATTCGTTTCAATTATATTTCTTACTACTGATGATAGATTAGATTATGTCAATTAAATATTCGATTTAGATGCATTGAATAATCTAAATAGGTGCAATCATATTTTGATGTATCGAATTATGCCAAAACATGGCATGATTCTATTAAATTAGAAAGTCAAAAGAGAAAGTTAAATGTAACTTAACCTAACATAATCTATCTTTCACCTGCAAATTATTTCCTCTAATAAATATAACTTTATTTTCAACATCGATGCATTAGATTATTCCAAATCAGTCTTAAGATAGAGATATTGAAAGAAAAAAGTTCGATTTGTTTTAAATGCATCGAATAATTTATAATAAATGTTTTTATAATTTTATAATACTATATTTTTATTAAATATTGATTATGAAAAAGCACGTGTCATTCGTGAGACAGAAAAGATCAAATTGAATAAGGGAAGTAAACTTAATCTAATTTAATTTATATAATAATAATAATAATAAATAAAATAATAAACATTAAGTATAATCGACTAAACTTGATTAAATTTTCAGAAGATACGAGTGATGACAATATATGAAACGACTTCCGTTTAAACGAAGACTATTATGGGAAACATTTCCTCGAAATCCTTCAAACACTTGTTCCCTGTATATAAATTATAATCGTAAATCGATTTGAGCCAACACAGGAAATTTAAGCAGTTCTCTCACGAATTAACGAGTAATTCACGATAACGTCTGACGAGAGACTATCCGAAAACAGCGCCGCCCACATCCGGAGGAGGTACTGTTGGTGATGGTGGTGCGATCAGGTTGATCAGTGATCGGTGTAACGTGTCGGTTTTACTTATATACTTAACTCGCATTTATCCAAAGTGATCTTGAACCTTTTATTGGGTCTTTATAAATTCTACAAAATTGTTTCGCTTCATAATTTCGGATGAACATTGAAGAGCGTGTGAAATAGGACAAATATTGTGAAAATCGGTTCAATTTTTTTTCATTTTAACTCGTTCTTTAGATAACAATAATAACGGATAATATATAAATAAATCATACATCGTGCAGAAAATTATATTTAAATCAATCATAATTAGATTTGTCATCGGATATGCTGATAGTCATATAAATTTTTAAAGCTTATTTTTTATATTGACAGACAAAATGCAAATGAATTCGAAAATAAACAAATTTGTTGTGAATTCATGATTTTTTTCTTCTTCTATTTTCTATTGTACACGAATATAATTAAAATATAATTTTTTCTGATAAAGATCAATATAAAGCAAATAATTTTCTGTGATTAAACATTTTTACTACAAATTTTTTCTTCGATTTAAAAAACTATATAGAATTCATATTAATTAATTAAATTCATATTATAAATATTATTCTTTCATACCAACGTTCTCGTATAACAATGAAATAAATACGAAAAAATCTACGAAACGAAAACCAGTTAATAGAATTATATTAATTGTGAAGAATTTCGAAGGCAAAAGAAAAAAATTAAAACCACAATTTTAACCTCTATCCATTACACCGTTCCCTTTCGAATGTTGTTTCTACGCGACAAATAGCTCGAGATGCGAATCGATGGAAAAAAAAAGAAAGAAAGAAAGAAAAAGAACAAGGCTAAAAGAAAACCTGTGAACTGTCATTGGAAGTTTTTGTTCGAAAAAATAAATATCGTCTGATCCAATCTTTGGATAATACATGCGCGTTAAAATAGGTGCGAAGAGCCATCTCTGAGACAGCATAGCTGCGAAGATCGGCAAACGATTATAAGATACTACTGCCTTTCTTTTTTCTTTTCTTTTTTCTTTTTTTCTTTATCCTCTACCGAACTACGCGCGCACTTTTCTACTTTTTCCCCTCTTTCTCTCGCGTGGGAATAGGCACGATCAGATCGTGGACAGCATCGGATCTCGAATCTCGAGAAAAAAAGAGAAAGGAAAAAAAGTTTAAGGAAATTTAGTGGCGTCAGACTTTTGCTAGTGAGATATTCCAGTTAGCTGAAACAAACGAACCAAAATCCACCGCCTTTCTATGGGAATGCATAGTCAATGAGAGGATGATGGTTCGCGATAAGATTCGACGAATTTCGCTTCCTCTTCGTTTAATAAACTTCTACGATTGAAGAAAAACGAGGCTCGAAATTTGTCGCTTTCTAACGATTCTTATCGAAATTTATGTGGCTTTAATAACAAACTTGAATTTATTTTTAATATTATCAATTAAATGCTTCTTTTTGTAGCGTAATTTTTAAAAATATAACATTTTTCATATCAATTAATATTATTTATACTACAAATATATTGGATGCTAGTAGTTAATTGCCAAGTGGCGCTAGTGTCGCCTCGTACAGTATTAATGTAATTTAACATAATAAGTATAATATGAAATCTTTGATAAATTTATCAAGGATAAAAAATTATGAATTATTATCTTTAGAAATTTTGAGAGATTTTATTATAATAAAAATATTCTTTTCTCTTAATAAACAAGATCTTAAACTGACATTTAAAAGTATCAGGATACGATGCATGTGACAATTTTTCTTTTTACAAATTATACTTTCTTAAGCTTTTTAAACGTTTAATTTTCAATTGTTTTCGATTCAGTATTACCTAATAGTGTGCCAAGATTGGGGTACCTGTCACTAATTCCAAATAATTTTCGAACAACGCTTACAGGTGTCAACATTCTCGATGAGACATCCGACACCAATGTTCTTTTTGTTCTAAATAGACCGGGTGGTCCTCTCACCTCTTCTGATCCTATCTTTAGACGATCTCGGATCAGCTTCAACGACGAGCTTACTGCTACTTACTAAAGCGGTACATGGATGAGAAGCGGATGACCAGGGTGAAATCGTCTGGGTGTAACATGGAAGAATTACAAGATGCCCCGCAAGCATCCCTCGAGTATTTGGGATCGGTTGTGTGAAACATGCACTTTTTACCAAAAAAAAAAAAAGTAACAAAGATATCAAATCATCAATTATTTCATGTTATATTATTATTTTAATAAAACTAACATTTAAATAAATATTACATTATTCTTTTAAAAATAAAAATACAATGCAATACTTATTATTTTTTTAACACGATGATGCACAAAAACTATTTATCCATTCATACGATGTGATAAAACACCGCTGTTTCCAAAAATCATTAAACCTCTTAAAGTGATACTGGATTGATGCTAATACCATTTACCACTATTGGTTGAGAACCGTCGTTCCGGTCAAGCGTATAATATATGTATTTTCACGAAATTCGTGCAAAATTTCGCACGCATGAGATGAAATTTTCGATTTATCTTGGTTTATCGAATTCGAATACAACGACTGTATTCCATCGCCACGATTCACGTACGATATACACTTGTTGAAATACATTAAGAGAAAGATGGGACGCTTAATTTTTACCCGATCACCGTCCATTCTCGTTTTCGAATTATTCTACCGCTTACCAGAATGTTTTTACAGCCTTTTACATTCTCATCGGTGGTGCAGCTATAACCGTTTTGGAGGGTCGTATTGTAAAGTCATGCCGGTCTCGAGCGGTCACGTGCGCATTGAGCCATCAAGACAAATATATTGAGGAAGAGGCGGTACGCTTATTACAGGCGAACCTCCACTCTTTCTCGGCCACAAATCAAATAACATTTTCGTGTTGGTAACAACGGAGATGACGTTTTTTGTAAATCACATGCACACGAGATGATGTTACTCGCATCGTACAATTTCTATAATTGTACATACGATTCAAAGGGGAGAATCGGGGAAAAAAATATGAATTCTAAGCGGAAAAGTAAGAAAGGAATTCATTTGAACAGAGATAATAAATTTTCTTATGGTCTGAATCGCGTCGATTCAAAATTTTGCAATTTAAATTAATTAATTAAATTGATTTAAGAGAAGAAAATTACATTAATTTTTATTAATAAAATTTTGTTACAATACTCAAAAGTTTATAAATAAATTGTAACTAAAAACTCAAACTAATCTGTTAATATTATTAAATTATTGTAGAAAAGAAATCACTATTAAAATTCTATAATTACTTGTCTAGATTAATTTTTGTATAAATTTTCAAATCTGAATAAATTATACCATATAAATACTAATTATATTTTAATATCTGTACATCTGAAAAATTTTTATCCATAGTTTTCACAAATTGAATACTTCATCTTACACTTGCCTTCAATATATTTCTACAATTATCATTCTATTATTTTTATCGTGGTAGCATAAATTTTGCCAAAAAAAGAAAAAAATTATACAATAAAAACGAAGAGATCGGTTTTTAAAGGCAATCAGGACTACCTAGTTTTATACGATTCCTCTGGATGGATGGACGAATGATATGGACGGTGAAGAAGGGATAAGCCAGAGGAGAAAATTATCCCGTCAGAGTGTAGAAGGTGAAACGTGTCTCACACTTACGTGTCCGCCCACGCTTGCAACTCGTTACGACTCTTAAGAAATTCACAATACGCGTTTCGTGACCCTGTCAGCGTTTTACCACCTTTAGTATCTTTACATTGTAATCTGATGATAGCAGACCATGCCATAATGTTAACTGGATTGGACTTTAACAAGATATCGCTTCTTCTTCTTATTGGGCGCGTAAATTGTATAAAATAAAGAAAAAGACTTCGTATCTAAGTGCGTGAATTTTTAGCCGTCAATTAAGGCACTGATGCGCATGCCCAAGACGCAGTTATTATCATACATACATTTCAATGATATCGTCAAATATTTACTATAATTGCAAATTATTTATGTAAAATAATTTCTAATATTTTTACAATTTTTTCGAAACAAAATCAATTATAATAAGAAAAAAAAATATTTTATCGGTCTAATATTATTGATTATTATAAAAATATACAACGATTTTCATTAAGAAGGTAATTAATTCACATAAAAAAATTAAACATATTTAAGAAAAAAATCTAGATTTATGTTCTGTTTTTAAATAATAGATATCGATCTGTTACGTGTTAATTGTGTTAATTTTTTGACAATTAATTGACACGTATATTTCTTATTAGATTAATATGTTATGTGTAACAATTAAAACAAAATGAAATTTGTTTAATCGTATATTTATTAAATTAAGTGAAACTCACCAACTAAAAATGTGATTTATTGTTTCTTTATTGAGAGACTATCAATCGATTTAAAAATGGAAGGAGAAAACGATTACGGCGAATTTATACCACGAATCCTCCGCCTCCTGACGCATCCTCGGTCGCTTAATCTAATAAAGCAATTAATAACTAATAACAACTTAATACGGTCCATCCTCGATAAAGTCCATAATTACATACTCTTTAATTACGTGTATCCTGTGCTCGATCGTGGTTCAGTGTTATTTGATTATCGTTCACGAGAGCATTCACGAATTAACGAAGAGGCGGTACTATTTGTTTTCGAAACGCTAAAACCTTGAGAACGGATAATTTATTGATGTTTGAACCTTGATCGGCGTCTGATCAACCGTTTAAAAATCCATATATCCTAGTTGAGAATCCGTAGAGAAAGTACAGGAACAAGAGTTAAACTACTTAAAATCGTTATTGAAATTCTTACAAATTATTCTTTTGTTTATAAAAAGATTTTTTTTAGTGATTTTTAGTATTATTATTATTGGAGATATATAAAGTATATTATATAGATATAGATTGTATTACGTAATAATAAAATATATTTAAATAAATTGTAATATTTCATTATTGGATCAAGTTATGTTTTCTCACAATGAAATAGTAGAACTATTAGAATTCGAAAAAATTCATTAAAAATATCTTTATTAAATTTACTAAAAAAACAACATATTAAATTAAAAATAAAATTATACTAGAAAGGTGCTAAAAAAGTATTTTTGCATATTCTACGTATAATTTATTCTATAATTTTAATATCTTCCACGTTTTTCACACGAAAATAAAGAAATATCTATCACACTCTATATATTCCATTCTATAATTTTTCTTTAAACGACGAAATAGAAGAAACGAATACTTGTAAATATTCTATTCCATCATTTTTCAGACGTGGACGAAGAGGGAATAAAATAAATAGATCGATCATTCGATCCCGACGATACAGATCGACAATTCGACGATAAAAAAAAAAAAGGAAAGAAAAAAGAAAAAGAACCCCCTGATCCACGTGTAGGTATGCAACGTTGGTTGGCGATGCGGATTCCCTTCAAAGAAGGCCCGGTATAAAAATCCCCCGAAACGTGAACGTGCCGGTTCAACGTGACTCGAAGCACAACACTCAAGCACCCAGGAGACGAGTTCGATCGATTCTCCTTCGAATTTCTAGCCCGTACCCTATATATTTAGCATATCCCCCATAACTGACAGCATGTTATTTCACCAACAAATAATACGCAAGAACCATTGTGTATCCGGCGAAGAGCACTTGAGATTGGAGGGCACCCTTAAACGCTTTTAAATACACGCGGAATGGGTGGAAAGGGTGTTGGAGGGCGGCCAAGAGAGAGAGAGAGAGGAGGAGAGTGAATGAGTGCAAGCGTGAGAGGGAGTTGGAGAACAAGAGGGGTGAACACGGCCACGTAGAAAACGCGCGGTCTCGCTACCTGCTAAATTACTACGAACAGCTACGTACTCGGGATGGAGCGAGAAAGAGCACTACTTTTTCTCTTGGGACTCCAATTATCGAAAGGTATTGCCGATGATGAGGATTTAAAACACTCGTTCGTGATACTCGCGACTTATCCCTCTCTCTAATTCTCCTGTAAAATTTCAATGTGAGAATGATCTAATGGTGGATATAAATTTAATCATTCAAGTGAAGATTGACTAAATTTAAATAATATTATTCGTTTTGAAATTAATCTTTCTAAAATAATAAAAATTTTAAAAATTATTCTATTTAATGAAATTATTGAACCAATTGATGAAATCAAATTTCAACAATAGTATATATATATAT
Organism: Apis laboriosa; assembly: GCF_014066325.1. Taxonomy (NCBI): domain Eukaryota; kingdom Metazoa; phylum Arthropoda; class Insecta; order Hymenoptera; family Apidae; genus Apis; species Apis laboriosa. The sequence continues at coordinate 2,076,305 of NW_025223140.1, forward strand.
ATATATATATATATATATATATATATATATATATATAAATACTATATATTTTGTACTATATATTATACTATATATATATTATATATATTATATATATTATATATTATATATATATATATATATATATATAGTATAAAATATATAGTATAATATATATATATATATATATATATGTATCTGGATAATCTAAGTAAGGTATAGATATTAATCCTAAAAAATGTTGTGAAAAAAATGTTAAATTTACTCCAATAAATATTATAACGAATTGAATTTTTAATCATTTAACATTTATTAATGATCCTATAATTAATGGATATCAATGAATAAAACTTGAAATAATTGCAAATATTGCTCTTATTGATAAAACATAATGAAAATGATCAACAACATAATATGTATCATGAAGAATAATATCGATTGAAGAATTGGATTCGAAACGGCGAATTAAAATTTTCATTGAAAGTGAAAAATAATCGTAACTGTTTCTTGTAAAAATAAAAATAAATTATTATTTTCTTAATAATTCTTCGATTAAGAAAGAAAAGTTTCTTGTGTGATCCTTTGATCATTTTCTTTTTATCGATTTATTTTTGATCGTTTAATCTGTTTCCAAGAAACAATTATTAATGAGATAGATATGAGATCGATCAGATTCTTCGTTCGAAAGTGAGGATTGAAATTTGTGTTATTTCGGGGTGCAAACTTTGATCGTTGAATCTCGAATTATTGCTTGGAAATCAGGACCAACGATCTCATCCCATCGTTCGAATTTTGCTCGGCTTTACCTTCCTTCCTTTTCTTTTCTTTTCCCTTTTCGATCCTTCCACCAAGATTCTCTCTTCGTTTCCTTCTCTGCCTCCCTACATCCATTCTCCTATTCTATCAAAACGGTTCCCACGATTTTCGACTGAAACTGAATTGCCAACGACTTTCGCTTTTTCTCTCTCTCTCTCTCTCTTTTACAATATTATACGTCACATGTTTCATGATGAATCTTATTGCGACGTGGAAAATTAATTAATTAGAAAAGTGAACCGATTCTTTTTTGACGTGTTTCATTTTAAATATATGAAATTTGATTATAATAAAATTAATTTTATTAATTAATTTCAAGATTTTTTATACTTCAAAGTACAATGTATATTATGATATTTGAAAGCAGAATTATGTTTAGATTTCATTCAGTGGTTCGATTTTATGCAAATCTAATTTTTTTTTAATTCTTCAGCTTTTGTTTACGTTTCGAATGATTCTCGAAATGATTGTGAATCGTGTTTCCAGACCAATACGATACAAATCACAGAAATGGTTCGGGCCACCATGATTTCAAAGTTATTTTCTACTGGCCGGTCGTTCGAGACTTCTGGAAATCAATTTTTCCCCTCTGGCGCCAATTAACCAGAGTTTTCTCGACTTCGACGTAGGTCCGCCGGTGGATGGAGAACAATCTCAGACTCTGGGAAAGTTAATCGTTCCTTCCGTTTTCCTCTTCTCTTCAACCGGTATAATCTTCGAATTCCTCGCTCCGATTTCAACGCGATTACTTACAACACCAACGATAGTCATCAATTGCAATCACGTTTGAAAACATACCTTCTTCCTAATTTCTCTTTTTCGAATAATTTTTTTCAAAATAATTGAAGAAGATACATTGATAAATATGTTCTTATCATTGTTTGTTTCGAAGCCAAGCTTCGGTTTCAAAAGATATTACACAATAATGGATACCATACATCTTAATAAACCAATATTATTAATAGACGTTCTCGTGGAAGTTTCGTGGAATTTATCCACGATATTTCTAATTTAGCCACCTATTCAATACGATGGGAATATTATAATCGGATTATGTGCATTTAGCCGATCGAATGGAGGAAAATGGTGGCCTGTTGTTGCCATTTTCTTTTTCTTTTTTGCTCTCTTTCTCTCTCTTTCTTTCTCTCTTTCTCTACTTTATTCCCTTTTCGAGAAATCGATAGGCAGTCGTTGCTCGACGAGATGAAGGGCTCACAAAAACCACGAAATCACGATAGATCGGCTAGTTAGGAGAGTTTTGATGAATCCTAATCTTGTGAAATATATGCGTGAATAATGAGGGAGGACAGGCATGGGATGGGGTTCGAATTAAAACATCCTTGTCGTCTTGCAAACTAATGTCTAGATGGCGCTAATGCTATTCGTTAGAAATAGCCTATGATTCAATGTGATGCTCACTTTTACGGATCAATGTAACATAATTTGGCGGTGTCCATTGCAGTAGTCTTGTATAATATATCTAGTCGATTAATATTTGGAAGATTTGCATCTCTGTCTAATCTTCGTGAAATCAAATTCTTGTTACATTTATTTGTTTCTTGCAACTTCTTCTTGTCGTTTGATTATTTTTTAAAGATAAACTTTTTTAACTTAGTTAATCGGAACTTTTGATGTTGAAATATTTATCTAATAAATTCATTAAGCAAGTAAGTCAAGTATGTTTTATTTTGTTTTATTTTTATTTAAAAAGTTTTAAACGTATTGATGGTTATTTTATTAGCAAGTTATAATTGCAATAGGCAAAGGATATTCCAGTGCAGATCTCACATTTTTTTAATTACAAATATTGTGAAATGTAATTAAATTTTTCAATATAATTTTCTATATTTTCTTTCTAAAAATACCCATAATAATATGATGCTTAATAACTATACATAATCGATGATTGTCGGTAAATTATGAAACATCAAAGAAAAGGAAGCTAAAAAAAAAAAAAAAAAATGAAACAATCGTGCTTTCTTTTTGAAAACAATCCATTGAAATAAGCGTTACAATGGACCTTCTGCCCAGCTAAAGAGTCCTCATAAAACAACAGTTCGTCCAAACCAGAGAAAAAGATTATCGAAGAAGAGAGAAGAAAAGGAGAAGAGAGAACTGTTACAATATAACAATATGGCACCCTCCTGTGTGATCGAGTGCCTCTTCGATTGAGAGTGAAATTTCATTTTCCTCCTACTGTTAGGTCGCTACCACGCTTTCAATTTTCACCCATTATCTTATTATTTCATTATAATAATAATCAATTAATATTTCAAAGAAGTTTGTTAAAAATAAATTGTAAAACTTGATAATTAAAAATATAAGAAATAGAAATAAAAAATGTAATTTTGTATATTGTTACTGGTACATTAAATAATTTATTTAGGTTTTTTTTATTGTTAATATCTAAGTTACACTTTTCTAGAATTTAAGATAAAAATTTTGTTAATTTTATCAAATTTAATAAAGTTTGTCTAATATCACTTTTATTTTATTTACATGTAACAGATTGAATTCTGTCAATTATTTAAAATTCTGGCAATTCCTATTCGTTAGCACATACAAGCACATACAATTAGATTAATTAATAATTAATTTGACAATTGGAAGTTCTTTTTTTTTAAAAAAAATTCTGCATCGCGTAATATAATCTAAATACAAATGTTAATAAAAAAATTAATGATTTTCGATTATTTTATGTAATAAAATTATAATTTAATGATCAATTATCATATTATATTAAAAAATATATTTTTCAAACTGTATGTTCCCTTTTTTCAATCAAGTCAAAGTAACAATTTTTCAAGTAGTTTCCTTTAATTTCTCCAAAGTTGTCATGAGTGAAACTACCCTTCTCTTGCTTCGAGTTCCTCCACTTGTATAACAAGTCGTAACACAAAATTTAAAAATTCGTTGGTACAAAGATAAGTTCGATTCCCATTCAGAGAATATCTTTATCGCAAAATAATTCAAAAAAAAAAAAAAAAAAAAGAAAAAGAAAAAAAAGAAAAAACCACCGTTAAATTCCACCACCAGAGATGTATACATACGTGCAACATAAATTACATGGTGCGCATTGACGACCTGGCGCCCCACATTCTGATGCTTGCCAAATTTCAACGTTCAACGAACAGTTCCCCCCCAATTCCCAATGATTATCCACTTAAATCCTCGCGAAGTCGCGAGTAATTATGCGAGGGTGCGAAGGTCAATTTGATAATTGCATTATTCCGTTGCAAATAATTACCACCTTTCCTGCCAAATGCAAATCGTTCAAGAAGAATTTTCTGCATTCTTCTACTCTTAATTGTACAAACTGATTCCATTCTTAATTTCCCTCGATAATTATATAAAGATTATTGAATATCTTGTTGAAACTACGAACAATATAAATCTATTTTCACTTTTGCTTCTTCAATAATTGTTATACTCGATTTTAAAATAGACTTTGTACAAGTGATTATTAAAAATATTTGTATTGTACATATGCTTATTTTTTTTTTTTTTTTTTTTTTGTAAGAATTAATATTTTACCTTTCATAATAATCATATCAAAAGTTACGTTAGACAATGTTGTTAGAAAATATAGATACTTGAATTTATTTATTGTATAATTTTTTTAATATATGTAATTTTTTTAATATATGATTTTTTAAATATACGATGTACAAATTTGTAACTATTAAATCAACAGGATGATTTCTATATATATAGATATTATAAAGTTATATGTATAAATATATAAAGTTTAAAGATTTTATAGATTTATAGTTTCATTAAATAATAAGAAAATATTTATACATATGAAGGTAAAATGAAAAATTGAAATGTAATTACAAAGTAATTTTTATTTATAATGAATATTTGTGCAAATTCATATATTTTAGAAATTTGTTTCTTATATACGTACAAAGATATTTCAAATTGGCTTGTTTATTAAAATATTAGTATTTTTGCGTAAAATATTTGTTATATATATTTATAACGCGTAAAATTTGAAATCATATAGCATGACATTTATGTATTTATTTTAAGTATAATGTATATGTATAGTATATTAGTAGAAAGAATGAAAAAGCAAGTAAGACCAACTGCCTTCGTCTGAGGTTAAAGAGGGGAGAAGCACGCGTCTGCCACGCTCCCAGTATACACACCTGGGACCAGTTGGCTAGCGAGAGAAATCTTTTTCACCCTAAATACAAACAATATCCAATTATTAACAAATTACAACTGTAAAATTGGAAATATTTTGGAAACGTAGAAACGAAAAATCATGATTCGAAATTAAAATAAACAAAGGAATACTTTGATCCATTTTGTCTATTGCAATCTTGCAATCTGGTAAGAAGTAATAATTGAAAGTTTTTAATAAACGTTAAAAAAATGAATTTCAACTTTGTTGTCACATTTCTATATTCGAAAATATAAATAAAAAGAAAAAAATCTATGACTATATACTTATACAAATTAATAATAAGTTTGAAATTCATTGAATTTAAAACGTTTAAAAAATTAATATTTATATACAAAAAATAATTACAAAATAATTAATATACAAAAAATTATACAATAAATAAATTCAAGTATCTATATTTTTTAACAACATTATCTAACGTAACTTTTGATATGATTATTATGAAAGGTAAAATATTAATTCTTACAAAAAAAAAAAAAAAAAAAAAAATAAGCATATGTACAATACAAATAATATCAAAATATAATCAGCATAAAAAAATATAACTATAAATAATCTTTTATATTTATTCTACCTGTAATCAATTTTACAATAAATATTAATTTCAATTTCTCTTCACAGGTATTTTTAGAAATGACAAATATTAAATCAACAGGATGAATATTTTGTTTTTCTACTTTTGTATATAATAAGGTTTGAACGAACTCCTATAATTTCGTGACGAAGGAAGTAAAATTATTCGAGCGAATGTCCTTTCAATTTCAATGGAAGTCTTCCACTGAAAGAGCAACCGCTCGAAGTTCCTTCCTCCACAGGTTTCAAACACGTAACACTAAAAATAGATTAAAATACATATAAATATAATTATTTATTACAATTGACATAATTCTTCACAAGTAGAAGAAGGAAAAACTTTTTATATTTTAATTTAATTATTTTTCTTTTATTTTCAATCCTACTATTTAATAAATATCTCTTTTTTTTCCATTTTTAAAATTATTGACTTCAAATTCAAGAATAATTATTTTATCATTCAGATACTATATTTCGAATGATTCTCAATTATAGAAAAGTATAGCATCTGGTTTTCATATTATAATAGTTGATCCCATAGTATATGGTAGTCTGTTTCCTTAAATATTAAAAAAGGAAACATTCTTTCAATAGAATAAAAGTATAATAAAAAGATATCTGTGTACAAGTCTTCTGCGTATATCATTGTATATTAAAAAAAATAATAACAATAATGAACGAATTTATGATAGTTAATAAATAATAACATAATTGTCAAAAATTTGCTAATAGTAAATTAATTATACTTGTTTTTTTATCTTCTAGAATTTCATGAAAGGAAATATCAATACCAAAATTAGAAAATGCCGAAAACATAGGGCGACACAATGCTTGATTATTAAGAAGAAAATCGAAACAAACGAACCGCCTATTGGACCTTTGAGACAAGTAAACAAAAATGCCGACAGGAAATTGAAACTAAGCTGAAAACTCGGAATTAAAGTCGCATTAATCATATCTTCCGGTTTATTTTGAAACACAAATTTATTTGAAATAAACAATAAATTTATACGTACATATATATATATATATATATATATATATATATGTATTCTACTTTATACGAAATTTAATTAATGTAAATTATTTATTACATACCTACATTTAATTACAATTTTTAATAATAATTTTTAAAATGTAAAATTAAAATATAAAATGAAATTTTTAAATATGATATTTTAAAAAAGATTTCTATCGACAAGTTAAGAGTATAATCTATCTATACATTTAAATATTATAATTTATGGGATAAAATTTAAAATCTAATATTTTAAAATAAATTATTATCTATCTATTAAAATAATTTAATAATTTTTAACAATTTAACAATTTCAAGCAAGTATATCATTATAAGCATCATTCATAAAATCGATCCAAATATTTATTATTTATTAATATAATATAAATAATATATTTATTAATATTATTTATTAATAATAATATAATATTTATAATTAATAATAATAATATTTTTTCAGGAATTAAAATATAATATTTTTATTATATTAATATTTTCTCTCTCTTCATTATTGTAAAATTTGTATTATAAATTTATATTATAATTTATATTATAAAGTCAAGTTAATCGCAAATATGTGCATTTTTATATAGTTTTTATGGAGATATTAAGCTTTGAGTAAGAAGCTATATTAAAAAAGGAAATAAAAATGGGCAGCAGGTTGGTGCCGGTTTTGGCGCTCTCTAAAACGCCTGAACCGATGATCATATTCCAGATAACCTGGTTAACCCCTCTAGCCCGTTATTATAATATTTGCCAACCCAAAATATAGTAATTGCTTATTTGCTCGAGCCCAATTACCACAACATCCAGATACTTACATCCATGAATTTTTCGTTCTATACGCGCAGGATAGTTGAGAACGTTTTTATTATTCATTTTAAATGTCTAGATCACACTGGCTGTACGATTATACATATTAAAGATAACGTATATAAAATATTTTTAATTTTATTTAATATTATTGTCATTATTAAAAATAATTCTTATTCTCAGCAGTATAAACCATTTATATCAGTTTTTAATTTTTTTATATATTATATTTAAAAATGATGAGGAGAAATCAATTTAAAATAAATAAATAAATTTCAGATATAGAATAATATTTTTTTTGTTTCATGTCTTACTTATTTCTAAACTAGATCTCTAGAACTCTACTTTTGTAATTTTAACGATATAATGATTTGAAATTAATTTAAAATGAAATTATAATTTTAATAATTGAAATAATTATTTAATTAAATGCTCGCTATTGTCAAGAACACTATCTTGTATGAAAACATTCATATTGTATATCAAGTTACATTATGTTTTATGAAATCATTATATAGAAATATATTATAAAATCAAGTAATTTATATTTTTTTTATTAAAAATTAAAATTATAATTTATAATATAACAGTAATAGAAATGTGTTTGATTGACATCCCGTATTTTATTTATGATCTATGCGCCAAAAGCAAATATAGATAAGAAGAATAAATAATAGTTAATAGGAATAAATAAAAAGAAGGACAGATAAGATAAAAATATTGAAATAAGCGCCATCTCTAGATTGCCGCAAATGAAATATGAAGAAAGAACAGAAAATAATGAGAAAAGGATAGAAAGAGGATAAGAATTAACAGTTAGTGCCATCTCCCGAATATTAAAGATATCTTTAAAAATAGAATAAAAAAGAATTGGAGATAAACGCTGTCTCATAAATACTTTTAAAAAGATATTTTTTTATGATATTTAAAAATGGCGCTAATTGTTAATTCTTTCTAAAATCCTATCTATATTTTCTTTCATTTTTTTTTATTTTTTCTTTATGTATTCGTGACATTCTGAAAATATCGCTGATTTTTAATATTTTTATCTTATTTCTATTTTTGTCTTATTATTTGCTCTACTCGTCTATAAATAGTAAGTAATACTCGTTCTATAAAAATACGCTCAAAAAATGATTTTGACACACGATTAATTTTATTTTTACTTATTAAAAATCTTAACAAAATCCATTTAATTTTTATATTTTTATATCATAAATATATATGTAAATTATATGTTTATATCATATAGCATATTCAAATGAATTGATAAATGCAATTTAAAATATATTAAATTATAAATATATAATATTAATTTTTAATAAAAACTATAATGTACGTATTTAATTTTTATTATATTACAGTATAAAATGCAATAAAACTAATTTTAGAAAAATGAATATCCTTATCTATTTCCTAATTTCTAAAATTAAGGATAAAAGATGTATAACAATTCTATGATACAATTAAAGTTCATTAGAATTGGAAAATAATGTTTAAAGTACACATTTTATGGTTTCCATAATTTCAAAAGGCCATCTTCACTATAAGAACATAAAAGATTTTGATGTGGATGATGTGTTAAACCTATAACATCTTTTTCATGTATCTGAAATGTGAAAATAATATCAATAAATATATAATATAAAAATAAATTATCAAAGTGAATAAACTTACATTAAGAGTTCTTTCAAGTTTTCCTGATGATGTAGAAAAACAATAAAGCACAAGATCTTCACCAACACAATAAATAAATTCACCACGTGGACTTACAACAGTACACACAAAGTCACCTCCCTCTCGTTTTCCACTAGAGAATGATCTCACTATTTGTCCTTGCATATTCATAATTACTACTGTATTTGAACGATTACACACTACAAAATGTTCTGGATTTCGAGGAAGAAGATGAATGCTATTAACAGTTAAATCTGCAGCTCCTAAAGATTTGTATGTACCTATGCATTCTGTTGTTTTCAAACTCCAAACTTTTACAGTTCCATCTGATGATGCACTAATATAATCAATATAAATGAAAGCATTTAATGATTATTTCATGAAATTCAATTAATTGAAATATTAAAATTTATATTATACCTTATTAAATTATGTCCATCTGGTGCAAACACTACTTCATTTACAAAAGAAGCATGCCCACGAAATTCTTTTAAAGTTTTTCCAGATTTAAGTCCATGTATTCTATGTATTACAATTAAATAAAATATAAATTAAAATATAAATCATTCTGTTAATGTTAAAAATAAATTTTCAATATGCTATATACCTTATAGTAGTATCAAATGATGCGGATAAAATTTGACTGTTATCTCTACTAAATTGAAGACATGTAACACCTTTTGAATGAGCTTTTTCAAATCTTCTTAAACATTGTCCACTTTGAACTCTCCATACTTTTATTTTGCCATCTTGTCCACCACCAGCTAACATTTCACTATCACGACTAAAAGCCATTGATAACACAGCTTGCTCCATCATCATAAAATTATCTTGAGCTTGATATTTTAAATCTTTTCTGATTTTACCAGTTGTGAAATTCCATACTTCAATAAATCCATCAACAGAACCAGTAACCAAATATTGACCATCTGGTGAAAATCTTGCACATTCTACATGAGATTTTTGACCAAATTTTATTTGTTTTGAAAGTTGAGTGGGATATTTTTCATCTTCTTGATCTCGTACTGCTGCTTTTCCTCTAAACAAATCTATTGTAGTACCAGGTGGAAGTAAACCTTGATGTTGTTGCCATTTTAATGCTTGTCCTAATAATGCAAGTAGTCTACTTGATGGCACAACTGATACTTCACCAGCAAGAGCTGTAGCTATATAAGCTCTTCGTTTTTCCTTTGTACTTCCATCAGGATATGCTTCACGTGGATCAAAATATGAACGTGCAAGTAAATTTTCTACATAAAAAACATAATGTTAAAATTAAATAAATAAAAATAAAATAAAATTAAATTATAAATAGTATAAAACTATTTCAGTATAATAACATTTAATTTATATAATATCTAATTATATAATATTAAAATAAATAAAATTATTATCTTCATTTACCATACCTAAATGTATATATCTTTCAGGTTCTTGTTGTTTCATCATAATCATAGGATCTGTTTGTCGCAATAATGATCGAGCTGCTCCTAATTCTCGTAGTTCAATTAATTCTAGTACAACCTATGGATTATTATAAATATCAGATAAATTATTATAATTATAAAAATTATAAAAAATTTATATATGTAATAAATGACAAACCTGTTCATATAAATCAATGAGCTTTTTATCTGGTAACTTTAATGATTGTATTGCCTTTAATACTGTATCCCAATGCCCATTATTTATATCTGCTACAAAACCATCTACACTATCTACTGTATTCAATGATACACCTGTTTCTTCCTATAAATATTATATAATTTTACTTGTATTCTTTTCGAATTCATTAAAAAGTTAATTCATAATAACTATTCATTAAGATAAAAATATATATAAAAATAATAAATAAATACCTGCAATGTTTGTAATGTTTTGACAAGATTCGACTCTTTTAGATATTGTTGTATTAAACGAATTACGCTAAAATCAAACAATAAAATATAAATTTTAAGAACAAATATAAAAATTTAATTATAAATATTACATATAAAATAATTACTCTGCAGATTCAATTTCAATTGACATTTTTTACAATATTTTAAAAATAATATATAAGAAAATAATATTTCTATTTAATAAAGAATGACAGTCACGAATAATATCATGCTTGATACAGTGTTACCACTATTAAATTATAATTATAAATAGTTATGTTTCCAATTTTTATTACTAAATTTAAATAAACTAGGTTATTTATTCAAGAACTTTAAAACATCTATATATTATGTAATATATATATATATATATATATAAAATTTTTACAATAATTTAAATATCTTTATACATCAAATTTCCTATAATATTGCTATATTCATATTAAAGATTATATTGTACAGTTTATATAGTGTATTATATTATAGTTTATAATTTATATAGTTTAAAAATTATATACGAATATATGAAAAAATTTGTATGTGACATACTCTATTATGTATATATTTAAAAAATATATATATATACTATATGTACTATATATATATATGAGAGTTTACATTACATAACATTACATACATACATTACATACATTACATTACATTGTAAAAATCAAAATTATTTAAATTATTATTAATTAAAAATATAATTATTATTATAAATATTTCATATTTTTCAATATTAATTATAAATATTTTCTTGTAAATGATTCTAATTCTTATTATATTATTATAAAATAAAAATTAACTATAGAAATTCACTGCAACTTACTTCAAAACATTATATACTAATCATGATAACAAGATTAAATAAATTTTAATTTTTGGAGAATAATTTACAAAGAATAATGGTTTTAACACATATATTTAAATTTCGTATTTTTTATGAACCAACCCATTCTTTCTTTGTTTACAGGTATGCATGTATTCTTGATGAAACATTACATAGTACAATTCGATCATGATCTATCTGAATGAAATCTTTACTAATTTGTGAAACAATAGAAAGAATATATTTATTACTTAGTATTCAATAAATTTAAAGTTTATGTATATTATCATAAATATCTTAATACAAGTATACAATGCATTTCAAAATATTAAAATTACTTTCCGATATCAAGAAATTATAATGTGCAGTATATAATTGTGCGTTACTGTGATTTTATATTTATTCTAACCTAACAGTACGTCTTATCATTTCGTGCAATATTTTTTATAGTACGTACATTATTGTATTATCGATCATTAAAAAATTGCGCTATTATTATAACACGTACAATAACCTTATTATTAAAAAAAATTCTTTTTTAACTAATTGAGATAAAACAAAATTATAAAACTTGAGTATTAAAAAAATTTTAATATTATAAAACAAAATTGCAAGATATAAGATTGTAAGTAGAATTATTAAACATTTATATATTCAATATGTTAACATAACATAATTTATAGCAAAATGAATATTGTATTAATATTTGTAGTAATATCATTATATTTTTTATCATTAAAAGAAAAAAAAAATCAATTTTAATATCTATATTATAAAAAGGAATTTTATTTTTGATTAATTATTATTGTTAAATAATATTAAGAATTATTTATATTTTATATAATATTCTTATTTTTTTTTCAGATATAAATCATATAATATGAAAATAACTGCCAATATGGCCAATAATTTTATAGAAAAACAATATAATAACATAATTAAATCACCAAATGATAAAAGAGAATACAGAGGTTTATTACTTAATAATAAAATGAAAGTTTTACTGATTAGTGATGCTACAACTGATAAAAGTGCCGCAGCATTGAATGTGAATATTGGTAAAATCAAATATATAATTATATATATTTTTAATTTTTAAATATAATAAAATATAATAATTATTTTTATAATATAGATTTTATATCTTTATATTATGTATTTTTATAGGTTATTTAAGTGAACCAGATGATTTATTAGGTTTAGCACATTTTTGTGAACATATGTTATTCTTAGGAACGGAAAAATATCCAGAAAAAAATGATTATAATAAATATTTATCACAAAATGGTGGTTCATATAATGCATCAACTCATATGGATCATACACTTTATTATTTTGATGTACATGCAGAAAAATTAAGAGGTGCATTAGATCGTTTTGCACAATTTTTTATTGCACCACTTTTTACAGAAGCTTTAACTGATTTAGAATTAAATGCTATTCATTTGGAATGTGAGAAAAATATAGCAAATGACACATGGCGCCTTGATCAATTAGAAAAATCATCTGCTGATCCAAATCATCCTTTTTCAAGGTTTGCTACTGGAAATAAGGAAACCTTAGATATAATTCCAAAACAAAAAGGAATAAATGTAAGAGAAAAATTACTTGAATTTCATAATAAATTTTATTCTTCTAATATTATGGCATTATGTGTACTTGGCAAAGGTAAATCAAATATTTATTTGATTTTATTATTATTATTTATTTATTACTTATATCAATTAATCAATTAATTTTAATAAAGTTATAATTTTAATTAAAAAATATAATTTTTAAAATAAAATTATAATTTTTTTTATATATTCTTTTATATATTCTAAACAAATTTAAATATATTTAATATTTATAATTAATTAATATGCTTTATATTACATGAAATAAAACTTTAAATAAAAAATTATTTATAAATTATACTTATTTTCAGAGAGTTTAAATGAACTTGAAAAAATGGTAGTAGAGTTATTTTCTCAAGTGAAAAATAAAGAAATTCCAGTACCTACTTGGCCAAAACATCCTTTTAATGAGCAACACTTCCAACATAAGTGGTATATTGTTCCAATAAAAGACATTAGGAGTTTGTATATTATATTTCCTATACCTGATTTACGAGAACATTACAAATCAGCGGTAATAACTATGTTTATGTTATTTTTTAACATATTAAATTAGTTTTCTCTTTTATATAATAAAAACATATTCACTTTATTTTTTTTTAGCCTGCACATTACATTTCACATTTATTAGGACATGAAGGTGAAGGATCACTCTTATCTTTATTGAAAGCAAAAGGATGGTGTAATTCATTAGGATCAGGTAAACGATTAGGTGCTAGAGGTTTTAGCTTCTTTGTTGTTTTTGTTGATTTAACAGAAGAAGGTATTCAACATATTGATGATATTGTTCTATTAACCTTCCAATATATTAATATGTTAAAAAGAAATGGGCCAATTGAATGGATTTACAATGTAATTATTTATAAATTAATTATTATATAATACAGACACTTAAATATTAACACTTCGCCATTAAGAACTAATAATTCTATATCTAGTTTGCAAGAAAAAAAAAAAAAATATATATATATATATGTATTATATTAATTATATATATTATATATTATTATAAAATTAATATAATATATAATATAATTATATAATATATTAAGAAGTAACAAATAATTTTAAATATTTGCATAAAAAATTATGCATTTCATTGGTGAAGTGTTAATTGTAAGGATAAAATTATATTTAATCAAATAACTATTTTATTTTGAAGGAATATAAAGATGTAGCAAATATAAATTTCCGATTTAAAGAAAAAAGTTATCCTTGTGATTATGTCAGTGGTTTAGCACAAATATTGTATGATTATCCAATAGAAGATATTTTAATAGTAGAACATCTTTTTCTACAATGGAAACCAGATTTAATTAAATGTATAATGGAATTTTTGAAACCAGAAAATGTTAGAATTCATATAGTTGGAAAGTTATTTGAAAACATATCTGATGAAACCGAAAAATGGTATGGTGTTAAATTTAAAAAAGAAAAGATATCACCAGACATTATAAATAAATGGATTAATGCTGGTTTAAATCCAGATTTAAAATTACCACCAAAGAATGAATTTATACCAGAAAAATTTGATATAAAACCAATAGGAGACAAAGTAAATAAATTTATTTATTTTTTTTATGTATTTTTATATGTATATATATAATAAATTTTGTTTTTATTATATATAGACATCCAAATTTCCAGTTATTATTGAAGATACTTCGTTAATAAGATTATGGTTTAAGCAAGATGAAGAATTTCTTATACCCAAGGCTAATTTATTTCTTGATTTTGTCAGGTAAAAATATTTTAAAAAAATAAAATTCTGTATATTTATAATGATTGAAAATATTTCAATATTTTATATGCATTATAGTTAGAGGTTGAATGATACACTGATCCTGATTATTTTATCTCTGATGAAGTT
Organism: Apis laboriosa; assembly: GCF_014066325.1. Lineage (NCBI taxonomy): Eukaryota > Metazoa > Arthropoda > Insecta > Hymenoptera > Apidae > Apis > Apis laboriosa. The sequence continues at coordinate 2,091,571 of NW_025223140.1, forward strand.
AACAACAATGTTTGTCATATTTCTTTCAAGATGATATAGCTTTTATATATACATATGTATGTATAAAAGCAATTTTAATATAATTGCATTACTGAATCAAAAAAGTATGAATTTTCTGATTATGTATTATACATGTTATCATATTATACATAAAAAATATATAAAGTAATTATATAATTAATTTTGAGAATGAATTAATATCTATTAAAATGAATTCTTAAATTTTTTTAAATTCTTAAATTAATGTAAAATTGTTATTTTTTATGATTGCATAGATAAAATTTATTAATTATTTCAATAACTGTATATAGTCTAAAAATACATATATATATATATATTAAAATATAAAAAATTATACTTTGCCGTTAAGAACTAATTACTTATTTATTTAAAATATTTATATAATATAAATTTATACTTTTTCAAAATCAATTCTCATTAATACTATTTTATTAGACTAAGGAAACTCTTTATACTAAATACATATTTTTTCATATTTATATTAAATATATTATAAAATTATTTAATACTTTGTTTACAGTCCACTAGCATATTTGGATCCTCTTAGTTATAATCTAACATACATATTTGTATTATTATTTCGTGATGCTTTAAATGAATTTGCATATGCTGCTGATATAGTTGGTCTTAAATGGGAACTTACTAATAGTAAATATGGGATGACAGTGAGTAAAAGCTGATTAAATATTTTATTATATTATTATATATTATAATATAATTGTATTATATATTTTTAGTTGGGAATTGTTGGCTATGATGATAAACAACGTGTTTTACTAGATAAAATTATAGATAAAATGCTTAATTTTAAAGTTGATCGAAAAAGATTTGCAATTTGGAAAGAAAATGTAATTTTTTTATTAATTTTTTTACATGTATTATATATTTTATATATTATTATATTTATCATTGATTTTTATGAATTTTAGTATTCTAGAAGTCTAAAAAATTATAAAGCTGAACAACCATATCAGCATGCAGTTTATTACCTTGCTGTATTATTATCAGAACAAATTTGGATGAAGGATGAATTATTAAATGCCTTATCTTGTAAGTTTGTAAAATATCTAGATATTTTAATCAATAAATAGATACATAAATAAAAAATATTCATTATAACTATTATCTTCTTTATAATTTATTATTAATATCACAATATAATATATAGTATTATATATATTATATATTATATATAGTATTATACAATATATTTTATATTTAATATTATATAGAATTTGCCAAAATATTCTTAATAATTTAAGATAAAAATATTAAAATTTTTATTTATTATATTTATATCTAGATTTAACTGTTGAAAAAGTTGAAAATTTTATTCCACAATTTTTGAGTAAAATACATATGGAATGTTTAATACATGGTAACATGACAATGTCAGAAGCTATAGAAACAGCAAGACTGATAGAATCAAAATTATCAAATGCAATTCCTCATATAATTCCACTTTTATCTAGACAATTAATTTTACATCGTGAAATCAAATTAGAAGATGGTAAGTATATTTAATCTTTTATATTAAAATAATTTTTCAAATAATATCTGTAGTAAAATTTATCATAAATTTGGATATATCAAACAAAAATTTTCATAAAAAATTAATAATTTATAAATATTATCTATATTCTTTGTCACATTAAATTATACCAATTTTATATATTATTTATGTATTTTAATTATTTATAATAGTTTTTTTGTTTTAAGAAAAATATTTTTCTTAGGTTGTCATTTTTTATTTGAAGTGCAAACTAAATATCATAGCAGTTCATGTACACAAATTTACTGCCAAACTGGTTTACAATCAACAGAATCAAATATGTTACTAGAACTTTTAGCACAGATTTTATCAGAACCTTGTTTTACTACACTAAGAACTAAAGAACAATTGGGATATATAGTATTTAGTGGAGTACGAAGAACAAATGGTGCACAAGGTTTAAGAATTATAGTTCAAAGTGATAGACATCCTAAATATGTTGAACAAAGAATTCATACATTTTTAAATTCTATGCTGGTTAGTAATTAAATTTTAAATATTACTAAATATTCAGAATTTGCATTCAAATTTAATATATTTCAGCAAAATATTTCATCTATGACAGAAGAAGAATTTAATGCACATAAAGAATCATTAGCAATACGACGACTTGAAAAACCTAAACAAATGACCACTTTATCTTCGATATTTTGGAATGAAATTGTATCACAACAATATAATTTTGATCGAGCAAATATTGAAGTTGCATATTTAAGAACTATAACAAAAGAACAAATATTAGAGTTTTATAAAGTATGTATCTAATAATATTATTATTTAAATAAATTTATATAAGTATATAATTAAATAATAATTAAATAAATTTAAATAAATATATATTGTAATATGAATTAAATTTTTTACATTTGTAGAATATACTTCGAAATGATATTCAACGTAAATTATCAGTACATGTAATTTCTACATTAAAAGATCAAAATTCAAACAATGAAAAAGCAGTGGAATCCAATAAAAATACTGAGCAATCAAATGAAATAAATAATACTATTGAATATAAAAAAATTGATGATATTTTGTCTTTTAAAATTAGTCAGAATTTATATTCATTGCCAAAACCATTTACTGATGTACCAAGGAAAGGAGTACATTCGTCAAAATTATGACCAGCTTAATAATAATTGTGAATATGTGTTTTAATCATGTCATTCTATCAGCAGATTGTAGTGAATATCAAGTAAATAAATAATTCTAACATGCTCTGTTACATAAATAAAATTGTTTAAAATATTAAACAATTTTTTGAAAATATTAATTTTATAAATATTAATAAATAGAAAAATAAAAAAAGTAGTAAGTACATTAAATGGAAATGTTAAATATAATAATAAAAAATATGTCAAACATATAATGAAGTTACATATATATTTTATTTATTTCTATATAAATCTATAAATAAATATATTATCAATAATACATTAGCATTTACAATTGTGTATTTAATGCATTAAAAAAAAGATTTAAATTTAAATTGTTTTATTATACATTAAAATTTCTATATGAATAATTTTTATATTATTTTCTAATTTAAGATTTAATTAAAATCTATATCTCAAATGGAGAATATTTTGAAAATTTTATAACTCAATTTTTATTGATTCAATAGATTATTAAAAAAAAAGATGTAATAAAAATTGAGTTAATTGATTAAAAATTAGCATATTGGTAATAAGCAAATATATTGTGATAATTCAATTTTTTTTACTTCTTTCTATATATATATAAGATTTGTTTCTATATATAAGATTTGTTTAACATATTGGCAAGATTCTTCCAATTAAAAAAAAACCAGCATAATATAAATTGAATTATATTTATTTATTAATTTTAATTTTGAATTATTAAATTTCATTCAAAATAATAATAATAATAATAAATATATTAGAAAAATATCTTAAAAAGTCTTTAATCACATTTAAAATGTTAAAGATAATTTCTATAGCTTCACGTAATATTATCTCGTTTTGTGTAAAAATTTCACAATATAATTAGAATTTGTTCTATTCGATTAAATATAAATAAATTAAAATATATATTTTGCAATTTTAGCTGGAAAATTATTAATACAATCATATCTTCAAATAGAGCATCATTGAATTATTAAGATGAAAATTATTCAAATCGATTACACAACATTCAGTTGATATTAATAATATTTATTAAATAATCCAATACAATATTATTTACTAATCTAATTGTTATAATAGATTATTTATTTTTAATAAGTAGATTTTATTTATGAATTTTTGTCATAAATAAGAAAGAATATTTACATTAATAAACAATAATTACATAAATAAATTAATGTTAAGAAAATTACGTACTTATATCTCAGAATTATAAAGCTGCTTGTTTTCATTTACATCATAAAAATATTTTATTGGATAGATTATAAAGTATTTTCAATATTTTATTTTTAAATTTTTTGGAGAAAGAATTCACATATTATTGTTTTTTATTTATTCTTTTCTTTTTTTTGTATATATTTTTATTTTTTTAATATAATTTTTTTATACTTTTCTTGTATATTTTTCAATATTTCTAATTCATGTATGCATATTATTTTACATATATAATGTCTAATAATAATATATATATATAATTAGATTCGAGTAAAAAGTAATAAAAAATAATTTATATTTATGTTATAAGTGAAGAACAAATTTTATTAGAAATTAGCTTTTATTACGAAAGTTAGAAATAGTTCTAATTTTCCATAAATATAAATATTTTGCATAATTTATTTTATTATTTATTTATAATATTATTTGTATTCTAATATTAATATTTAATTTATTTAGTACATTATTTATAATATTATTATTTAGAGAAAAAAATTTATAAAACTTTTTTGTCGATATAATTTTATTCTATTTTAGTTTATATTAAACAAATACACTTGAAAAACTTATAAACAAGAATAAAAATATGTTAATGCTTTATTAAATATATACATATATTTATTTATTTATTTTAAATATATTAAACAATATGAACACATATATTAAATTAAATAATATTGACATGTATACCGCTATTCTTAATAAATATACCATTTCTTAAAATAGATGTCGTTATATTCTTTTTCTTAATAGATGTCAAATTTTAGTTTTAATACTGTATTTTGAATTGTTTAGATGGCGTTAAAAACGCTTTGCGAAATGCAAATTCGAGTATCCTATCTATTCCTTGTCAATTGTGGCTTCTCTTCAAGTTGATTCTCTTCGGTTTCGCTGATCTCAAGTGCTCAAAATCCTCTTTGAGATATTTCGTATCGCCCTTATACACCTGAAAAGGGGTAGTTCTACAGTTGGACGTGCATCTAAGTAAGTTAAGAAGTAAAAGTTTTTAAAAAACTTAAATAATAGTTGTTCATTTATAAGATAACCTGATCTTTATAAAAGGTTCAACTTTTTTATAAATTTCAGCCATCGCGGTTTCATTGTATGACCTTAATTTTAGAAATGATAAATTATTTAAAATATATATTTTTTAACATATATTTAAGAATGCTAATAATTCTATAAAGTAAATTTATAAGTAAGAATCTTGACGTAATAGAATATATTTAATGAAAGTCGCCATTTGTCAAAGAAGTGCCAACAGATTTAAAGTCAAATGCCAGCTCATTATGGTTGCATTATAGTTTCTTTTTTAACCTTATTAAATTTATATCTTACAATATAAATATTTTTAATAAATATAAGAGCAATTTTATTTAAAACAATTATAATAATTTTTAAAATCTATGTTAACATGTTTAAATATGTTTAACATAAAGCAAACAATATTATAAATATATTAACTTTTTTTAATTTAAAAAATTGAAAAGTTTTAAAACATATTTATTAAAATTTCTATTCTTTCAGAAAGGTATTGTATGAGTCAAAAAATAGAAAAACCAATATTATCAGGTCAACGCATAAAGACCAGAAAAAGAGGTATGTTTTTAAAAATATAATTATTATAATTATTATGTAAATAAAATTATTATAATTTAGATGATATGTAATGAAAATTACAAAAATAATATTTTAGATGAAAAAGAAAAATATGACCCAATGGGATTTCGAGATGCGATTTTACTTGGTTTGGAAAAGGCTGGTAACGACTTAGATGCAATTTCAAAGTACTTGGACGCAGCTGGCTCTAAATTAGATTACCGCCGATATGGGGAGGACTTATTTGACATCTTAATAGCTGGTGGACTTTTGGTTCCAGGCGGTTCTATTGCTCAAGATGGTGATAAACCAGTTAAAACTACTGCTTGTGTTTTTGAACAACCAGAAGATATGGAATCTATGCGAAATTTTGAACAAGTAATATATTCTATTCTACATATATTTAAAAAAAGTATTTTTCTATAAGACTTTCATTCATATGATATAATATATAATAATAAAATATTTAATATTTTGAAAATAATTATTTATAGGTTTTTATTAAACTTATGAGACGTTATAAATATCTGGAAAAAATGTTTGAAGAAGAAATGAAAAAAGTATTGGTTTTTATGAAAGGTTTTACTCCTAAAGAAAGAATAAAATTAGCTAGAATGACAGCTCTATGGATATCCAATGGTTCTGTTCCACCTACTGTTTTATCAGTTTTAATTAATGAACATCTGGTTAAAGACAACTTAGCATTAGACTTTCTATTAGAAGTTTTTGTCACTTGGAGACAGGAAAAAGGTCTATCAAGTTTAATGACTGCATTGAAAAAAGGCAATATTGAAGGAAGGTATGAGAAAATTTCATATTCTAAAATCTATTGTTATATCTATACTCTTTTATATCTATTGATTTTTTGTTTTATTCTTATTTTTTTTATTTTTATTTTTTTTATTTTTTTTTATTTTTTTTATTTATTTATTTTTTTTTTTTTCAATACTAATCAATAGGTTAATGGAATTTGTGCCGCCTAATAAACGAACCGAAGAGTATTTTCGATCTGTATTTGAAGCTGTTGGTCTTGCAGACATTGTAAAATTACATAAAGCTCAAGCAAGTCAAGAAGCAAAACGAGACTTGCAACAACTATTATTGGATGATTTGGCTGATAATCGTCCTTTAAAAGATATTATACTTGATCTCAAAGAAATGGCACAAAAAAGTGGTATTCCTGAACATGAAGTTATTGGCCTGGTAATTATTCTTTTATGGCTACTATTATTATATTATAATACATTATATTATATTACGTTACAATATTACAATAAAAATTTTTAGATTTGGCTTGTAGTTATGGGTCAAGCTGAATGGAATAAAAAAGAAGAATTAGTGGCTGACCAAGCACTGAAACATTTAAAAGTATACACTCCACTGTTTGATGCTTTTACAACCACTGCCAGATCTGAGCATGCGCTTATTCTCAAAGTCCAGGAATTTTGTTATGAGAATATGAACTTTATGAAAGTCTTCCAAAAAATTGTTTTACTATTTTATAAAAGTATGTTTGTGTAATATTAAACATATAATAGATAAATGATTTCTATTTGTTTCATTTTTTTATCTAATGTTTTTTATTTTAGCGGATGTAATATCGGAAGAAGTAATTTTGAAATGGTATAAGGAAGGCCATTCTGTTAAAGGAAAAATGATGTTTTTAGATCAAATGAAAAAATTCGTTGAGTGGTTACAAAATGCAGAAGAAGAATCTGAATCAGGAGAAGAAGAAGATTAAAAACACAAAAGTATGTTTAATCAATATTTTACAGTTTTATTTTTAACATTATACTATTTTTATTATTATATTATTATTTATATTATTTTAGAATAATATAAACTTCATTATCAAAAAAAAAAAAAAAATATATATATATATATTTGGATTTTATCCAAAATTTTTAAAATGGATCAAAATATGAACTGAAATTGGATTGCACTGATAAATGAAAATTTTGAAAAAATAAAGTTTGTATCATTCTGAGACACATTATATCAAGACAAGTATATACAGTTTTTTAATCATTAATGAATAAAAAACATTATCATCTAATTAGCAAAGGAGATTGTAAATTGACAGTGTCTTTAAATTGTATTACTTTAAGAAAAAATATTTTGTGTTACATTTTTATAACACCGCTACAAAATATATACAGAATAACAAGTTAATGAAGAAAAGATCTTTACCCCTGTGTACGTATAATTTTCAAACCCACATTCTTTGTATGATAATATTGTACTAGTTTTTAGAAAATATATTGTCAGGTGGTGTTTAATATTTGAATTTTCTATAAATCCTATTTAATTTCCTATATAATAGTAATTTATAATGTTATAAATATTTGAAATGTATAATTATATAATACATAAAATAATTTGAAATTGTAAAATATATTTAAAATTAATTGACTTTGAAAAGAAAATCAAAAGAATAAAATAATTTTCAACATTTATATATAATTAAAAGTAAAAATTTTATTTTCTTCAATTTTATTCTTATTTTATAAATTAAAATTTCAGTTTAAATAATACAAAATAAATATTTAATTATATAAATTATTGTAATATTAAATATTATATTATATAATGATTTATGTAATATTATATATTAATATTATATATTATAATATTTAATATTATAATTTATATAATATATACATACATGCATGATAAAGTATATACTAATATTTACTAATCTAAATATATATCTTCGCATGTAGCTATAAAATTAAAATATCATAATAAAAAATATTATTTTTCAAATATTAATATTTGTATTCTACTAGAATCTACTACTTTTTTTCTCATAAACATATATTTTCATAAAATAATAATAAAATTATTATTTCAATTATTTTTATTTAAACGTTAGAAAAAATTAAACGTTTATTATATAAATACTGATATATTTATAGATTTATAGATTAAACATCTTAAATTTATGAAGTTTTGTATCTGCAATTTTTTGTTTTTTAATAAGTGTTTTTTCTGTCATGTAAGGTGCTAAAATGTTTGGAACTGTAATACGGCCATGTTTTGTTTGATATGATTCACATAGTGCAATTAACATACGAGGTATAGCACATGCAGTTCCATTTAAAGTATGAACATGTAAAATTTTTCCATTCTTTGTTTTATATTTTATACCAAGTCTTCGTGACTGATAATCTGTACAATTACTACAACTAGATAATTCTCCATACATTTGTTTTCCAGGCATCCAGCCTTCTATATCTACTTTTCTAAATATATAAATTTATAATAAGTTGATATGTTAGAATATTTAAAATGTAAACAATTTTATGTATAATAATATTATTTACCTATATGCTGGAGGTCCTAAATCATGAGATGGCATATTAATTATTCGAAAATGTAAATTTAAAGAAGAAAATAAATTTTCTTGAATATTTTGAAGTTCTTGAAATTGATTTGCAGATTCCTCATGTTTTGAACATACAAACATTTCAACTTTTGTAAACTGATGAACCCTTAATACATATATATATATATATGTAAAATTGTGCATTATATAAACATAAAATACAGACTTAATTAAATTAATTATTTTGAAATTAAATTAATAATTTCAAAATAATTATTATGTTATATGTAATTATATTGACAAATATCTAATATGATATTACCTATATAAACCTCTCTCTTGATGAAGATTAGATACTTCTGCTCTAAAACACCTGCTTACAGCAGCCATTTTTAATGGTAAATCTTCAGAATCAAATATGGTATTCATTATTTTATAAGCTAAAGACATTTCTGCTGTTCCAGATAAACTGTAATCTCCATAAAATGGACTTAAATTATATATAAGATCTCTTTTATTATCTAATATTAATCCACATCTTTTTATTATTTCAGTAGGAATAATGTCAGGAACAGAAACAAGTTTAAAATCATATTTCATTAATTTTTTGATTGTATAATAAATCAATGCTTCTTCTAATTCTGCTAAATCTCCTAAAAATAAGTAACCACGTTGTCCTATTAAGGGTTTCAAAATATCACTTTTGAATGCTTTTAATTTTGTAACTAATGTTGAAAATTCTTGTGGTTTAAAGTCAAATTCTGGTTTGTGTCCACATTCTTTTAAAATTTTTGGTTCTGTACCATAGGATAATACTATTGGATCTATTTGATTTGGTATTTTATTTAATTCATTTAGGAATAATTCCTTTAATTCTGGTTTTTTTGAAAGTTCAAGAACTTTGTCAATATTTCCAAAATTATTTTTCCTTGCTAATATATTATTATAAATAATATCTCGATTAGATGGATTGCATATATAATCTACATCATATTCAGGTTCTGGAATATGCAACATAGTATCTACATTATATTGTGTTGATTGTTTTTTTAACTGCAAAAAAAATGTATAAATATATAATTTTATTAATTAAAATTAATTAAAATTAAAAAAAACAATAAATATAATAAAAATAAATATTTTTTGTATTATATACATATAACATACCAAAATCCGCGTAAAAAATTGAGAATATTTAAAAAATTGATTAAATTGTTTTTTAGACCACATTTTATTAAAAGAATAATATAATTACAAATTATGTATATATATTAAGTATTAATTTTTTATAACCAATTAACCTCTAACAGATACATTTTTCTTTGTTTTATTGCATTTATTATTTAGAAATATTTATTTTATTTCAAAATTATTTTAAAATAATTTGTAATAATATAAGTTATAATGAATTATTCAAGAAAATAATTAATTGTTTAGTTTTATGTACTACAATAACTTTTACAATTCTATAAGACGCACGTGTTTTTCTTCAAACTTAAAAGTTTTTCAAAGTAAATATATAATATTATTATAATATTTTATAAAAAAATAATTGTGATACTTTAATAAAAATAGTAATAATAAAATAGAATTTTATTTTAATGATTTCAAATTTATTTAAAAATAAATTCGTTTATGCGCTATACCATAAAATTTGCAATTCATTTCAATGATAATATTTTTAAAGATAATATTTTTATTTGAAAATAAAAGTTTTTAATTATTAATTATTAATATAAAAATTAAAAATAATTTAATATTAATTAGTTTAATATTATATGTGAGTTTAATATTATAAAACTATTGTAAGATTATATACAACTTATACACATTTATATACAATTTATATACAAAGCAAAGATTATATAAGAATATTACAAATAAAATAAAATATTAATTACAGGTAACTATGGTACCCCGTACATTATTAAGAAATTGGGTTTCTTTACGTCATTTTTTTCATAAATATTCATATACAGTTCAACATAAAATTAAAAATATAAACTATATTGGGATTGGGATATTCACAAGTATCATAGTTTATAGTACTTCAGGAATTACAGTATTAGCAGCCCAAAATGAGTTAGATATAAAAAGATTTATGGCACAACCTATTACTGATGTTAAAGAATTAAGAAAAAGACAGGATATGAGAAAAAAAATGGAATTATTAGTAATGACAACTCAAGCAGATTTTTGTAAAGCTCTGGAGTCTTTAGAAGATCCAAATCATCGTTTTAAAGTTGATAGATGGATTAGAAAGGAAGGTGGCGGAGGAATTACTTGTGTTTTACAAGATGGAGTTATTTTTGAAAAGGCTGGTGTAAATGTATCTGTTGTTACTGGTACATTACCACCAGGTGCAGTACAGCAAATGAGAGCACGTGGAAAAAATATGCAAGAAGGATCTGTACCATTTTTTGCAGCTGGTGTAAGTGCTGTAATTCATCCTCGTAATCCTATGATTCCAACAATACATTTTAACTATCGTTACTTTGAAGTAGAAAATTCAGATGGTTCAATCCAATGGTGGTTTGGAGGTGGTACTGATCTTACACCTTATTATTTAAATGAAGATGATATAAAACAATTTCATAAGACTTTAAAAATTGCATGTGATAAACATGATCTTTCGTTTTATCCAAAATATAAAAAATGGTGTGATGATTATTTTTTTATTACACATAGAGGAGAACGTAGAGGAGTAGGTGGTATCTTTTTTGATGATATTGATACACCTAGCCAAGAAGAAGCATTTCAATTTGTAAAATCTTGTGCAGAAGCTGTAATTCCTTCTTACATTCCATTAGTTGAAAAACATAAAAATGATAGATATGGACATGCTGAAAGGCAATGGCAATTATTACGTAGAGGAAGATATGTTGAATTTAATTTAATATATGATCGTGGTACAAAATTTGGTTTATATACACCTGGAGCACGATATGAAAGTATATTAATGTCTTTGCCTTTGTCAGCAAAATGGCATTATATGCATGAACCAGAACCTGATTCAAAAGAAGCAGAACTTGTTAATGTATTGAGAAATCCTAAAGAATGGTTAAAGTAATATAAAAAAGCTCTGTAAACTATTATCTTTTAATTTAATTTAAAATATAATTCAATGCAATAATTTTGACTTATATAATAAATTTTTTTTTGTTATTTTCAAGTATAATATCATTTAATAATAATGAGTTACAAGAATATAAATTAAGATATAACACTATATTTTTTAAACATTTAAATATATTTTCCAAATATAAGAAAGACATTACATATATAAATTTTATATAAAAGTAATATTCTTATATATTACACAACTTTGTGTATGTATGCAACACAGGTGCTCATGTCTTTATTTTTTAATATTATTTTAAATATTGAAAATATTAAATATATATGATAATTATTTATATCTTTTCAAATATTGCATAAACTTATTTTAGACATGTAAAAGCAGATGATAATAACAAATTTGATATACTTTAATTTTATTTAATAAAATATTCAGTCTTATATAGAGCATATTTATACATTGCACATATAATTATAAAAATCATAATATGTGAAAATTTATTGTACAAAAAATCATTGGTAAAAAATTCAATTAAGTTAATTAAAATATTCTTAAATCTAAAAAATTTATAAAGGAAGCAAATCTCAGTAAAGATATATTTTTAGTTATAAGTATATAATTCTTGAGCACTCTTTTTACAAAACAATTTATATACAAAGCAAAGAAATAAATCATGTAGAATTCATAAAAATATGGGATTTGTTTGTATTAATTATATACAATTTTCTTGAATAAATACATATCTAACAAATAGTTTAATGTTTCATATACATGAATAAAAATGTTTTAAAAATATTTTTATAAAAAAGTATAATATATATATATTATATATATTCCTATATTGTATAGGAATTGTATTTTATAGATAAATTAGTAAAAAAAAAAAAAAAAAAAATTAAAATAAAATAACTATTTTTAATTTTATTAATATTTTAATATTATAAAAATGTAAATATTGTCAAAGAAAGAAAAATTATTTTATTCTTTTAGATAAAATCTCTATACTGATATATTATGTGTTTTATATAAGCAAAACTAGATTAAACACTTGTTTCTTTTTTGACTATTTGTAGATAAGTATTTGGATTATTTAAATGTGTTTTATTGGTTTCAATATTCTGTATATTTTGTTGTTTGTTTAAACTCTCTACTTCATTTTTTATATCTAAATTTCTTATAATATTACAAGAACTATGCATAAGAGATCTCATATCAATCATAGAATTGACAAGTTTTTGTTTAGATTTATATTCATCAGTGCATGTATTAGAGGCACATTCAAAACTTATTTCAGGAGTTATATATGTTGTAGTTGGTATTAAATTATCTTTTGTTACACTATTTATTTTAAAGAAAGATAATTCTGATTTATTAAATGATTTTTGAGATAGGGATCTTTTATCACATAAATTTGAGCTTGTAATATTTTGTAGGTCTGTAAATGATTTTAAATATTCACATTTTTTTAAACTGGTGAGAGATGTAATGTCATTTAATGAATTACAATAATTATTTCTTAATGGTTTTGCAGTATCTATTGGAAGGCAATGCATGCTATTAGAATGAGTCAACCATTTTAAAGTAACATTAGATTGTCGTTCTTCTAATTCATAAAATTCATTCATACTTTGACAATCTTTTTTTAAAAATTTTGCTTCTGTAACAGTTTCTACAGTTTCATAAATTTCTGACACATTATGATCACTTTTTTCACTAATCATTTGTGATTCGATTTCAGAACTATATTCTAAACTGCATTGTTGTGAAACACTTTGTAAGTGTTTTTCTTCATCAGTTTTAATATCTATATCTGAATCATGTAAAGTTATATTTAGTAATTCTTTTTGGCAATTGTTTCTTGCAGAATTTGACATTTTGTTTATAGAATCATGTAATCTACAATTATTATTAACTTTTCTTACATTTCGAAAAAGACTTTCTTGACCAATAACAAATCGTACTGGAACATTTTTTTCCTCTGAAACACTACCACCGCTGTCTGAGAGCATATTAACATTTTTAATATCATTTATTGGATTTAATTCAACATGGATATTTGTATTATTTACTTTTGCACTGCTACTTAAAATAGTTTGATCTATATTACTTTCTAATTTCGTAGTAGATCGTGGAACAGAAATACAACTACCAGCATCACTTATAGCACCTCCATCACCTTGTTTCCGAGGACCGAGATTATTATTTTTTGTATGACGACGTTGTTTTCTGAAGAATTTTCTAGCAACTCCACTTTGATGAGGATTATAAAACATTTCAACACAAGTTGGTTCAATATATGTTGTAACAGAATTATCAGACCTATATTGTTGTCGATGTAATACAACTAAGTTTACATTTGTCATTTTTCTATTAACAGGTGAGATTTCTTGATTTGTTATAATATCTGTAATTTTAAACGCATTATAAGTTTGCGATCTATTGGTATATCTGGATGAACTAATGGAATTTGAATCAGATGTAACTTGGGTAGCTTGAGAATTAGATATTGGGGGTACTAAATTTTGTACTAAAGACTGTGGTGCTATTACAGGATTCGCATCAGAAATACTTCTTGTTCGACAACATCGATTTTTTCGTTTTTGAAACCAACAACCCATTTTTAACCATTGTGATCGAACATCATTTCGTGCAATTCCATAAAAAAAAAGGATAAAAATACCAAGTGAACTAGAAAAAAATGAATATAATGTAGCAAATATAGTCTCATCAAATGAAATATATGCATTTAATGGTTTTGTTATAGCTGCTGCTGCAGTAATCCATGATATTAAATATAAAATTAATGTAATAATTTGACCTTTTAATTGAGTTATTTGAGAATGTTCTGAATCTTCAATATCAGATAAAACAGTTTGTGCACTATGTGCACTATTTCTATCCACAGAAATATTTGTATTCGGTTCCAATAATTCTAAATCCATATTTTCTGTAGCTTGTGTACCTTCAGATAACTGAGCATTCATATCAACATTCTGTATTGAGCATTTAATAAGTAAATGAAAAATAATTAAATACATAATTAGAATTCCAGCTGGAACAAAGAGAGCAACAAGTGCAGGTCCAGATGTGAGAAAGCAATAAGAATATCCAGCATATTCTCGTAAATTTATTGCACCAGATATACCACAAATGATCATAGCTATACCCCAACCAACTAAATAAAGTCCTAATAATGGCTTTGGGATTGGTTGATCTTGAAGTTCATTATCTGGAATATCTTCGAGATCTGATTTAGATAATTTTTTATACATATTGCTATAAATAAATCAGTATTTTAATATTCATTTTTAAACTGTTAAAAAAAAAAAAAAAAAAAGAAAAATTACCTTGCAAATACTGCCATCCATAATAAAGAACACAAAGATAAGTAATGCAGAATAAGACCAACACCTTGACAAATTGGTATATTTTCTGTTTGATAAATACCAATACTATAAAAAAATGATAATAATGCCATAGCAAACCAAGTATTAATAACACAATGTTTTGCCTTTTTAGGCATAGTAATTGATGTGTAACAAATAATATATGTAACAGACATAAAAATTAAACATGTTATTGTTGCAATGCTACCAATATATATTGCAGGATTTGAATATCTAAATTTTGCTCCATTTATGCTAAAAAAAAAAAAGAAAAAAATTAAAAATTAATTTATATATAATATTTTTAATATAAATTTATTAAATATATACCTGTTATCATCATAATCAAATGAAGATGTATCTTGTAAAAGACCATAATATCCTAATCTATTGCAATGAAATACTATTAAATTGTTTAATACGTTTCTTAAATGACAACCATCACTCGTCCAACCACCTGATTTATTTAATGTTTCATCCCAAACTACAGGTAATAATTTTTTTCCAGCATAATAATACAAAGGTACTTTAAGCATAATATATACAGGCTCAGTTAAATTTTGTACTGACATTCCATCTAAAAATAAATTTGAAATTACATATTATTTTATTTTTCAATAAAAATATCTTATATTTAAAATTTTTAATTATACATACATAATTTGCTTCCAATGACACAAGATGCAATATCCATATTATCATTGTTATTTATTTTAGGAAACAATCTGTTATTGCTATATACGGAAATCATTAATTGATAAGCAACAATTTCATGTGAATAATGTAATAAAGATGCAGGTAAATGTATTGATGCTTCAATTACTCTATCTTTTATATTAATAGGAGATGTTCTATTGTTTGTTGTACATTGTAAAAATCGTATTTCTGGATTATTATTGGAATACCACGTACATATCAATCCTGTGAAACTATCACGTTTAACTCTAAATTCTTCTAATGCCATATTTTTTTTATAAAATTGTATAGATGGAGTAAATTCTATAATTTTTTCAACAGCTTTTATTATCCGTGTACAAGATTTAAAAGAAATTTCAGCTTTTCTTAAAATATTCTTTGGTACATTAATTAAAGTACTAATAATATCAATTAACATGGAACCAAGTTCTTTTTCTTCAATTATAAAATTTAAATAATTTTCTATAGTTTGAGTTATAAAATTTATTTCAATAGGATCAGTTATTTTTATAGCATTTCCTGTATAATTTTTGAATTTCTTTGCTGTTTCTAATAAATTGATTTTCGTAAGTGAAAGATTAACTTTAGAAAACTGTTCTAAGCTTTTTGTTATATGTGATATGTAAGGACATAATTCTGTGTTTAGATTTTCCCAATATCCAGTAATATTACATTGATAAGAAGCTTTTAAAGACATTTGCATTAAACCTGATAAATGATTTCCTTCACATGGCAATTCTGCCTTCCATCCTACTACAGTTTTTGGCCATGTGTACATACCTTTATTATTTTTAGTTACTGTAATATAATTATTTATGATATTATTACATTAAAATTTCAAATGTATAATTTATCTTACCTATTAAAGGACAATAACGGGTTTCTTCAGAAATAACAATTACACTAATTGTTTTTGATCTATTACCATTTGTAGAAACTAATAAACAATTCCATTGACCATTATGTTCTTCTTTAACTGGAACAATACTAAGTGAACTATAAAAATGATAATATTATTAATGTTATATTATATGTATAAGTTTTTTTTTAAAACTTGTACATTATATGAAATATTAAAATACCTGTCTACAATACCACTATCTGTAAGATATCTATTATCAATTTTAATATTAGATAAACTTTTTTGTGGATCTAAAAATGAATTTAAATCTATGATTTCAGAAGTAGTGTTAGGATACCATAACCAACTTAATTTTGCATTTTTGTCTTCTGTTATGCTAGGTGCTCTACATTTTAAAGTTATAGAATCTCCAGCAAATACTACTTGATTATGAACTGGTCGAAGTTCAATTGTAGGTGGTAACCATTGACACTGAATATTTTCTGAATACTTTAATTCCTTCACAAATTCACCTTTGACATTTAAAGGTGATGCACATTTTGGAGCAGGACTGAAATATTTAAAAATCTATTAGAAATTATAAAAAAAATTTTTATTTCAGATTTATAAATAATTTACCTTAATTTTATAGAACTATTATAAATCCAATTACTAAACCAGTACAATTCACAATCACATCTCCATGGATTATTAGACAAATCTCTAAAAAACAAAATTTAAAATTTGAATAACTTTATTTTATATATTTATTATACCAAATAACTTACTTACAACTGTTTCAAGAACTTTAGGTTATAAAAAGTACCTTCCATTAAAGTTGTCAATCTATTTTCATTCAATTTCCTATAATATTTTAAAAATCAATATTATCTTTTAAATATAATTCTAATCATATACATATAATATATAAATATATATATTTATAATCAAAAAAATAAATACACACATACAAAATAAATTAAAATTAAAATTAGAAACTCACTTACAAGCGTTCTAAAGCCAGTAAATCATGAAATAATGATGGTTTCATCGTACTTATGTTGTTGTTCGATAAATCACTAATAATCAAATAAATAATGTATAAGATAAAAAAACATACATAAAAATATACATTAATATATTTATATCAATATATTTTATACACTTATGAACTTATGAACTTACAGTCTTTTTAAATTTGATAATGTCTTAAATGTGTAAGTATCAATAGTTGAAATTTGATTTTTACTTAAATCCCTAAATAAAACAATTAAATACATTTATAAAATATATTCAATAATGAATAATCTATTATAACTAATATTAATATTCTTACAGCCTTTCTAAATTTTCAAGACCATTAAAACAATCTTCACCAATAAAAGTTATATCATTTCGTGATAAATTCAAACGTTTTAAATTTGTCAAATTTTTAAATATATTAGCTTCAATAACATAAATATTATTTTTACTTAAATCTCTGAAATATATTAAATATATATTATAATAAAAAAAATTATTAATTATATTTTAATATTAGTTAATTATATAGAACAATTTATAATAATCTTACAATTGAACTAATTCCACACTGACACTATCGATATTGATATCTCTAATATTCTGTAATTCATTATTGCATTTAATACGTAACCATTCAGCTTGTGCACCAGGTTTACATGTACAATATTTTGGACATATCTGGATTGATTTTCCTCTTGTTTGGATTAAAATTAAAAACAGTAAAATAGCTCTCATTTTTAAAAAAGATAGATTTTTACCTAAAAAATATCAATTTAATTAATAAGAAAATTGAAATAAAAAAATTGAAATTATTGATTATAAAAATTTTTGATTGATTACAAAAATAATTGATAATATAAATATTTTAAGTATAAACATTAAATAAAATACTAAGTATAAATAGTAAACAAAATAGTAATAATATATAAAATTAATAATATAATATAATTATTATATTTTTTAACAAAATTCAAATTCTAACAAATATTTTTTTGATATGCAATATATAATTTTCATTCATCATTTACATCTTTTATTATAAAAAACAAAAATATAATAGAATGCTTTTATATAAATATAAACAATGAACTTATATATAGAAAAAATTTAATACGTACGCCTAATAAAAAAATTATATTTATCATATTGTTTTAATGTTAAATTCCATATCATTAATATTTAATAATTGCAAAGATAATTATAAATAATCACTTATTTCAAATAGCATTTAAAGATAACTTACGAATTGTCATAAACTATCGACTATGTATTTGTATATAAAATATAGAACTAATTATAGGCTGATTTTCACGTATTAATTTTAAAAATATTATTTTTGTTTTATTTCATAAAAAATAATTTTAAAGAAATAATTTTTTTGAAAAATTATATTATGGAGAAAAAGTGTAAAATACTTTAATATTTTTTATATTATAAAAAATATTTATAAAAATTAAAATTATTTTAGAAAATAACAATTTTCATAAGAATCCATCATAATAATTGTATCTAACCTATTATTTCACTTTAAATATTGTTCATAAAATAAGGTATTTAATCATTAATTATTAAATATATTTATGTAAAAGTCTTTCAACAATTAGATAAAAAGCTAAAAATATATAACTGGAAAAAATATTTTTGTGAAAAATGTCTGCTTTCTTTTTTTATACTTTGTTTTATACTTTAATGTCAGGATGTATCATATATCCACCTACAGAATTTGTATCAGCCGGTTTAACCATAAAAGATATATTTTCAAATTGGTTAGGTAGTGAAAATGAATTTTTTGTACAATATCATATAAAAAGAAGTATCATTACATTATTTATACATTCTATGCTCCCATTTGGTAAATATATTTATTTTTTCTTACGCTAAATATTTTCTGTATTATATTGAAATAAATTTTTTTTTTTGAATAGGTTATGCTTTTGGTTTAGTTTTGTTTGGACATGTAGATGTTGTCAGTGCATTATTAGATCATGTCAATTTATGGTCAATATTTGTTACTTGCTCTATATTGATGCCTTTATATACTTTATATAAAATCTTAATATGGTCAATAAATAATTGGAGTAAACATCCAATAGCACAAAATCTTGCAATTTATTGTAACAACAATAATAATAACAGAATGTCATGGACTACGGTAGCTTCTGATATTAATGTAGAATATCAAAGGTTATATATTAAACTTAGAATTTTATTTATTTAATATATTTTTTTGAAAAATGACTAAATCATTAATATTTTATTTTAGAATAGATAAAACAATAATTACTACAAATAGTATAACATCTATAATAGCCACTGATAATTGGATAATTAAAGTTTTACCTTATAGAATAATGGTTGCTCATCAAAATGATACAGCTTTAATAGTTAATAAAAGTGATACTCATGAAATGTCACCTTTGACAAGAGGAGAAGTTCAATTTATTAATATTGAAGTAAATTTTTAATTACAAATATAACATTCTATAAATATCATAAATATCAATAGCATGTAATATATTAATTAAAAATTAATTAATAATAATAAATTATGTTTTTATAAAAAAAATTTCATATAAAAATAAAACTATTTTGATTTATTTTTTTATTATATTTTATTATAATCAATCTTCATTATTATACAGGTAAAACCTACTAGACCAGGATCACAACCTTTTGATATAAGATTGAATGTATTTGACTTTAAAAATCTTCAAGATAAAGTATCTCGTCCTATTATCATATTACAGAATATTACATTTCATAAAACTTTACTTGATAAATTTATTGATAATTTTAAAGAACAAGTACAAGAAAATCCATATTATGAATATACAGAGGTATTTTATTTATTATAAATTTAATATTGCGTTTGTGATTGAATGAATTATTGTTGTATAAAAATATTTAAAGGAATTAGGTCAATGTATAGGATGTATGCAAGCCTTATCAAATATAAAATTGAATAAACAATGTAGTAGTGGTATAGGAAGTGGAAATCTTGAAGATTGTATGGTATGTTATTGTCGTCCAATGTGGTGTATAGACTGTATGGCAAAATGGTTAATATATAATATATATAATAAATATATTTAATTTTTATTTTATAATACAAATATATTAATGAAAATTATATTATTATAGGTTTGCATCAAGACAAGATGAAAATGCACCTGAAACATGGTTATCTTCTAAATGTACCTGTCCAGTATGCAGAGCAAAATTTTGTATTTTAGATGTATGTCTTATACAATCTACTTAAATGTAAAAAATAATATCCTAATGGAATTATATTTTTTATTTTAATTACAAAACTATATTCTATCTAATAGAAACAATACATAATAATAATAATATACAAAAATAATTTTTAATATTATTTATTATGTTTTGTTAATTAGAATAAATGAAAATATAATGAAATGTATTTTTCATAGAGCATAGTGTGATATATTCATGCCTAGATTTCTAGATAAAAATATTAGTACTATATAAAAAAATAAAGAATAACATTTTTATTTATTAAGATTTATATTTAAGATTATAATTATACTTATATATATATATAAAGATTTTACATAAAATGTTAAACTAACAAATAAATTATATGGTTTTAAATATTTTAATAAAATACAAAACTAATGGTAATATAAAATATGTTTTATAATTATTTTGTAATTATTAGAAATACTTTGAATTATTATAATTATGCTACCATTAATCTAGGTGCAATATTCATAGCCATAAGTTCTTGGAAAAGTAATTTTGCTGCATATGGTAATCTAATTTGAGAAATTTGTGTTTTGTTTTTACATCCTTTACATTCAAACGTATTATTCCTTAAATTTGCTATTGCAATTAAACCACAAAAGTTACATATATGTATCCGATATGGATCTGAGACTTCAAATAAACGTTCTCTTAGAAATTGTGCAGCTCCATGAGAAATTTGACAATCGCGTTCCATTTCACCAAATCGTAAACCTCCATCTCTAAATTTATATATTAGATATATGAATATGAATACATAATTACATTATATATTAAAAATATGAATATATAAATGATGATAGATATAAAATAAAAATTATATATAATTTACCTTGCTCTTCCTTCCATAGGTTGTCTAACTAAAATTTGTACAGGTCCTCGAGCTCTACTATGAATTTTATCATCCACCATATGCTTTAAACGTTGATAATAAGTAGGTCCTAAGAAAACTTGAGCATTTATTTTGCGGCCTGTATGACCATTATACATAACTTCATTTCCTCTCAATTGATAACCATATTCTTGTAGAAGTGTAGAAATTTTCTGTACATTTACAGCATCATTAAATGGTGTAGCATCACCAATTTCACCTATAGAAACATATTATAATCAATTTATTAAATATACTTATTAAATTTTTAATATTATGTTGTAATTAAAGATAAAAACATAAATACCTTTATTAGCAGATACTTTTCCTTGTATACATTCAATTAAATGACCAATAGTCATACGTGATGGAATAGCATGAGGATTAATTATAATATCTGGTGTAAGACCTTCACATGAAAATGGCATATCCTCTTGTCTATATTGAATTCCACAAGTACCTTTTTGTCCATGACGTGAAGCAAATTTATCACCGATTTGTGGAATACGAACGCTGCGTACTCTTATTTTACAAAATTTATATCCTTCACTATTCAATGTCAACATTACTTGATCAACTATACCAGTTTCACTATTACGTAAGAAAGTCGATGCATCTCGTTTTGTAAAACGTTTCGTTGTACTATCCAACTGTAATTATTTTAAGATGTAAGAAGATATCATAAATAAAATTGATTTAATAAAATTATTATATAAAAATATATACCTCATCATCTGCTTCTGGAAGAGTAATAGTTTTACCTATAACTACATCATCTCCAGATACACGAATTCCAGGAGCAATAATTCCATCATCATCTAATTTATCATAAATAGCATTGCGCATTCCTTGACAAGTTTGTCGTGTAGGTTTTTCAAATTGTTCTTCTTGATCTCCAATTCTCTTAGATTCTGAATCTTTATAAGATCTATAAAATACAGATCGAAAGAAACCTCTTTCAACAGCACTAGCATTTAAAATAACACTATCTTCTTGATTATAACCAGTATAACATAATATAGCAACTATACTGTTAATTCCAGCAGGTAATTCACGAAATCTAAGATATTCCATAGATCTAGTAGTTACCAAAGGTTTATGAGGATAATATAATACATGTGCTAAAGTATCCATTCGAACATGAAAATTTGTAATATATACTCCCATAGCTTGTTTACCCATAGCACTTTGATAGGTATTTCTTGGACTCTGATTATGATCAGGAAATGGAATAATTGAGGCACATACTCCCAAAATCATTGCTGGATGAATTTCACAATGTGTATATGTTGTACAATATGCATATTCTTTTTCTTGTCTCAAATCTTCAGGTGACATTGCAATCATAACAGTTTCTTCTTCTAAAGTATCAATGTATTCAACAACTCCACTACCAACTAATTCTTGCCAGCCATCATTATTATAATCTCTTTCCTTTAACATATCAATATGTCTTTTCTTCAACAATAGATTTTGCCCTTCAACAATTAATAAAGGCCTACTAATTCTCCCAGCATCTGTATATATTCTGATTTCACGATCCCTAATATCTCTTATCATAGATACTTCTGATACAATAATATCCATTTGTCTTCTTAATTTACGTAAAGTAGCCATTAATTGATCTGGATCTCTATGAATTCCAACCCAACAACCATTTACAAATATTTTTGTTGCATCAGCTATTGCACTTGGTGCAATTTCTTCTAAATTTTCCATAGACCATTCCTCCAAGAATTCAAGAATTGGTGAAGGTTGAGATCCAACACTTATATATGCCATTAATGCCAAATTTTTTACTAGACCAACAGCAGCACCTTCAGGAGTTTCTGCAGGACATAACATACCCCATAATGTATTATGTAATTGACGTGGTTTGGCTAATTTTCCATCTCTTCCAATTGGAGAATTTACTCTTCTTAAATGTGATAATGTTGATGCAAATGTTAACCTATTTAATACTTGTGATACACCAGCTCTAGCTTGATGTGCTTTTTTTTGATCACCCCAATTACCTGTAGCAAGTGAGTATCTTAAACCATCAGTGATAATTTTAGTTTTTATAGCAAGTTCAAGATTAAAATCTTTTCCTCTATCAATGAATTTTTGTGCATACAATCTCACTTCTTTCATTAGATTTTTAAATAATCCTCTAAATAAGAATGCTAGTAATGGACCAGCTAAATCTAATCTTTTATTTCCATAATGATCTCGATCATCTAATTCTCTTCGACCTAAAGAGGCTGATAATAATCGATGTACCATATAACCAAGAAAATAAGCTTTTTTAGTTTCACAAAAATCACTTATTCCTACATGTGGAAGCATTTCTTTTTGTAAAATTTCTCTGGCATACTTAATACGTTTTTCTTTAGTTACTCCAGGTCTTGCACCTCTAGTACCAATAAAATTTAAAGCCACATTTTGTTCTTGTATTACAAATGCTTCATCTAAAGAAGGTTTCACCATTTCCATCATTTCAGGATCATCAAAATCATATATAATGTGTTCTAAAATATCACGATCAGCTACAAATCCAAGTGCACGAAATACAATCATAATAGGAATTTCTTGTTTAATATATGGAATAATTGCAATAATACGTTGACCTATAGCAGATTTTTTAATACTAGCTCCACTTTTTGCCATCATATTAATCCATAATGTAGATGTAGGTCGTGAACTATGTTCTAAACAAGATCGAATTTCTGATTTATATGCATATTTACCATCTTTCATACTAAAGACATAAACAGTATTTGTTGCCATTTTTTCTTGTGCAATAAGTACTTTTTCTGATCCATTAATAATAAAATAACCTCCAGGATCCAATGGACATTCATTTAATTCTGTTAAATCACGATCAGATAAACCAGCAAGTAAACAATATTTTGATCTTAACATGATAGGAATTTTTCCTATAAATGTTTTTTGATGTTGTGTTTCAATAGGATCTTCTCCATCTTTTACAATTGTTTTAGTTATATCTACATATAATGGTGCTGAATAAGTTAAATTTCTAAGTCTTGCCTCATTAGGCATCATAGGAGATGGAGCTCCATCTTTTTCCCAATGTGTAGGTTTTGATAAATAAATTTGTTCAAATTTTAATAAATGTCTAACTGGATTTTCTATTTCACCTGAAGTATGTTGTGCTTCTGCTTGTAAATCAATTTGTGGAGAATCTTCAACAATTCTTTGAACTGACATTTCAATAAATTCATCAAAACTATCAAGTTGTTGCCGTACAAGACCTTTTTCATCAAAATAAGCATTAATAACAATCCAGCATGCTTCCTGCCAAAGTTTTGATGAAATTTCTTCTGCATCTTCATCATCATATTGATCTAAATAAAAATGTTATAGATATTCAAATTATAGATATAGAATATTATATTGCATTTTAATGTTTATTATGTTTACTATATTGCATTATTAATGTTAATAATCTTGCTATATTTTTTCATATTAATATAAACATAAATCCTTACCTTCTTCAAGTGAATACATTTTCTTATTTATTATATACAATGTCACACATGCAAGTACAAAGCTTCGCTTAGTGTAATGTCATGAACTATTTCTCATATCTTAATGTAAGATGTTGTTCGTATATATATTAGAATAATGAGTATGTCCTTTCTTTTCATTGGTCTATTATTTATTTACATGGTAATATGTTAACTGCAGTTTTACTATACTTATATAGTTCGGAAATAAAATAACTAAATATTTAAAGAATAAATCAACATTAGATTATGTTTAAATATTCATTTTTGATATTATAAATTTCTAAAATCGATATTTTTAGATTTCATCAAAATCTATCAATTGATAAAAAAATAAATAAAAAATAAATAATTTTTTAAATTTTAAAAATATATTTATGAAAATATAAAAATATACAATATATCTATAAATAATATACAATATATAAAAATATAAATTATTATTCTTAAGTTATATTATATCATCGCCATTTTAAAAAATGCAACTTGTATTAAATATAACATTTAATAACGATATTTTTTTTAGAAAATGTTGAAAATATTAAAATTTCTTAAATATCAATAATAAAATGAATTGTTGAAATTGCTAAAATGAATTGATGAAAGAAAATCGATAAAATTTTTTCTTTATATTATATTAATCTATACAACAAATTGTAACTCTTGATATAAAGTAAGTAAATGAAATATAATGAGATATATATAGTATCAAAATATATGTATTTTATAAATACACTCTAAATCTTGAACTATAAAAATACATTATAAATTAACATTTCATTAAAATTATATGATATTAAGTTCTTATTATTTTATATTATGAATATATTATGATACAATTATGAAGAATTAATATTTATATTAGTATGTTTTAAGAATGCTTTATAAAGTTGCAAACGAAAAACGACAAACAAATTTTTGATAATTATTTTTTGACAGAAAACTTCAAAATTTTTTTTTATTTTTTCAGACTTTCATTTATTTAAATCTATTGTCGATTTAAAATATTTGCATCATATCAAACTATAATTATGTTTTATATTGTTCTAGAGATACATTACAAATGTAATATCTATTATTTTTTATTATTTTATTTTATTAATTTTTTATAAATTATTATTAATTTTTAATATATAAAATATTATTAATTTTATTATTAATTTATTATAAATTAAAATATACAATTTTGAAAAAAAAATAATAAAAGTTTATTTAATTGGCATCTAATATTTTGTCTGTGATCGTATACTGAAAATATAAATAATTGTAAACAAAGAAAAAAAATAATTGTAAACAATAATAAATAATGGGGAAAGGGCAGAAATAAAATAAAAATATTGAAATCAACAATATTTTCAAAATGCCACAAATGAAATATACAAAAAAAAAAATAATAAAAGATATAATGAAAGAAAAATAGAAATAGGGTAAGAATTGACAATTAGCATTATTAAAAATTCTTTCTGAAAGTATTCATGAGGTGACGCTTATTTTCAATTCTTACTCTATCTTATCTTGTTTTTAAAGATGTCTTTTCTATTCAAGAGATAGCGCTATCTGTTAATTCTAATTCTGTTTCTATACTTTTCTCATTATTTTTTGTTCTTTCTTTAAATGTTTCATTTATGATATTTTGGAAAATGGCGCTATTTTCAATATATTTACTTTATCTCTATTCTACCAATATTTTTATCTTATTCCACTATTTGCTCCATTTGTCTATAAATACTTGTTTTAAAAAATGTGCTTAAGAAACGATTTCGAGGTCTAATTAAATTTATTGCTTTTTAAAATAAAAATAAAAATATATTAAGACGTATAAAAATAATATATATTATATATAAATTTATATAATTTCACTTTTTAAATTACTTTAGAATATATATAATAGGATAAATTATTTTATAAAATATTTATTATATACATAAATATTATTAAATATTATTAAATATTATAATTTATAAGAATTAATTTAAATATTATATTAATTTAAGTATAATATAAGTAGTAATTATTAAAATAAGTTTTGGATAAAATAGTGAAGATATATTTTGAAGTAAAATATTGAAATCTAAAAATATTAAAATTTTGATTATTTTCAAAAGTAAATTAGAATAAATATTATTAATTATAAAATTATTACTTTTATCACTTGGATCCCGATTTCCACATTGACGGTAATTTAAGGTTCCATTTCTTTTTTTAGGAACATATCCTGGTATATATAAACTGGGTACATCTAAGTGTCCAGTTGATATAAGTTTGTTAAAATCTTGTTCTAAGTTATAAGCAATTGGACCTAAATATAAAATTATAAAATAAATGCATTAAATTCAATATATTTATAAAAATTATATATTTTTCATTTACCTTTAAAATGCAATAAAAATTGAATACATGCTCCATTATATAAAACTTTAGTTTTTCTATTATCTATAGATAACATCCAATGAGGAATTCCCATAATTTTTCTTACATCTTCTAAAAATTGTACCCTATAAAAATGTTTGAATAATGAATAAATTTAAAATATTTGTATTTCGAAATTTTAATAATAAAATTTTAGAATAATGAAAAAAATAAAAAAAGATAGATAAAATAATGTTGGATATGTACTTACGCTACAAAACGTGGTGGTTTTCTTATATTTACATATTTTACAATATCGTTATCAGGTTCAATATTAGCACACGCAAATTTATTACTTCCAAAATTTTCATCAAAAACAACAATAGATCTTCCCATTGCAGATACTGCTCCTGCTAATGGGAAATTTGAATCTGTAAAAACTTGTCTTTCCAATCCTATATTAATGGGACCTAATCGACCTGATATATCTCCTACATAACATCTAAGCGGTAAATCAGGACCGCATTCTTGTTTATAGAGATCATCCTATTAAAAAAATTATTTTTATTAAAATAAAAATTTTATATAAATAGGAATACATAATTCTGATTAATACATTTAAAGGATCAGCTAATTGTGTAAAATAAGGATTCCACACATATCCACCAGCTACACATCTAGTATCCTTTATTTTAACAGCTGCATCTACTCCAACAGGATTTACATATATTGCCCAATTGTGATCTTTTGTCTATAATGAAATATTTTAATTTAATTCAGAACTTATTATTAATTTTTTTTCAACTTTCTTAATAAATATTTCAATTAAATTTTATCTACAATATTATTTTTTATATTATAAATTTTATCTTACAATATTACGATCATATTTTCCAGGATGTCGTAAATTTACTTCAATTATTGTTTCACTTTGACCTCCATCTTGATGAATAAGTTGTGTCTGTAATAATTAATGTTAAATCATATTTTATATTTTATTTGTATTTACATTTCTAATACCATTCTTATATAGCCATATGCAAAACCTTGTGGATGATGAAAAGAAGCAATTGCTCTTAATTCTATGGCTTCAGATGGTGAATATCCTCTTTCTATAGTTGAACAAGCCCATCTTAAAAAAAAAGATATATAGAATATTCAAACAAAATAAATAGAATTATGAAACAAACAAACAAAATAGAAAAAAAATTTAAAAATTAATTTTATAAAATAAAATATAAAATATTTTATAAAATAAAATAACTACCGTAAATTTTTTTCTTTTTTATGAATTACAATACTTCGACCTAGTATACTTGTTGGTCCAAATAAAGAAAGCATTGTATCATTAAATGTTTTCATATATCTTTTTTTATTTTCTAAAGTCCCAAATTTTCCACTAAGATCACCCATTTCATATTGATCACTTGTTCCTTCTTCTGGAAATGGTATGTTACTAACATTAACATTTAATGGATTCCAATGTCCATATAAGGATGTACTTTCACATGGAAATTCTAAATCTTGTTCAATTGGAGTCTAAAATATATAAACTTTTATTAAAATAAATAGAAAAGAGATTCTATTGCATTAGTATTACCATATGTACATGATATCCACTCATTTTTTCATCTAATCCATCAAGATTTATTTCTAGATTTGTAACATCATACTCATTTTGTTGTAAAAATTGTAATTTTCCTTTCAACAAAATAAATTCTCCATTTCCAAACCAATCTTTCACTATAGCTTTGCGACGATATGTTTCACTAATTCTATATAAAAATATTGATATCTTAGTTATGTTAGTAAAAAAATTTGATATTAGAAATATTTCTAATTAAATTTTTTTTTTATAATTTTTATTATGAATTACATTGAACATGCTAATCTTTCTCCTCTTGCACGAGGTCCATTGTCATCATAAATCACTAAACTTTTACCCAATATATTATTAGGACCTGATAAAGCTAGCATTGTATCTGTGAAGAGTTTTCGACTTATTAGAGTTCCATATAATTTTTTACCAGCAATATCAATTGTATTATGTCTTATAAGATCTCCTACACGACATAATGATGTTTCTAACATTGAACAATATTCAGTATGATCTGAATTCCATTCTACCTAATAAATTGAAGTGATATTTTTAAAAATATAATATTATAAATAATAGAAAATTATAATATAAATAATTAATATTGTACTTGATTAATTATTATACTTTATAAGGATTATAAGGTTCACCAGTACTTAAACATCTATCCATCCAGCTATAATAATCTTTGCCTGGTGGATTATTATGAATCATCCATCTAAATATTAGTTGATTTATTAAATTGTTTAAATTATAGTTAAATTAATTTTTGTTATAAGGATTTTTGATAATAAATACATTAAAATATCATACCTATGAAATCTTGAATTATTTAAAGTATTACCATCTGCATGAATTAAATTTTCAATTATAATAGTAGTATCCATTTGAGGTTCATTTTTTGGTTGGCGAAAAATTATTTTTCCAACAATTGGATATCTATATATTACTTGTGCAGTTATAATCGGCATTTCTCCAGTATTATCTGGTAAATAAAGATTTATAGTGCCACAGATCCATGGCATGATACTTTGATTATCAGTTTCATTATATCTATTTTAAAAAATATGCATTATTATTTATATATTTTACAGAAATTTTTTGAAAAATTTATATTTTATAACTATATAAATAAGAATAAAAATAAAATAAAAACTTTATAACTGTTTAAATAAAAGTTAAAATGAAAAAAAAAAAAATTTATATAGAAATAGTAAGTACTTATGAAGAACAAGGCCTCGATGAATTACACTATACATTCCTGAAAGTGGAAGATATGTATCCCAATAAATTCCATTAAGTTTAGCACTTCCTGGTAAGATATCATAATGATAGAATCCTTCTTTACGTCCTTGAAGTTTCCCAGAAAGATCACCAATGGCATATTGATCTTGAGTTCCAAATCCTTTATATAATTATTCCATTAATATTTGAATACAATTATAATTATATTTATTATATTATCAAATTATAATAAACATATTATATTGAATAAATGAATTGAACTAAAGAAACAATTTAATATGTTTACCTGCAGGTGGTATTGTCATCATATCAATATTATTTGGATTATACATTTGTTTAGTTGTATTGCATAATTCAATAGTAGTACTTGAAATTTTTATTGGATCTGGAGGTAATTCATGAATACTATATGACTTTATTTTAGTAGCATAGCGTAATTTTGTTTTTAAGTCATTGATTGGTGTTAATGATATATTAATCCATGTTGGATAAAATGGAGTTATTTGAGTTAATGATATTTCTCCTTTGATACCATGAGAATTAATTAAAGTTCTAAATTCAAAGTTCAAATCCAAAATAATTTAAATTAATAAAAATGAAGAAAAATAAAAATATTGATATTTTATAATAATATATGAAAGATAGTTTGATAAATGTAATATATATAAATAAAAGTTATAAAAAAATTTAAATTATAAAATAATATAGATAATTGTACTTACTTAGCAAAGATAGGTTTTCTGTAATTAATTTTACTACATGTTAAAAAGGAATTTTTATGTTTTGGATGAAATATGACTAAATATAATTGACGATAGGGTTCAAGCAAATCAATAGGTAGTAGAGATAATTTTGAATCCTTTTCTAAAGTTTTATATCTATTATGATGATCTACAGCTACTTTTATTTTACCTAAACGTATATCTATATCGCCAATTGCTTGACCATTACCCGCATTATCAGGATCAAAAATAGTTTGTAAAATGTTGCAACTTGATTTATCTGAATAATAAGTAAAAATAGATATTTAGTGAAATTATATTATTAGTTTATAAATTATTGAATGATGAATTTAATCTAATTTATAAGAAAGTTATACCTTTACTGATGTCAAGAATGTCAGTTACATAAATTTTCCAATAATGTTCTGTATAGTTTGTACCTCGTAATTTTTTATTATTAACGTGATATAAATCTATATAAATTATTGTATCACTAATATCATTATCACCTAACCATCGAAACCAAATACTTCCTGCTATAGTATCATAAAAGCGTACTTCAGCGAATTTTTCTACATTATTTTCTAATACCTAAAAATTCAGAAAATTATAATTTATATTTCAAAAAGATTTATATTTTTTTTATATTTTTAAAAATTACCGTTATTGAAGCACAAATGGTTCTATCTGAATATGCATCTTCAAATATTAAACTTTTGCCCCATAAACCCATTTCTCCAGTTAAACTAATCCCTGAAATTTCTGTAGATCCTGTTTCATTTCCAGGTATAACAAGTGGTCCAATAAGTTCTGTTAAGTTGATGATACTACACATTTAAAGTTGCAATTTTTAAATGAAATATGTGATTATATATCGAAAATAAACTTTTTATAAAAAATGGGAAAAATTTTTCCAACCTTTTTCCAATATATTGTCTATTACATCTATCGTTTATAAGTGTATAATCGACAGGAAATTCAGTAATTGACCAAAACCATTGTTGTTCCGGATATTGCAAAGTTGTTTCGAGTGAAAATTGAATTTTTACGGATGTTTCTGTGGCTTTTTCAAATTGAATTTCTCCATGAAGCCCGCCAGAAGAAACATATGAGACAAGATGTAACGAATATGCAATATTAACTATAAAGAAATAAATAAACTATAAAGAAATAAAATTAATAAAAAATTTATTAATATGATTTAAATATAAAATATGACTCAAACTTATATTAAAAAATTGAAAAGAATTTTGAAAAAAATTTAATTTTTTTAATAATTATTATTATTGTTAATGAGAATCGATAATTATTATTGTTAATATAATAAAAGATATAATGATTTTACGATTATTTTATTATTGTTATTATATTCTCAGTTTAATTATTTTACAAATTTTATTTATATTAAAGAAAATAATATTATTTTTTTATTATTTATGAATAATGTTCAACAATATGTGAAGATATAAACGTATTATTTCTTTATTCTAATTTTTTATATTTAAAAATCTCGAATACATATTCTAGAATTTCAAGCAAAATTAAACGATAAACTTAAATTAATAAAGTTATTAAAATAAAATTAAAAATATATTTTCTTTATATAATACTTTCACTCACCATAATTTAAGAAGAAAAACCACCACATTTTGTCCTATTATAAAATAGTATTTAAAAACATTTTTCTAAAAATAATTTGAATTTTAACTTTTGTTTTAATACAAATAATTTGTGATCTAAACTATACTACGTCAGACTATTACCTTGTAATGAAAACCAGTCAAGGCACGTTGTCTTTACTTTCTTATTTCTTTGAACGATATGGTGGGAGTACTGTGAAGGCGAAAAATGGTACACAACTTTCCCATTGAGGAAGTACATGAAATCATAGATTATAAAAATACCTAACAAAATAATTATTATATATTGCATTATATTGCACATTGTACATTAATAAATTAACAATTTATTTATCTATAAAATAATTGAAATAAAAAAATATATTTATTTAATTTTTTTCTCTTAAATATATATATATATAATATTAGTAAATAAAGTTTTATAATAATTTATATTAAATTAATTATAATAATTTATTGTATTTATGATGTTTATCTTTCTAAAATGATTATAAAATAAAAAAATTTTTAATAAAATGATATTATACATACATTTTACATTTTATTATTTTTATGTTTTTATTTTTATTATTATTAATTATATGATTGATGTATTCTTACTAAATAAAATTATTTTTCTTAATCGATTTTTTGGATCAATTTGAATATAAATATATTAGAGTTAAATAATTGAAAATTAATATATTTTTATCATTTTAAAATTAGAATTAGAATAATAATAAAATATTAAGAAATTTTAAACTTTTTGAAAATGGAAATATTCATACAAAATAGTTACAAAGTTAATAATTTATTTAGATGAATTTATATAGATGAATAAGATATAATTGATAAAAATGATTAAATTTTATTAAGAATGAAAGAAAATACTATGTTAAATAATGATGGAAAAACGAGTTTCGTTGTGAAAATGATCACGGTATATAATGATCTTAAGCCAGATTTTATTATTAAGTCGAGCCATGTAAATAATTAACGATTCTATTGTAGTTTATTATTAGAAATGGATATACAGATATTTTTTTAAGCAATAGACAAACATTGCTCTTTTTATAAATAATCAATAGTCAATTTTATACTAAAGATAATCCATTTTTTATTTTGTTTGCTATTTGATTTTTTACCATTTTTTATTTGTTAATATTTATAATATTTATAATATTTATAATATTTATAATATTTCTTTCATCACGAAAGAATTTTTGACGAATGATACAACTATAATATTCAATAGTATATTGATTATGCAAATTCATATTTTTATGAATATCTTGAAATATATTGAAGATTTTAGAATTTTACCTCATTTATTAAATATTTAATTTATTTTAGATATTTTATATACTTTTTTACATAACTTTTCTCGAATATATAAATATTATTAATATACTTATGCAATATTCTTTTAATTAATTAATGTTGTGTATACTTATTAAATTCAGAAATTATAATTATTATATTATTAATATTTTTAAAATTATAATTATTAATATTTTTGAAATATATAATAAAGAAAAATGATAAAACATATTGAAAATTTGATAAGGTATTCAGAATACGCTAATGTTTTCTGATCTCAAATATCGGTCAGATATTTTTAGTAACCACGTGTTTTGATCATTCCGGTGCATAAACCGGAAATTTATATTACATTTGAAAAATATTCGACTATTAAATATTTTATTTTTAATATTAAAATGATAATTTTTTTTTTTAGAAAATAGTTAGAAAATCATATTTACTTAACATTTACTTTACATATTAACAAATTGTTATAATTGTATTTTTCCACTTTTTGCTATACTTTTCCAATATAAATTAAATTATCACGTTTGTAATTCACGGTAAAAAATAAACTTTACAACTTGTTAAACAAAATTTTATTTTTAAACAACCGCTTCCGAAAAAATTCTTTTTCATCGATGAAAAAAGGTAAAAGTAATAATACAAAAAATTAAACAATATGATTGATATTATCATATCACATTCATATTTGTTTTAGCGCCAAGAAATTATTTATTATTTTTTTTATTACAAATTTTTTTAAATAATAAAAGAAAATAGTAATTGAAAATACCGACTATATAAATTAACATTAAATTTTTCTTTAATTGAAACGATAAGAAATTTATTGAAAAGGGAACTAAAAAAAAATTTAAATTAAAATTAAACTTTAAAAAATGAAATTAGTTATTAATCAATCCAATAAATAATTTAAATACAATTTTTCCAAAATGTATCACGTGCAAGAATTAGAAACGAATAAAAGGAAAAAAAAAAATATATATATTTTCCATTTTATCCATCTCCATTACAATACATCGATACAGAAATTACTTAAAAATATTTATCTCATTAATTTATTTGTCATAACAGCACGAAGAAAACGACAAACGTGAGATAGAAAATTAATAACTTAGGAGGAATTGGAGGACACTTCCGCAACGATGGCCGCAAAATGGTGACGGAAGAAAATTTCTTCCAAGCGTCAGATATCGAGGAAGGCTTTAACCTGATGCATAATCACCACTTTCCTCTATCCTTGACTCATATATATATATATTTTTCCCCCGAAAAAAAGTATATCTGCGAAAAAGGGCCCAGCGGCCTCTTCACGGTCTCTTACGATCTCTCGGCAAACTGTTTTAGTCGAAACGTTGAAAGGGTTGCTATTTTGAGGTGGCTCGCACTAAATATGGTCAGATAGGCGTTGGCGTTGTACCCGGGCAAGGCACCCCTGCTCAAGCAACGGTGACGTAGTGGGGGAGATGAAGCAAAGTTACTTAGACAAGTTCACTTCTATGATTCGGACAGTTGGTTCGTTCTGACCATCTCGTACCATCCTCTTACAAACCAACTGTAGACATGGTAAGTAATCGAGCAATAATCGTGATCGCTTCATCGTGGTTTTGGATGATTAAAATCGGATTCCCTCGGGAAAAATATTCGGGATTCCCGTTGTTCCTTCCGTAGAATTTTTTTTTTCCTTTTTTTCTCTCTCTCTCTCTAAAAACAAAAAAGTGGGGATATCACGGAGAATGTTACGCGTCGAATACGTGAAACATGGTGGTGGAAACATATTCGACCTGTTTGCAAAAGGGTAAATTTTGGAAAATTAGACGAATCGTATACTGTAAACTGTGTCTGGGATTATATGTATATATGTGAATGGGATTCATCAGAGTGCAAAAATTTGCACGAAATATACAATATTTTGTGTTTTAATGAAGTGTAAACAGTGATCTTTAGTTAGATTTTTGATCATTTCCATTTTTTAATTGGATATATTTATTATTTGCTTTGTTCCATTCCGTGCGTTCCATTTGTTACACGCAGCTTTGGATTTTAATTAATCAAATTTTTGACTTTGGATTTCGATTATTATTTTTCTATAATAAAATTGTAACTTTAGAATGTTAAATCAAGGAAATATGTCGTATATTCAATGGTGATACACCATTGGATTTGAAAATTTTTCAATGGAAAGATTTTAAGTTTAATCTTAATAAAAATTTACTGTTTAATTAGTTTCTAAAATTTCTAATAATCAATTCTTGATACAATTCATATTTGAATACAATTTACTTTAATTATATGTAATTAGATGTAGTTGAATTTCTTTTATTTTTTTTTTTCTACATGAATGATATCATAAAATCGAGTTTTTTGTCTTATAAGATCTATAGTTGTTTATTTATTAGATATATATTATAAAAATAAGAGAATTACGTAAGTGCATAGTAACTCGAGAGGCTGTACGGGATAAACGGTCTATATTTGTCTTGGCTTATTTTCAACTATACTATGGATGATAGAAGGACCCTATTTTTAACTCTTATGAGCAACGCCTTCCGAATTTTCTTTGATGTTATTCAAGCTAGCTCACTTTTAGCTAAACATTAGATAATAATTGGAATACTTTTGTTATATAATTTCAATTATAATTTCATAAATGTCCATTTACAAACAATTTGTATTAAATATTTTATTTTTATTCTTTCATCTTTTTATTTTTTATATTTTGAAAAATTGCAATATTTATAATTAATTGATTTACAATATATAGATGCGATTTGTATATTTTTATTAAAAAATTGTCAAGATTTATTTACAAAAAAGATTGCATATTTATTGTTACAAGCTTTGTATAAATATTGTAAACATAATATAATGTATTAATTAAAAAGACACAAGAAAATAAAGTATTTTCTTTTTTACAAATACTTTTTGATCTTACCCAAAATGGAGAAATTAAATTTAAATATCAATTTAATTTTTAAAGAAATTAGATAAATTTTTCTTTTCCCAGAAGAAATTTATAATAATGTTACTCGAATGATATACGAAATTACGATGAATTTTAGGCGGATAAAGAAAAGAAGAAGAAGACTAAAAAGAAGGAGGAGGCAGCGCCAGCACCTCCTCCACCAGAACCGGAACCGGAACCGGAAAAGCCACCAACCCCAGCACCAAGTACACCCAAAGAATCTGGCTCAACTCGAGCAAGTAGTCGGGGTAGCCGCAAAGCTAAACGCGCTGGATCCAGCGTGTTTTCTATGTTTACTCAGAAACAAGTTGCCGAATTTAAAGAGGTAGATCGAAATTTTACACGAATAATTATTATTAGACTCTAAAACTTAATTTTTAAATTCATAAATCTTAAATTCGAAATTCGAGGCTCAGAATACTTTTTTCCCTCCATTTTTTTTTAAATTCATTTTTCAAAAAATTAAATTTCTATGTTTAATTTTGTCACTATAAAAATTATTATATTGATCACATTAAGACGAATTCAAAAATTTGAATACAATCTCAATTATTTGTTATTTACTTTAGAGTTTCAAATAAAAGTATTTTACAATATGTTTGTCTTTGATCCATAATTTTTATTCGCTGTGAACATACAGAGAAATTGATCATCTGATAAAGAATAATATTTTTTATTGATTACGTTCACCAGGCATTCCAGCTTATGGATCAAGACAAGGATGGTATAATTGGAAAGAACGATCTTCGTGCCACTTTTGACAATGTTGGCCGTCTGGTCACTGATAAAGAGCTTGACGATATGCTAAACGAAGCTTCCGCTCCTATCAACTTTACTCAGTTATTGAATCTCTTCGCATCTCGCATGTCGGGATCAGGTAATACCAATATACATATAGCTATATATTCACAAAGAGATATGTAATCACACTTATATGAATTTTCTAATTTAGCTGAATAATTTAGAAATTAGGTTCCTCTGATAATTATCCAATATTTTAATAATACTATTCTTTTTGATTCTCAGGTCAGGATGACGATGAAACCGTAGTCGCTGCCTTCAGTACCTTTGATGTCAATGGTAAAATTGATGGTGAAAGGTAAGTGATTATTCTTATCGTAATTAAAGCATACTTTTTAATCCCTTGTAGTCGAGAGATAACTTTCTTAATAGGTTTTGTGGAAAAATTGGAGATTCATTATCTTACTTTAATGTTGAGTTAAACAAAGCTTTGATAAAGCTCATATTTTTACAATTGATTTCAGATATTTTACTTGACATTTATAATTCTCCATATTCCAAAATATATACAAATTGTTAATATATTTGTAGGTTATATTTAGAAAGTATGATATGCTATTGTAAGCAATTTAGAGATTAAATAAAGCGAGACGAAGATAAAGCTTTACCGCCATCTGGTGTAAAAATAAATAAATAAATTGCACTATTTCTTTCAAATAATTTATAGATTGATTTAAAAAATATTTTTACCATCTTCGTAACAAACATTTGAAAAAAAAAATTTCTAAAAGAATGGGACAAATATACTGATATTTTTATTCGAATGGATTCGTAATTTTAATCAATATTATTGACAGATAATTCGAACATGTTCTTATAAAAATTGAATATCCCTTTTCTTAGGTTGAGGCACGCCTTGATGACGTATGGTGACAAATTTAGCGCGAAGGAGGTCGACGATGCGTATGATAATATGTATATTGATGATAAGGGATTTATCGACACGCAAAGTCTTATTGCAATGTTGACTGGACAGGAGGAAGAGGAGGAATAAATTTAAGTGACTCTCAGCATTAAAAAATTTCTGTTAAAATTCTGTTCACTGAAAACGAAGTCTCGTGTTAGCGTCAGATCCGCTTGATCCGTTTCCAAGTGAGGAAAATCAGATTTATTAGAAGTAAAAATATATACGTTTGTTATAAATATTTTTCTTCTCATTTGTTTTTCGATTATTTTTAAAGATTGATTAAAGATTTTTGCTCTGATAAAGTAATGATTGTGAGAAATGGATAGATGAATGAATAGATTCTTGGAAGTGGAAACAGCGTGTCTGCCGAAAATCGAGGCTTTGAATCTCCATATTATTGTTCATATAATAAAATTATTTTAAAACTTTACAATGATTCTTGTTCTAATTTTGATCCGTCATATATACGTATTATTCAATATTATTACGCATCTTTTCCTTCCAAAATTCTATGAAACAAATTCTGATAACATTAAGTAAAAAAGAATGTTTTTGCGTGTGATTCATTTAGAGAATAATTTTTGTATAGTATCAGTATCAGCTATTACGTTTCTTGCATTTTGTATTATTTATAAAAAAAAACAATAAAACAATGTTTATCAATAATACACATTGAATAAAACATAATTACTTATTACTTCGAATATTCTAGTAGAAAATTATATTCTATTTAATTTTTTTTTCAAAATTTTATCATTTATTTTTCTTTCAATGTGTGTAAGATGCAATCGTGTGTTGTGCAATAATGTGACATAATTTAAAATTAAACTTTTAATTGTGATTACATAATTTTTTGAAAGTCTCTCTGCTTTAAAATTGGCAAAATATCAAATTGTGTGATGATGATAGTCAATTATGTGATTTATAATTAATCATTAATATAAGTATATACAGGATATTCATGAAACACTTTTGAAAGATCGATTCTAGAGGATTCTAGAAGAAAATAAACGTAAAAATATCGATTGAAACTTATTCATTGAGTTATAAACAATTTTAGAGAAAGGAAGATAGAGATAAAGACCTCTCTGTCATATTTTCTCATTTTATCCAAAACAAACTTGAATAAGCTTCAATAGATTCAATAATATTTTTGTATATCAATTTTTACGTTTTGATTTTTAGAATTGATATTCACAATATAGTATTTGAACAACTTTTGTATTGCAATAAAGTACTTATTATTATATTATAATAAAATAATCGATATTTGCTCTGTGTGCCTTTATTTTATAAAGATATAGAGTATTATATTTTATTTTAACATGGTGTCTTACTTAAGTAAGTGAAATACAATAATGTAAAAATTTTGTTTTGTAAAATAGATATAATAGTTTAAAAAATAATGAAATTAAAAAAATAATTTTGAATGTATTACAAGACAAAAATTTTAATTTGTTAATTAATGAAATTTACTTACTCAAAAACTTACTTGAAAGTTTTAAATCAGTCCATTATACGTTATTGTCATTGAATAACATAGTATAGAATTGATTAAAATTATGCACATTTCTTGTTTTTTTTTTTTGTTTAATCATTGCTGCTTTCTTGTTTAAACGATTTATATAACAGGACACTTGATAAACTCGCGTAATTGAAAATTGGAGGAATTATGTGTCTACTGTTCGTTGTTTCAGCAAAGTGAAATATGACATTGTGGTACTCATGATCTGCAATGTAAAAAGTAAAAAAATATTATATTATAAATAAGAATTGTGATAATTGCAGTAAAAAAAAAAAAAGAAAGAATAGAAGAAAAATTAAAATAAATTTTAACATTCTATATCAAAAATAAGATCTATCTTATATTTCTCGTTAAAACTTCTTTTGACAAAAACAAATTTTTATTTCCGGAATTTTTTAAATGCAAATTCATAGTTAAATAGCAACAGTTATTCTTTTTAATTCGCAAAAAATTAAATACTTCTTTTTAAATAAACTGAAATTAAAAGAATAACAGTAACATAAAATAAATAAAATATCTAAATATAATCAATTATTAAATTATTTCAATATTAAATTATTTATATCAAGAAATTTGGAAATTTGTTTCTAACAGATTAACAATTTTTTTGTGAAAATAAAAATCAGACGAATCATTCGAAAGACAAATTTTCCGATCTCGTGAAAAATAATAGTTACTTTGGTGTAAGTCTCAAGGGATATGGGAAAGAAACCGCACGCGGTCAGGCAACAAGCTTTTCTTGCCCTCATGACGACAATTTGCAAATCTTGTCGTAACATTTTCCCAAACTTATCCATCGGTAGATTCATCCATGGTGAGGTATACACGGCCGAAGCTA
The DNA here is from genome assembly GCF_014066325.1 of Apis laboriosa. Lineage (NCBI taxonomy): Eukaryota > Metazoa > Arthropoda > Insecta > Hymenoptera > Apidae > Apis > Apis laboriosa. The sequence goes on from NW_025223140.1 coordinate 2,132,994, forward strand.
TTTTCGCGCTTTCTTGCGTTATGCAATCACAACTGTACGTGAACATCCACAACTGGCACATACCGGCGAATAGGTAACATATGAAGGAGATGCGATAAGAGGGGGTGAGATCTGCCTGTTATCAATTATACACGATATTTAATTGCAATATTCAAAAATAAAGATTTCTTTTGTCGCTAAGTTTGTCGATAAAAAAAAAATAAGAAAATAGTAATTTTAATACACAAATAATTAGTTAAGTACTAACCAAGATCACTTGATATCCAAGGAAACAGAATAATATACTGAACATTAATATTTGCCCGATCACGATTATTGTGAATATCTCTTCGAGGATTTCGCAGAAATCGAGGAGAGCTTGATGCTGTTGAATGTAATTTTTAAACGCGTTGTAACACTCGTCTGAACAATTTTTTCTCGTGTCGAGGTTTTCTTTCATTTTTAAAATTGGCACATTGGCTATTCTGTATTGTAATATACGAAACTGGCAAGCTACGTTCAGGCACAAGATGCAAAATATATTGTCGAAGCAAAAGTAACAACTACCAGCCTGGTTTAAAGCAGCGATCTGTTCAAAACACGAAAAAAATTATTTTTCGATTCGTCAAGAAGGCGTCAAGAATTGAAATTAAACGTATAAATGGAATAAAACTTTCAAGTTTGAAATATAGATATAATGCAAATACGTTTTCTTAAATAATTCGAATTGAAATATTGTACATTGTCGAAAAGAAATTTTACAGAAATTTTTATATCAACAAGAAAATGATTAATACCTGTATCGTGTATGCAATTTCATAATACGGTGAAATAGACAATGGCAGGTCCAGATACATGTTAAATATAAGTATCCTATCTGTTTCGTTTCTTCCAATATTTGCTAAAATAATTAGTTGTAATAATATTTAAAATATGTACTTAATTATATAAATAAATTAATATAGTAGAGTATCAATTATCCAAATTTTTATTATTTATTGTTCAAATAATTGATGCTTTATTATATTATATTTTTCATTTTATATTAATTTATTTTGAGATAACATAAATTGAAGCTTGACGATGTAACAATTAAATCAAATTAAAAATTGAACTTAAAATTCAACAATTGTAAAGATGAACTTACTCAACAATGGTCTGAACATATACATGAAAATCGAAGATAAAGAAGAAAATGTGAGAATGCAGACGAAATACGCGGTTATTTTCTTCGTATCTTTCACGATTAAGTTTTCCTCTTCATCGTAGTTGTAATGCCAGAAATTTTTCTGCATGTATGTCATTAAACCAAGAAACTTTTTCTGATATATGAATAGGCTGAAAATTTTGAAGAAATCCATGACGAGTCCCAAACCATCGCATGCGATGTAAGTACAGGCCTATAATAGTACGGTATTATATTATTGATTCAAAATATAGGATTGAAAAAATTACAAAGTACTTTCCATTGAATACCTTGGAACAATACTCGTGAAAGAACATAAAGAAAATTAAAAAAAAATCCGTATAAAATTTATTATTGACTTAATTTAATTTCTGATGAAGTTTTCAAATTTGGAACTACTTTTGATTTGCACTCGAATTTTACGAAAAATCTGTTATATTATAAATATCGATATTTTTCTTCACAGTTTATTAATTTATTGTTGTTTCATTAATTTTGTAAAAAAGAAATAGATCGATAAAATGATCAAAAATAAATCTCTCTTCTTTACAGCAAAAATAAAAATATTTTTCAAATTATCTAAATTTCTACGTTAAATTAATTAACATTAATATTGAAAAATATCGAAGTTCAGAGCGATATAACAATTTAAAATTATATAAAAAGATTTATATAATTTTGAAAAACAACAGAACTTTGACAAACTTACGCTAAAGTCTCCCCAATTGAAATAAAGTCCTCTTATTTGAACCCATGCAGAGAATGTGATCGCAAGTATAGTATACCCGATCACGCCAATTCTGAACCATTCTTCCAGGCGACTGGTGGTTAACCAAAAGCCAACGACCCTTAGATAGAAAGATGCCACGGTAAAAGCAAGGTCTTTACGATATTTCAAATTCATACTGATCTTCGAGCGATCAGATTGCACGACCAGGGATTTATAGGGAGAGCGTTCTATCAATTATCTATCAAAAGTTTCAGAACCAATTGTTTCAACATACCGTCCCTTTCATCTCCAAATATACTTTTATTCGTATATAACCGACACGTATATTATATTTATATTCGACTTTAATGATATTCGTGAATTGCCACGAAGAAAATGTATTATAATATCCATTCACAAATGCTATCGATATTTCCATAGTATTTTAGTCGTAATGTATATGATCGGTGAGTTATGCATGATTTAGGATACGATGCGTTGCAAAACTCTCCACTGTGGAACTGTGTATGGTGGGAGGCAATCGAATATAACAGCGTAACAGAAAGTTTTGGATAGACTGTTTAGTTCTGGATAGAACTATATTGATGTTGTATCAGGAAAGAAAAGACATTAATCTGTGGATATTTTTATTGTTAATTGTGAAATAGAGACGTGTATATATGATATATTTAATTCGGTATAAGTGCATTTGGCAGAGATAGGTTAGGAAAGTAAAATAAAAATAAATTTTCAAGCAAAAAAAGTTAAGGAAGAAAACATTTTTGAAGGTATTTTTGATCTATTATTTAATATTATATGTTATCTTGTTTTGTGTAATCAGAAATAATATGTTCTCTTTCTTTATAAATCTTCTTTGGGACATCTAATTTGAATTTAATTCGAAATTTATAAAATAGAGTAATATTGATGTAATGCTTGTAATATTTGTGAGAATGTACAACAATATTGTTTTGTATATCCAAGGAAGAATGATAGATAATATTAAAAATTAATAAATTTTTATTGCTATAAAACTATATCTCTGTTATTTGTGTTAAACATAAATAAATACAAGAATTTGACTCATGTACAGCAACAATATGCACTATTAAAATATACATATTAAGAATGTGCCTCTGAATGCTGTTTTAGTAGTGTAAAATATGATGCCGCAGTACTTAAAACCTGTAACAAATGAGGTACACATTCAACTTAGGTCAACAATATTTCTTCTCTTTCCTAAGATTTGTATTATATTGAGTAAAATATTCTATGTCACAATTTTTAAAAATAAAGTTTTAAATTCATTTAATTATACATTTAATTATACTTGATTACATTTTTTTACAAATTTCATAAAACTTTTGGAGTATAAAATTTTTTGTATACAAGATAATATGTATACTATAAAATATATTCCAGTTCTACTTACACTAGTGTACGTTTCCAAGGATACGACGAAAAATCCTTTACCTGTTAAGCAACAAGGTATACCAGACCTCATAATGACGAGTATCAAATCTTTTTTCATCATCCTTCCGGTTGTGGTCATTGGTACCATTGGCCAAGGTCCTCTATTCGCTGCCGTGGCTACGCTCAAGCTCTCTCGTATGATACAGTCGCAACTGTAAGTGAACATCAGCAATTGGCATAAGCATACCGTTATGTGAAGGCCGAAGATTAAACGTGTTGTGGTAGATGTATCTGCCTAAAAGAAGTGATACAATAATTATGTCATATATATATATATATATATATATATATAGGATGTAATATTTAAAATTTTTTTTTGAATTAATAAATATTCGTAACTTTTGAAAGATTTTAGAGATTAAAATGAATATAAAAGTTCATATAAAAGTAAAATAATTCAAGTATGCATTAGAGTGAAATCGTTTTATCTTCATTTCTTTTTATTTGCTTTTTACTTGAAATTGCTTATAACTTGAAATAAGCTTCAATCAATATTTTTGTATTTATTATGATTTCTAGAATTTTTTAAAAAGGTATATGTATTGATAATTTATATAAAATCAGTTCGATTCGATTTTTTTTTAATATTTAGCGAATTAATATAAATTAATTGATTGTTCGATTTCTATTAGTCAAATATTAAAAAGCAGAAAAGTTGTTCGATGATAAAAATTATAAATGTATTAAATTAATAGTTCATATTAATATAATATACTAACCATAAGTACTAGATATCCATCGAGACAAATTAACATGCTGAACATCAAAACTTGTTCTAGGACAATCAAATTGAATACCTCTTCAAGTTTTCTGCAATACGCTATAAGGGCTTGATGTTGGCGAATACACTTCTTAAAAATGGCATAACATTTACTTGCAAAGTAGGACGAGTCCACAATTAATTTTTCCTTTTTCTCTTCTTTTCTAATTACCAAATCTGTTATGTTGGAAATTCTATGTTGCAATACTTGAAATTGTCCAGCCACGTGTAAATTCATAATGCACAAAAAATTGTCGAAACAGAAGTAACTCACCCCAATGTGATATAAGGATATCACCTATGGAAATTCTTTTTTCTTTTAATTTTTTGAAAAATCTTATAAAATATCAGGATTTAGAAATTATTGGATACAAACAAATATGAAGAAAAATCTTAATTAACTGTTAATATTTTATTATTAATGATTTTTATTAATTTCGTAACACGATAATATGGAAATGAAGTTACAATACCTCTAAAACAAACGTAATTTCATAGTATGGAGTTATAGTTAGTGGCAAGTCAATCCATATGTTGAATGGAAGCACTCTATCTGATTCGTTTCTTCCAATATTTGCTGAAATGTAAGTACAAATGTAACGACATTGATCATTATATTTTTTAATTATTATATTTATATTTATAGAATTTTTTCTTTTTTTTTTTTCGTTTTATTATAAAATTACTAAAAATTAAATGATATATTAAGTTAAATATTAATAAATCGTTTTTCTGATTTGCGAAAAATTTTATTTTTATGTTTTATTTTGATAATTGCAAAGCTGAAATCAAACTCGAATTCAATATTATTATTATTATTAAAATAAGAATAATAAAAAAAAAATTTACGAAATTGTCAAATTGCAAAAATAAGAAAAAAATTCGAAATTTTTGAATTTTTGAAAAATTCTTGACGATCCATCTTTGAATTTTTGTGAATTTTAACTTACCAATAAGTGGATTAATAATGTAAGAAACAACGGTCGCTAGAGTGGTAAAAGTCAAAGAACAAGTGAAAAACGTGCATTTCCGTTTACAGTTGAGCACAATATTTCGTTCGTAATCGTCATAATCTCCATGTAAAAATTTTCTTTGTAGATATAAAATCAAATAAAAAAAATCTTTCCTATGCACAATCAGAGTGATCAGTTTCAAAAGGGGTGCGGCTATTGACAGCATATTGCACATAGAAAAGATACATTCCTATAAATAAGGGAGAAAAAAAATAAAAATACATGTATATTAAATAATTAATTTATTATTCGTAATTTATTATTCGTGAGATTGTTACAAATGATTGTAGAAATTTTAATATAAATTATATTGATCAAAGTTTTATTCGAGAAATTCATAAAAATATTAAAAGTATTCTCATTTTTTCAAATATACAAATTATTTTTTTTCATTTTATTAATATAATATATATGCTGAATTTAAAATTTTTTTTGTTAACGATAGTTCGTATCGAAGCACATTATAATAAAACAATTAATAAAATATTACAACAAATATTATTTAATAATAATACATAAATCTGTATGATTTTATGTATTTTATAAAAATTTATAAATTCCATTTCAACACAAATGATGATTGACTTACAGAAAAATCGCCCCACGAATAATACATATCCGTAATTTGTAACCATAGTCCAAAAACAAGCGCGATGATGCTGTACACGATCGTCATGTTTCTCACATATTTCTCTGATTGGCCATTTGCCATCCATATTCCTATGAGTTTTATAAAAATCGACGACAAGTTGATGGAAAAATCGTCGTTTTTCATTTCGATGTCTCTGACAACCGTGTAAAAACGACTGGAATATCTTCTCTCAGATATTGAACTCAACACGTTTGTGTAAGGTTTGTGCATCGATTGTTACTAACTTCTAGCGATTCAGTTCGCTTTGATCTATCCTTTCAGTGTATCCTTTAGTTACAGATCGCGTGTACTTTCTATTTATTTTATATTGATTCAGTGAAACGGCAAGAAGAAAAGAAAAACGGAAAAGAAAAAAAGAAAAGAGAGAAGATGACAGAGAACTCGCGATTCTCAAGAGATTGGTGCTTGAAGAGCGGATGGATCAAGCGTAGATCGAACCTAACCTATTGATGTGTTATGCATGATTCATAGATGGACTTCTCTGTGAAATCGAAGCGGTGTTAGCAGCTGTCGACTCTGACGACAGGGAAATTTCAGCATGTTAAATGTGAATTGTGAGAGTTTGTAATTTATTTTTGAATACGTAAAAGGATGGTGACGAAAGAAGGTCTAGAAGGAAAAATTGATGCGAAGAAAAGGAAGAATATTAATTTGTGCGATGTGATTAAATAAAGTGAATTAATTTACTTAACTCGATGAAGAATTTATTTAATCATTATTATTCATACTATTTTTTAAACAAACACTTTGATGAAATATTATTGATATATATGAAATTAAATTTATAATAACATTTAATCTTATAAATTAATGTTATAAATTATGTATAAACGAATTTTCTTGGAATTATTTATTTAAATAGCATTCGCGTATATCGTTTTAAAAACAAAAATATGCATATTCGATATCTAATCAAATATATGAATGTGTGAATGAAATTTTTGAAAAAAAAAACGAAACTTCATTTTACTTATTATTTGATCGTATCATCAATTATCTTGTACATATGCAACTTGTGAAAGAATTATGTATTTTCTACTTCTATGGTTCGTTGTTTTAGTATCGTGAAATATGACATAGCTGTACTCATGATCTGCAATGTGAAATTTTCAGTGAAAAATTTTAGTAAGTATTTCAATTAAAATTTCTCGATGACAAGATTATTCATTCTAAAAATAAATCACAACATAAATATGCAATATCAAAAAATTTTGGAATTTCTTTTTTTCTCTATTTAATCTTAAACAAATATTTAATATTTCACATAATTAAGATTCATTTTTAAAGCGAATGATTTATCGAAGTTTTATTGAAAAAGAAACTCGAAAAAAAGGATTAACTTTTTTAATAATATCGTTAAAAATTACCTTTGTATAAGTTTCAAGAGATATATCAAAGAAGCCACAACCCGTCAGACAACAAGCACGTCTAGATCTTACAACAACAAATTGCAAATCTTTTCGTATCATTTTTCCAAATTTATCCATTGGCATACGTGTCCATGGTATAGAATACACAGCCGAGGCAACATTCACGCTTTCTCGTGTCATGCAATCACAACTGTAGGTGAACATCCATAGTTGACACATGTTGGTTATTAAAAAACATAGGAAGGAAATTCGCCATGAAAAAGTCAAATTCACCTGTGTACCAAGATATATCGATATGATTAAATAAATTAAATAATAGTATAATTTTTTAAGTATAATAAAATTCTTCTCCATAAAAACAATTATGAATTAAATGAGTGTATTTCATTTATGATATTGGTAAGAATTTCCTTGAGAATATAGAATGTGAAACATGGAGTATAAAGAATATAATAAAAAAATATAACAAAAATTTTTCTCGTAAATAAAATACATTAATAGTGCCTAGAAAATTATTTAAGAAGGATATTAAATTTGAGTTGGAAAAATTAATAAAAATTTTCAATAGAAAAATAGTTTAAAAAATGATAATAATACTGACCAAAAGCACTTGATATCCGACGAAACAAATTAATGTGCTAAATATTAGAACTTGCCCAAGTGTAATTATTGTAAATATTTCTTCGAGTGTGATGGAGAATTGAATTAGAGCTTGATGCTGTCGAATACAATTTTTTAATATGATGTAACATCTGTTCGAAGAATCCATGTTTTCCTCATTATCGACTCCTTCTTTATCTTCTACACTTGACAAATTGGCTAGCCTATATTGTAATATACGAAACTGGCTAGCCAAGTGTAGACACATAATGCAAAACATATTGTCGACACAAAGATAACATATTCCAACTTGATACAAACACAAAGCCTATGTGCATGTGATAAGAAATCATTCATTAGTAAAACTTTGAATAAAATTTGACGCAGAATTAATAATTAATTTAAAAAAAAAATGTAGTTTATTGTAGTGATTATATATTAATGATATATAAATATGAAGATAAGATATAAGTATCCAAAACTTTGCAATGGATTCAATGAAAAATTTGTTAATAATCCAATTCTCAATTTTAAATTGATTGTAATTCAATATTTGGGATGCAATTTTTTTTATTTATGCAATTCAAATATCAAAAATATAGCAGAAATTTTTATATTACAATTAATATATATTTAATTAATCGTACATTGATTAAAATATTAAATAAAAACGTAACTTTTCTTTAGAAAAATGATGAATACCTGTATCACGTAAATTATTTCAAAATATGGCGACATAGACAATGGTAGATCTAGCCACATATTAAATATAAGCATCCTATCCGATTCATTCTTCCCAATATTTGCTAAAATGAAATTGCAAACGATTCGTTTTCTTATTATTTGTTAAAATAGTTGATTTCCACTTTATAATAACTATTTACAAATTTAAAATTAAATTTCAAATTTTCAAATTGAATTAAAAATTATTATTTTTTTCAGCTTTTTAATTATGATTTGTTAAACTTACATATCATTGGCATCAATATATAAGAAAAAATCGTGGACTGAGAGAAAAATGAGAAGACGCAGACAAAGTAGACACACATTTGTTTTGCATCTGCTATAATAGAATTTTCATACTGATCGTAATCCAAATGCCAGAAATTCTTCTTCATGTATATGATCAAACCAAGAAACTTCTTTTTATGTATAAATACGATGAATATCTTTAATAAATCCATTATTAGTCCCAAACTATTGCACGCGATGAAAGTGCATATCTAAAATCGAGTCCAAAGTTAGAAAAATTATTGATTTAAAATGTCAAAAATGTCAAATTCGAATATAATTATTCGAAAAAGTAAAAAGTTATCAATTCCTTTTCAAATTATTAATTACATCGTCAAAAATAAAGAAATCGTGTTAGAATTTATTATTTTCTTAAAAAAAAATCAAAAGATAGAATAATTTAATTCTTCCAATTTTTCGTATAATATTTGAATAAAATATATTTTTCATCACTGAACTTACACCGAAGTCTCCCCAAGAGAAGTAAAGGCCTCTCATTTGTACCCATATGGAAAAAATGATAGTGATTATACTGTACATCACTGTTGCGTTCCCGAACCATTCCTCGAGGCGACTACTTGCCAACCAAAAGCCGACGACCCTTAGAAAAAACGTAGCTAAACTGAACGAAACGTCTCTACGATATTTCAAACTCATATTGGATCCCGAGAGATCCAATCAGATATACCGATTCGCAATTTATAGGGGGATCTATCTATTAATTATCGAAAAACTTTTCAATTGTTCTCTCTTTCTCTCTCTCTCTCTCTCTCTTTGATCTTCTCCAGATCATTCTCTATTGTCCATACGTGCATAACGTTATATTCGTTATATTACAGTGATATTGGCGAGTTGTTTCGCAGGCAAGAGGAAAGAGAATTGCTATACGATATGTCTTTATTCATGATCTATTACTTACCTTACTTCGGTACGTAATGTATGTGATCAATGAGTTATGCATGATTCACGATATTGTAAATCCTCTGTGAAGTTGAAGAAGTGTGTGGTGGTGGAAGATACGGTCTGAGAAAGATTGACGTAGTGAATTGAAATTTGAAAGAAATGGTGAGTGGAAAAAATATTTGTGGATAATCTTATCGTTAGTTGTGAATAACAAGTGATGAAATAAAATAAGTTTTTAATTGGAAAACGATTTAACTTAGTGAAGATGTTAAAGATGTAATCTTTATCCTATTATTTTTAATTTAAATAATTTTACATTTAGGGGATTAGAAATTTATAGAGATTCGTTCCTTTATATATTTTTCAAAAATGAATGGTGTGTCGATAACAAATATATATATATATATATTACTAAAAAACTATTTCTCTCTTTGTATTAATCACAGAAACAGAAAGAATTAAATTAAGATAGAAATACTATCTACACTACGTTATACTATTTATATTACGCAATACAAATGACACGTATTACGAAGTGACTTCTGTGCGCTGTTTCAACAACGTGAAATATGATGCTGCTGTACTTAGAACCTATAACAGAAGAAACTGACGAATTAATTTTGATATCCAACACCATCCGTGTACTCGATTTGTTTATCAAATTTCTTTTCATTTCGTTTGTTGGCATATTGTAAATTTTATTATCATTACAATGTATTTATTAAATTACAGATATAAATGACGATTAAAATTATTATTACTTACACTGGTATACGTTTCGAGAGACACAATGAAGAATCCTTTTCCAGTTAAGCAACAAGGTATGCTGGATCTCATGATGACTAGAATCAAATCTTTTCGTATCATCCTTCCACTCGTGGTCATTGATAACAACGGCCAGGGTCCACCGTATGCTGCTGTTGCTATATTCACACTTTTTCGTATGATACAGTCACAGCTGTAGCTGAACATCAGTAATTGGCATAGAGATCCTAATATATGGAAGCTGAAGATTAAACGTGTTTTGATATCTCCATCTGCCTGCGAGAAGTAACATTATAATAATTTGTATTTGGGATCTCTTGTATGAGAATGGAAATTATATGAAATAATTAATTCACATTATGGTACCAACCATAAGTATTTGATATCCATCGAGGCAAATTAGTAAGCTGAACATCAAAACTTGCTCTAGGACAATCAAATTGAATACCTGTTCAAGTTTTCTGCAATACGCAATAAGGGCTTGATGTTGGCGAATACACTTCTTAAAAATGGCATAACATTTACTTGCAAAGTAGGACGAGTCCACAATTAATTTCTCCCTTTTCTCTTCTTTCTCATTATCGATCGAATCTATTATGTTGGAAATTCTATGTTGCAACACTTGAAATTGTCCAGCCACGTGTAAATTCATAATGCACAAAAAATTGTCGAAACAGAAGTAACTCACCCCAATGTGATATAAGGATAATGCCTATGAAAATTCTATTTTCTTATAATTTTTTTAAAAGTGTTATAAAAATATCAGGATTTAGAATGGAGAAAAATCTTAATTAATATCGTATTATTAATAATTCTTATTTAATTCCGTAACGATAATATGGAAACGAAATGACAATACCTGTAAAGCGTACGTAATTTCAAAATATGGAGTTATATTTAGTGGTAAGTTAACCCACATGTTGAATGGAAGCATTCTGTCTGATTCGTTTTTTCCAATATTTTCTAAAATATAAGTATAAATAAGAAAATAAAGTTAAATCACAGATTCTTTTTTTTTTTGTTCTTGATTTTTTTTTCTGACGAGATAGAAGCGAAAACTGTTAAGAAAAAAATACGTTTCTCCTATTATTTCGTGTCTTCTAATAATGAAAGAAAAAAGGCAAAAAATAGCAGATTACATTTTTTTACAAGAATCCACTCACCGATAATTGGACTGAATATGTAAGAAGCAACAGTCGCCATTGTAAGAAACGTAAAGAAACAAATGAAGAAGGTGCATTTCCGCTTGCAACTGATCACGATCTTCCTCTCGTAGTCGTCGTAATTTTGTAATTCCAGAAAATTCCTTTTCATGTACAGGATCAAACGGAAAAAATCCTCTCTGTGACTAAATAGAATGATTATCTTCAATAAGGGCATAATTGACGATAGAATATTGGAGATAAAGAAGAGACAAGCCTGTGAATAAGAAATAATTTAAATTAAAATTATTTGTATCGAGCGAATAACTCGTTATACTTACGCTAAAATCGCCCCACGAGTAAAATATATTCATAGATTGTATCCACAGAGCGAAAATAATGGCGACCAAGCTGTAAATAACCGTGATGTTTCTTATCCGTTGTTCGTATTGGTTGCCCGCCATCCATATTCCCACGAGCTTCATAAAAATTGACGTCAGACTGACAGATACGTCGCTTTCCAGAAAATTCATATCGTTTTCACTTAATAAACTGGCTGGTACGTTCGTACATCGAACTATACCAGTACAGAGTGCATATTGATTATCGCAATGGAGGCGAGTAGTCACTTTGATCTATTGATATTCTCTATTCATCGATCGTGTAATTTGTGTTTATTTCATATTATTACCGCTACATGTGGTCGTTTAATGAAAAAGATGAAAAAGAAGTGGAGTGGAGACAAAGAGGATATATACGTTATTCTTCTTATTTAGTAAAAAATGAATTGTTATCGATGCTCTATGCATGATTCAGGAATTACGAAATCCCTCTGTGAAATCGTAACGTTGCTGACAGCTGCGTCTGTCTCTTTGATAGAGGGAAATTGCGAATTCAAGAGATAACAATTATTGTAATTTAAAATGGAAGATGAGAGTAGAAAGGTGAAGGGGTACTATCCATAACGAAAGAATTTTTAGTGGTTACGAGACATTGATTTGTGATGTAATTCTATGAGAACGTTTTTCTTAATTTGTGAAATACATTATAGAAATATATATATATATATAAAACTACAAACAGTACGAAAAAATTGTATAATTTCAAACTAAGGTATCAATTTTTTTATCTATTTTCAACAATATTTATTTCAACAATAATCATATAATTTTAACTAATAGATTTTTTATTCGATTATTTGATTGAAAATTTGTATTATTAATTATGTTTCGTTCCCACTTTCTATATTGTTTCGTAACAATGTAAAATACGATGCTGCGGTACTCAAAACCTGTAACAAAGTTAATCAATTTTAACAATTTTATTCATGGAAATTTATTAAATTACAGATGTACTTGACGATTAAAATATTACACTGGTATATGTTTCGAGAGACACGATGAAGTATCCTTTTCCTGTCAAGTAACAAGGTATGCTGGCCCTCATAATGACTACTACCAAATCTCTTCGCATCATCATTCCGCTTATAGTCATTGGTAGTAACGTCCAAGATCCTGCGTATGCTGCTGTAGCTACACTCACGCTTTCTCGTATAATGCAATCACAGCTGTAGCTGAACATCAGTAATTGACATAGGCATGATAATATATGGCAACTGAAGATTGCACGTGTTTTGATATCTCCATTTGCCTTTGGAAAATAATGATATAATAATTTATATCACATATATTATATCATGAGAATGAAACAAAATTATCTGACTTTTTATTTTCTTCGAAATTTGGAATAAAAGTAAAAATATAAATCAATTCATTCTCATTTTAATTATTTGAATTTTAAAAATAGAAGAAGATATATTTAAGACAAGAAATATTAATGAATCGTTTGTGATCTTATTATTTTTAAAATTATGTAAAAACTATAAATCATTGATTTATATCACTCTACCATGAGTATTTGATATCCATCGAGGCAAATTAGCAAGCTGAACATCAAAACTTGCTCTAGTGCAATCCAATTGAATACCACTTCAATTTTTCTGCAATACGCTATAAGAGCTTGATGTTGGCGAATATACTTTTTAAAAATGCTGTAACATTTATTTGAATAATACATCGATTCTATAATTAACTTTTCCTTTTTCTCTTCCATTTTAATTATCAAATCTGCTATGTTGGAAATTCTATATTGCAACACTTTAAATTGTCCAGCCACGTGCAAATTCATAATGCACAAAAAGTTATCAAAACAGAAGTAACTCACCCCAATTTGATATAGGGACAAAACCTAATGACACATAAAAATTCTAAACTTCTTTTTTATAATTTTTGAAAAATATTATAAAATATAATAATATAATAAATAATATAATATAATATAATAAATAAAATATTATAAATATGTATATTTATTGGATACAGAAAAAAAGGAAAAAAAATTATCTTAATTTTAGTTAATTTTGTATTGTTATTAATGATTCTGTCGATTTTAGGGAAATGAAATGGTAATACCTGTAAAACGAACGTAATTTCAAAATATGGAGTCATATTTAGTGGTAAATTAATCCACATGTTGAATGGGAGCACTCTGTCCGACTCGTTTTTTCCAATATTTCCTAAAATGTAAGTACAAATAAAAAAAAAATTACATTATATTTTTTCTCAATAATTAGAATTACTTTAAATTATATTCTCGCATTATTAATCATTAAAAAGTAACGAGAAATACACGAAATCTGAACTTCAAAAATAATAAGTTAAATAAATTTATATTTTTTAACAGAAGACAGAAAGACAGAAAATTATATTTTCACTCAAGCGTTGATGTAATCGACTCACCAATGATTGGAGTAATGATGTAAGAAGCAGTAGTCGCCATTGTAAGAAACGTAAAGAAACAAATGAAGAAGGTGCATTTCCGCTTGCAATCGATCACGACTTTTCTCTCGTAGTCGTCGTAATTTTGTAATTCCAGAAAATTCCTTTTCATGTACAGAATCAAACGGAAAAAATCTTCTTTGTGAATAAGCAGAATGAATATCTTCAACAGGGGTAGAATTAACGACAGCGTATTGGAGGTAGAGAAGAGACACGCCTATGAATATATATGGAAATAATCGAAATTAAAATTATTTGTATCGTGCGTATAGCTCGTTACTTACTCTAATATTTCCCCACGAGTTATATATATCCATAGTTTGTATCCATAGAGCGAAAAGAATAGCGAACACGTTGTAACTAACCATGATGTTTCTTATCCGTTGTTCGTATTCGTTGGCCGCCATCCATAATCCCACGAATTTCATAAAAATTGACGTCAAGCTGACAGATACGTCGCTTTCGAGAAAATTCATATCGTTCTCACTTAATAAACTGGCTGATACGTTCGTACAACGAACTGTACCAATACAGAGTGAATATTGATTATCGCAGTGGTGGCGAGTACCCACTTTGATCTATTGATCTATTCTCTATTCATCGATCGTGTAATTTGTATTTATTTCATATTATTACCGTTCATACATATGGTCTTTTAATGGGAAGATGAAAAAGGTGGAAATAAAGAGGATATATACGTTATTCTTCTTATTTAGTAAAAAATGAATTGTTATCGATGCTCTATGCATGATTCAGAAATTATGATAACCCTCTGTGAAATTGTAGCGCTGCCGACAGCTGCGCTCTCTTTGATAGGAGGAAATTGCGAATTCAGGAGATAACAATTATTGTAAATTGATAACAATTTACGGAAGATGAGGGTAGAATGGTGGAGGGCTATTATCTATAACGAAAGAATTTTTAGTGTTTACGAGACATTGATTTGTAGTGTAATTCCATGACAACGTTTTTTCTTAATATCTGTGAAATACGTTATAGAAATGATATGTGTAACGATAGTGCAAAAAAATTGTATAACTGAGGTATCAATTTTTATCTCTTTTCAACAATATTTATTCTCAACAATAATCACATAATTTTAACTGATAGATTTCTTATTCGATCAGTTGATTTATTATATCAGAAAATTTATGCTTGTATTATTAATTACGTTATTAATTATCGTTCCCACTTTCTATATTGTTTCGTAACAGTGTAAAATACGATGCTGCGGTACTCAAAACCTGTAACAAATTTAATCAATTTTAATATTTAAAAAGATTATTGTTATCAATAAATTTTCATTTTTCTTCTTCTTGACACGACACGAAAAATAAAATTTTGTTCATGGAAATTTATTAAATTACAGATGTAACCGACGATTAAAATATTACACTGGTATATGTTTCGAGAGACACGATGAAGTATCCTTTTCCTGTCAAGCAACAAGGTATGCTGGCCCTCATAATGACTACTATCAAATCTTTTCGCATCATCTTTCCGCTTATAGTCATTGGTAGTAACGTCCAAGGTCCTGCGTATGCTGCTGTAGCTACACTCACGCTTTCTCGTATAATGCAATCACAGCTGTAGCTGAACATCAGTAATTGGCATAGACATGCTAATATGTGCAAACTGAAGATTAAACGTGTTTTGATATCTCCATTTGCCTATGGAAAATAACGTTATAATAATTTATATCATGTATATTATATTGTGAGAATGAAACAACTTTTTATTCTCATTTTAATTATTCGAATTTTAAAAGTCGAAAAAGATATATTTATGACAAGAAAGATTAGTGAATCGTTTATCTTTTTGTTATTTTTAAAATTATTAAAGTTATTTAAAAATTATAAATCATTGATTTATGTCACTCTACCATAAGTATTTGATATCCATCGAGGCAAATTAACAAGCTGAACATCAAAACTTGCTCTAGGACAATCAAATTGAATACCACTTCAAGTTTTCTGCAATACGCTATAAGGGCTTGATGTTGGCGAATATACTTTTTAAAAGTGGTGTAACATTTACTTGAAAAATACGACGATTCCGTAATTAATTTCTCTTTTTTCTCTTCTTTTCTAATTACCAAATCTGCTATATTGGAAATTCTATATTGCAACACTTTAAATTGTCCAGCCACGTGTAAATTCATAATGCACAAAAAATTGTCGAAACAGAAGTAACTCACCCCAATTTGATATAGGGATAAAACCTAATGACATATAAAAATTCTAAACTTCTTTTTTATAATTTTTGAAAAATATTATAAAATAAATATTATAAATATTTATATTTATTGGATACAAGAAAAAGGGAGAAAAATTTTAATTAATTTCGTATTGTCGGTATTAGGGAAATGAAATGGCAATACCTGTAATGCGAACGTAATTTCAAAATATGGAGTCATACTTATTGGTAGGTTAAGCCACATGTTGAATGGAAGCACTCTGTCCGACTCGTTCTTTCCAATATTTGCTAAAATAGAAATAAAAAAAAAGAATGACTGTAATTAATTTTCTTTACTTTATTCTTAACGAATTAGAATTACTTCAAATTATATTCACGCATTATTAATCATTAAAAAGTAAGGAAAAACACAAGAAATTTGAACTAAAAAATTTTAGACTATATATTTATCTATAACAAAGTTAATAAATTAAATGAATTTACGTTCTTCAACAGAAAACAGAAAGATTATTATATTTTCACTTGAGCGTTGAATTAATCGACTCACCAATGATTGGACTAGCGATGTAAGAAACAATAGTCGCCATTGTGAAAAATGTAAAGAAACAAATGAAGAAGGTGCATTTCCGCTTGCAACCGATCACGACTTTCTTTTCGTAGTCGTCGTAATTTCCCCGTAAAAAATTCTTTTGCATGTACAGGATCAAACGGAAAAAATCTTCTTTGTGACTAAGCAGAATGAATATCTTCAACAGGGGTAGAATTAACGACAGCGTATTGGACATGGAGAAGAGGCAAGCCTATGAAATGATCGTAATTAAAATTATTTATTATAATAACTCGTCATACTTACGCTAAAATTTCCCCACGAATAATATATATCTGTAGTTTGTATCCACAGAGCGAAAAGAATGGCGACCACGTTGTAAGTAACCATGATGTTTCTCATCCGTTGTTCGTATTCGTTGGCCGCCATCCATAATCCGACAAGCTTCATAAAAATTGACGTCAGGCTGACGGATATATCGTTTTCGAGAAAACTCATATCGTTTTCACTTAATAAACTGGTTGGGTACGTTCGTACATTGATACTATACCGGTACAGACTGAATATTGATTATCATCGTAACTGGAAGCCACTTTGATCTATTGGTATTCTCTACTCATCGATCGTGTAATTTGTATTTATTTCATATTATTACCGTTCATACGTATCGGTCTTTCAATGAAAAGATGAAAAAGAGGTGGAGAAAAAAGGGAAGGGAATCACGGTGATAAGTTATTCCTCTTATTTAGTGAAAAATGGATTGTATCGATGCGTTATGCATGAATCAGGAATTGTGAAATCGTTTCTTGTCCCTTTGATGGTAGGAAAAATTGCGAATTAAAGAGATAATTTGTAGATGGTATAGCTATAGCGTCTATAACGATAGAACAAAGAATTTCTAACGCGCCGAGACATTTAGATAGTGATTTCTGATGTAATTCATCGGAATGAGTATATTTATATATATATATTTTTTTTTTACAAAAATCGTATATCCAATTCTATTTTTGAACAATGCCAAAAAAAAGTTTTAATTATAACAATTAATAATAATATAAATAAAGGTAACAATTTTTATCTTTCTTTATTTTAAGAATCGCTTATATACAATTTCAACTGATTGATTGATCGATAATCGGTTGTCGATTGTCATTAGTCATCCTTATCATTTTCTATATTATTTCGTAACAATGTGAAGTACGATACCGCGGTACTCAGAATCTGTAAAACGAGTATAGCATATACAAATTTAAAGTTTAAATGAATATTATAACGACATTGTTAATGATCGTTTAATAGAATTTATATCGTAATATTTACTTACTGAATCAGCAAATATAACACGAGTATATATTTAAAACAACGAGTGTAAAATTACCGTAGTATAGGTTTCCAAAGATACGGGGAAAAATCCATTCGCGGTCAGACAACAAACGCGTCTCGATCGCTCGATCACCATTATCAGATCTTTTCGAAGCATTTTCCCAAATTTGTCCATCGGCATGATCGTCCACAGTGCTGAGTAAGCTCCTATAGCGACGTTGCCACTTTGTTCTATCACACCGTCGCAACTGTATGTGAACATGAACAGTAAAGACATGGCGCCGATTAAAAGAAAGACGAAAATGGAACGTCTTGCTGAAGGAGCGTTAGCCTAAGAGAGAACAATATTTTGAGAAGATGTATATTTTTTGCGTAATTAAGGTATGTTCGAATATTATCTTAATATTTATAATCAAATATTTCGTAATAATTACACGTGCCATTAAAATAAAATTTCGAAATTTTCGAAAAAATTTTCTTCGTTTACAAGAATAAATAGATGATAGAGCCAAGTAAAAGGTTACAAAAAAAAAAAAATTAACGGGTTCAACGAGTGTTTAGAATAATTTTTATACTAACCAACAACACTTGATAGCAAAACAGGCAAATTAACAGGCTAAATACTATCACTTGCCCGAGTATGATCATCGTGTATACGTTTTCAAGCTTCGTGTAAAAGTTGATCAGGTCCTGATGATATCGAACGTACTCCTTAAATTTCTCGTAACATCTGTGCACATGTTTTGCCAATACCGTGTCTTTTTCGTACTCTATGTTGCACAGTTTCGCGAATCTGTATCTGAGTATGCGAAATTGGCCAGTCAGATGGATGGCCATGATGCAGAAAACGTTGTCGAAGCAAAAGTAACAGATTCCTATGTAATACAAAGTTATTATCTGTAGGAAGAAATAAAAAAATGAAAATTTCAGTCGAATCAATATTTATAGTTTATATTAACAGTATATTAATGCTATAATTTCTTTTAGAAAGAAAATGATGATGATTTTGAAGTTTCAAATGATTTTGAAAGCAGATAGCATTTGATGTAGATAAATTTATTTCTTTGTATTTTCGTTTTAAAATAAATGTTCAGAGATATCATATCGTAAATTGTGATAAAATGTTAAAAGAAAATTTAAAATACCTGGAGAAGAAACAATAATTCATAATAAGGCGTTTGTGAAAGTGGCAAATTCACCCACATATTAAATGGAAGTATTCTTTCGGATTCATTGTTTCCAATACGAGCTACGAAACAAATATGATCTTTATTATTGTTTTCAAATATTTTTACATAATTATTTAACTTTTTATATTATAAAAGTATCAAACGAACGAAAGTATACGAATGTTCAAACAAAATGAAAAATAAATTTTTTTCTAGAAATTGAAACGAATACAAAATTGAAGCTTTTGTTTATTGAAGTTGTAAACAATTTTTCAGATTTTTTTTTTTTTAAATAAAGCAAGTTTTGATCTGTGGAATCGTTTCTTTCCACTTTGCCTGTACAAGAAATGATCATTTAAAATTCTATAAATAAATATAAAAATATATTAAAATACCTGTGAATGGTGTCGTTAGATACGATAGTATAGCGCATATACCGATAAACGTGACAGAGGAAACGAAAAAGGCACAAGTTTTTTTGCAACTGTTCAAAATCTCTTTCTCGCGAGAATCATAATTAACATTCCAGAAATATTGTTGCATGTACACGATCAGATTAATAAATTCACTTTTATGCACCATTATGACGCATATTTTGAGCAAGATCATCATTACACTCATATAATTAGTAAGGGCGTAAAGAATATCCTGAAATTAAATTGTTAGAAAATTATTATTATTAATATATAACAAACGTAATAACCTGTTGAACAATTGTTTCTTGATAGTTTTAGTTTTTACAAAAATTAATCATATCTAAATCGACACATTTTTCTCCCCCAAAAAAAGAAAATAAGTTTCAAACTTTTGTACTGCACATCTTCTTCCAAAAAGCCAATTCATACACGCTTACTGTAACTGTCGGTAGTTTCATACAAATATAATACACTCGTACGCCATTGTAAATCCAAGTGAAGTACAAATCTCTACTACTGATGATGGTTGAGAAGAACGTGCACCAAACCGTATAGGCAAGCATCCCCTTTCTTCGACGTTCATTCGTGGAATCGTCAGCTATCCACAGCCCTATGTTCTTCAAGAAAAATGATGACAAATTCACGGATATATCCAATTCTTTTTCCATTTGTATTGTGTCCAAATGTGTCGTTTACTTTACACGCTCAAACGCGTAATAATAACAGGATTATCATCGATTCTTTGTCCCTCGTGTCTTTTCTCGCTTTTTTCTTTTCTTTTCTTTTTTACCTTGTAAAAGAAACGGTGCGAAACCTGATTGCCACCTTTCAAGAGGGGACAGATTGATTGCACTGTTGATGGATTTCTTTTGCATTATTTACGAGCATATCGCATGGATTAACGCATATAGCGAAGCTCTCGATGAGCTACGATCTTTCGAACTGTATAGTCGAATAGTGAACATCGTTCGAATAATACGGAATATTTTTAGTGAAATAATATTATGATTTTATTTTTGTTATAAAAGGGAATGAAGGTAATGATATATATATATATATATATAGTTGAGGTTAATTCGTGGTTATTATAAAGTGAATAAATATTGCACAATTACGAGTGTTTGCTGGTGTGAGTGAATAATGGTAAGAATATAAGTAAGAATAATTATACAATTCTGTTAATTATTAATTAATTTGTAATGAAAATATCTTCATTGTTATATTATTCGTTCATACTTTTGTTATTTTTCGTTAGAAATATATTTTATAATTTTTTAAAACACTACATATAGTTGCTTTTTTTTTCTAATACCTTCAAAAAAATTTAT
Source organism: Apis laboriosa (assembly GCF_014066325.1). Classification (NCBI taxonomy): domain Eukaryota; kingdom Metazoa; phylum Arthropoda; class Insecta; order Hymenoptera; family Apidae; genus Apis; species Apis laboriosa. The sequence continues at coordinate 2,154,373 of NW_025223140.1, forward strand.
ATATATATATTACGCTTCGTTTGCCTTTTCTACGTTGTTTCTTAATAACGTGAAATATGATACTGCAGTACTCAAAATCTGTAAAAAGTGAAAAAGAAATTCATTTTTATGAAAGAAGTATTACAATTCATATCACTAATAAAAATTAATAAAAATTTTATATATTAATAAAGGATAAATAAAAATTTTAACAAATTCCAATAATTTTTCAAATTCTTAAACTATTAAGTCATTATTTTGTTAGAGAAAATTAAATTTTTATTTTATTCACTTTTATTTAAATTTATTAAATAAAATTAATAATATTTATTAAATAAAATAATTCTTAAACTATTAAGTCATTATTTTGGAGAAAATTAAATTTTTATTTTATTCACTTTTATTTAAATTTAATTTTTACTTTCGAACGCAAGTTTTTAATTAAGTATTATATTTATCAAGTGTATTACTCACTGTAGTATACGTTTCCAACGATACAGGGAAAAATCCATTCGCGGTCAGACAACAAACGCGTCTCGATCGCTCGATCACCATTATCAGATCGTTTCGAAGCATTTTCCCAAATTTGTTCATAGGCATCACGGTCCATAACGCTGAATACGCACCTATAGCGATATTTTCACTGTGCTCTATTACTCCATTGCAGCTGAATGTGAACATGAACAGTAAAGACATGGCGCCGATTAAAAGAAAGATGAAAATGGAGCGTCTCGCGGAAGGCGCGTTAGCCTAAGAGAGAATAATATTTGAAAGAGAAAAATTATGAAAATATCGTTATTTTATCTTATATGGGATAGAAAGAACGTATATTGGAATAAAGTTTCCACAAATCGAGGTATAATTTTTTTTTTCTTCTTTACAATATACAATACGTATTTTATTTACAATATGGTTTGTTATAATTATGCATCGTTTCATTGTATTTTATACGATGACGAGGGACAATAGATTCAATATTTCGATATTTCTTTTTTTTTTTAAATTTTACAGCAAAGTGAAATACTAACCAACAATATTTGATAACCGAAGAGACAGATTAACACGCTAAATACCAATACTTGTCCAAGTATAATCATAGTGTACACGTTCTCAATTTTCTCGCAATAATCGATCAACGTCTGATGGTATCGAACGTAAGCTTTGAATCTCTCGTAAAATGTTTGCGCATGCGCGAACAGCATAGATTCCGTGCCTTTCTCTGCGGATATTTGATCTTTTATATCGCACAATCTCGCGAATCTGTATCGAAGTATTTGGAACTGGCCAGCCAGATGTACGGTCATAATGCAGAAAATATTGTCGAAGCAAAAATATGATATTCCAATGAAGTAAAAAGTCATTATCTGTTGAAAAGCGAAAATATGCCTGTTTTTTTCGTAATTAAATAGAAATTCGATAATTCGAACAATTTATAGCGAATTATTATTAAAGTATTTAATTGTTTAAAAAAAAGAAAGAAATTTTAAATTTACCTGGTAAACGAACATTAGTTCGTAGTAAGGTGATTCCGATAATGGTAATTTTAACCACATGTTAAATGGAAGCATTCTTTCGGAATTATTGCTCACAGTTTGCACTGAAAAGTGTATATAAATAATTTATTTTATTCTTACATTTTTTTTTTTATTTGTTTCTATGCCACTGTGTTTATCCTATACACTATATTATTCTTTGTATTCTTTACATTTCCTTCTATTTGCTTTTTTTAAATTTTTTTTTTTTTAATTCTCTATTACAATGATTTTATCATGATGAATTGTTTTAATTCATCTCTTATCTCTGTTTCTCGTTTGATATTTTAACTTACCAATGAGTGGTGTAGCCAGATAGGACAGTATAGCACATATTCCAATCGTTGTAACCAAGGAGACGAAGAAAGCACAAGTTCTCTTGCAATTTTCCAAAATTTCCCTCTCGTGAAAATCGTAGTTATCGTTCCAAAAATTTTCTTGCATGTACACGATCAGATTGATAAATTCCTCTTTGTGCATTAGTATCATGCATATCTTGACTGTTATCATCATCATGCTTAAAGCGTTGGTAACAACGTAGAGAATATCCTGAAATACAACGAATATAGTATAATTAAATAAAATAATATTCTCATTAAACGTAAATATAAATATTTTATTAAATCGAAAAAATTTAAAAAATTTTTTTCCCACCTTATATATATATAACATAAATTTCTTTATTTATTTATTATTTCGCATTTCTATTTTTCAATAATGTTTCGTTATTGTTATAAAATTTATAAATATAAATAATCTGATAATTTATACTCACTCCATTGTAAAACCACGTAAAATACATATCTCTGCTAATAACAATCGAGCTAAGCATAATGCACCACATCGTGTATACAAGTATCACTTTTCTTCGACGTTCGTAGGAAGGATCGTCCGATATCCATAGACCGATGTTTTTTAAGAAAAAGGCTGCCAAGTTCACCGATACGTCCAATTGAATCTCTTGCATGTTGATTCTTCAACCTGTCGTTCGATCTATTAACCTTTATGCGTGTCTCCAGTACGCGTGAATCCCCATAATAATAATAACAGGTGTCGCTTTAACGTGTCAATTTTTCATCTTTCTTATATTATCCTCTTTTTTTTCTTTTATCCTATGGAAATAAGGTGATGGAAAGGTAATTGCCACTCGTTGAACAGGTTGATAGTGGACTTCGATTGGATTGATGGATGTCTCTTTGCATTATTTAAGGGGGGATGGATTAACGTGTGGGTGCTTTGAATATAGTTTGAGAGTGTTTCGAGAGTGTTTCGAGGACGTTGTGAGTTGGATGTACAGTTAAACATTGTTCAGAGAATTACAATATTTTTTCGTTGTTAAAAAGAAAGTGTAATTGATATTAAATTTATTTGCTTCTTTGTTTCATGAGCAAGGGTTGAAAATGAATTATATCGGTAAGGATATTCATTTCTGGAAAGAGATAGGATAAATTCCTAGAAATTAATGAAAAAATGAAAATGAAATGATTATATTATGATTATATTAAATTAGGAAATTTAAAACATTTTTTTTTATGTAACATTATTATAAAACGTAGAATATTATTTTTATAACGCTTTTTATTATTTCTTTAACGCTTTTTATTTCATTCTATTTTTTTTCAAAAGATAAATATAATCAATAACTTGAATTTGAAAAATATTTTTCTTTGAGTATATTTAAAATTTACTCTTTGCGTTTCGAAGTTGTGTTTAAGAAATATTTGCTGATTGATTTCTCAACAATGTAAAGTACGATACCGCGGTACTCAGAATCTGTAAAAAGATAAATTTAGATTTTTTTTATATTATCCTAATTAAATCTGATATAATAATAATAACTTTTGTATCAGAAATTTTTTACAAATAATTATTATTACTTACTAACTCGTTAGATAATTTGTGCATGTTTATTCCGAATATTTCTTTGAATTTATCATATGACAAGGATGAACATCTCATAATGTATCTTTATACATATAAAAATTTGATTTATTACTATAAGTATGGCTTGAATGATTTTGTTCCAAATGTTTACTTACTTCAGAAATTTTTTAAATATTGTACAATTTTTGAAATTTCCATTTTTTCTTCTTATAAAATTAAATCACATTAGATATTGCTACTTTGATGATAAAAAATTGCTTTCCTCTTCTTTGAAGGATTGGTTTGCAATACATGCATACTGTAATAATTTTTTTTCATATTTTTTCAATGACGTAAACCATGAAACTGCAACACTCAAGATCTATAATGAAGATTGTGATGATTTCTTATATTTTTTAATGAAAAAATTCTTAAAATAAAATTTCAAAAATTTAACGTTCAAAAGTTCAAGTTTTATTTAAAAAATACGTGTTTTGATAGTTAAAAGCAATATGTTCATATTTTTTAAACTAATCAAATAAAATTTATATAACAAGGATTCGAAAAACAAAAATAATAAAATTAATAAAATTAATGTTTTCTAAAATACAATAATTAATATTATTATATCAGATATGGTAAATTATATGTAAATTGTATGTATATATTGAACAATTAAAGAACATACTTGAAAATAGAAAGAAAATAATTTAAAAGAGAATCGAAAAAAATAAAATATTTTTTTCAAATTGAAAGTTGAAATCATATCCTTCTAATTACAAATAATTAGAAATCATTGATATAGATCAATAAATTTAATATTTGCATTTTATCTTTCATTTTGGATTTATCAATATAGATCTTTAATTTTGTCAATTTTCAAGAATATCTTAATAAAAATATCAAATTAAAGTAAATAGAGAAAAATAACATTGCTTACCCCAGTATACGTTTCCAACGACACGGGGAAAAATCCACAAGCAGTCAGGCAACACGGTGATCTGGACCTCATGATAACGAACATAAGATCTTTACGTAATATCTTTCCATATTTATCCATGGGCAAATACAACCACAAGCTGTTGTACACGGCATTAGCCACGCTCATACTGTCATTCATCAAACAATCGCAACTATATGTGAACATCAGTAATTGACACATGCAACCCATTAAATGAAATGTGAAAATAACACGTTTTGCACGGGAAGTATCTTCCTATAGAAATTGCATTACCATCATACCTATTGTTATTAGTATCAAATGTTAATATTAATGTTTAAAAATCAAAATTAAAATATAGACGAAAGAATCAATTTTCGACGCAATATGTGAAAAAAGATCGATAAAAATACGGATGAATCAGAATAAATGATATTACTAACCATTAGTACCAAATATCCGTCAAGGCAAATTAACAAGCTAAAAAGTAACACTTGTACCAATACAATTGTACTGAATATATCCTCCAATTTTTTACAATATTCGATCAACGCTTGATGTTGTTGAATGCAAGTTTTAAACGATTTATATTCATCTATACAGTACGATGATTTCGAAACTTTGTAATAATTGTTACCATCATTTTTTCCGCATATATTTTCAAATCTATATCTCAAAATGCGAAAATGACCAGCTGTATACAGATTTATTACGAATAGAAAATTGTCGAAGCAGTGGTAACATATGCCAACTTCATATGCACTCAGAACCTATGGAAATATAAAGTATAATATATAGTAATATTCTATTACTATATTGCGGATTTTCATGTAAATACGCGTTTCATATATTCAACATATTACACGATTAAAGCTCTATTAAAATTAGAAAAATTTTGAACCATTATAAAAATAATAATATTTGATCAACGAATCGAAGATTATTATAGAAATGCGAAATCTTGCTCTTTGAAACGTTTCTTGATTTATCCCGATACGACTCTCGGTTTCCAAAATATCTTATAAAGCGAAAATAATTTTTAATCATATATCTTAAACTCTATTAAACTCTATTAAAATTGGAAAAAGTTTGAATCGCTATAACTCCAAAGATAGTGATCTTCGGCCAACGAATCAAGAATCGTTAGAAACCCTGAATCTTGTCCTTTAAAATGTTTTTTGATTTATCTCGATACGATTTCCGGTTCCCAAGATATCATCGGGTAAAGAAAAGGTTAATTTTCGATCATTTATTATTTTCCTTGTCGGATAGCTTTTCGTCGAATCATCGCTACCTTAGAAATTCTATTAAAATTAGAAAAACTTTAAATCGTTATAACTCCAAAGATAGTAATCCTAGATCAATGATTAAAAAATCATTAGAAGCGCGATATCTTCCACTTTAAAACGTTTATTGATTTATCTCGATACGATTTCCGGTTCCCGAGATATCATCGTGTAAATAAAATGGTAATTTTAATCGTTTACTACCTTCTTTCTTGTCTCTTACTTGACTCTCTCGCTCGCTATCTATCTTTCGCTATCTCTCTCAAACTCCAAGCAAGCGACAAATGCAATTCCTGGAAAAATGTAGCGCACGTATTTCCAGGAAAAATATGTAAGTCACTGTGTAGCGAACCCATTCATAATCTGTGCACTGTTTTAAGAGGAAACTTTGAATCTTTGTATCTCGACAATGTAATGAGATATCGGAATGAATCAAAAAGTGATTTCAATAATATGATTTCTTGTATTTTTTGGTGAAAAAATATTTAATTTCTTCTTTTACATGAGAAGTTTTATATGTGGTTTTGAATGAATGTAATAATATAAAATACATGCAAATATGTATTCATCAGTTGAATAAATTTTAGTTACATAAAAATCCAGAGTTTATTCATTAAAAATGATTATCTTTAATTTAATGAAGGATTGATTATTTTTCTATCTATTTATTCTATTTAATCTATCTAGTTAAAAATTATAAATTTTTGATGGGAAAATAATTTATTTAGTACCTGTATTATATATATTATTTCGTAATAGGGTGACAATGATAGTGATCGATCGAACCACATATTAAACGGATGTATTCTGTCCGATTCATTTTTTCCATTATTTACTAAAAAATATATTAACAGATTATTTTTTTTATTTAAATTAATTATTATTAATCTTTTCATTCGTTCATTTTTAAATTATTAGATAGAATTTTATTACACGAATAATTCTAGGATAAGAATTTGTGTTATTGTTAAAATACAAATTATTTTAGCCAATTACAAAAATGTCTCACCAAAAACTGGTGTTGTTATGAAACACACAACTGTTCCTTGGGCGAAGAATGTGAACGAGCAAACGAGGAAAGAGCAAAGGTGTCTATAGTCATCTATAATCATTTTCTCGTGTGCATCATAATTAGTTTCGTGCCAAAAATTCGTTTTCGCGTAATTAACTACGTTAAGCAATTCCTCGTTATTTATGTACAAGATGAAAATCTTGAACAAAACTAAAAGGATAGTTATAATATTGCATCCAACAAAAATAGAATCCTGTAATCGAAAAATTATAATTACATAATCTATTCTTTGAAATTGTTATTTATTACTCGAAAATTATATCTATATTAATAAATTGGAAAAAAAATAAGATAATTAATTGTTGAATAACAAATTTATCGAGATAATTGAACAGACGCCATATTTTCATAATTTTAAAGAAGAACGTATTTAACAAAATTTTATTTTTAAAAAGACACAATCATAGAATCGTGCTTATTTTAAACAACGTATCTTCTCTCTTTCACAATGTTTTTCAATTTCGTATGAAAAAATAATAAAAATAATAAATATATATATTAATGAAACTTTTTTATAGACACTTTTAAAAAATTTAAAATTCAAATATTGGTATACAATAGAATTTACTTTATAAAAAAATAACCAAAATTATTAATTTACAAAATTCAATTAATTTCAATCAAAATTCGCAAAGAAAAATTCTACTCACCTCGAAATTTCCCCAAGCGAAGTATAAGTCTCTTCCTTCGATACTAATGGCCATGAACGCGAAGAAGATCGTAACAAACATAGCAATGTTCCTCCAACGTTTCTCCGCGTAATTATTCGCCACCCAAAACCCGGTGATTTTCATGTAAAAGGCCGTGACGGTGATCGATAGATTTCTCACTTTCCTCGCGTTCATTCTTTTTGAAATAAATCTTCAAACTTCCCTTCTCGATTCCTTCCTACTCGGTTCTCGGATTGCTGCTATCATCCATACCAAGAGTGATTGATATGATTGCCACATTGATCACTGAACACCTCGTTTCGTTCGTTTTTCCCGTACTCTATTTTGTGGACAACTGATCATTTTGAACGTCATTGTAATTGCTGTTCCCTTCTTGCGTGAACAGAGGAGGGAAAGATAGACGTGTCAGATGGATGAATTATTCACGATTCTCGAGGGGAACGACGGTGCAGGCATGCATTTGCGACAGTTCAATACGTTTGTTGCCTTATCGTTCGAGGAATATAGCTTGTATATAATTCGAGTACATGGCAAATCGTTTTAGTCCAATTATTTTTAGTATTTTTTTCTCACTGTTCGAGTGATTATATTTTATGATTGGTGTTAGATATTCGATTTTAATATTTTGACATGTATTTACAATTAGTGAATACAGTTTAAGGTGTGTATACATTTCAGAAATTATTGTTAAGACGTTGTTAAGACACTGAATGGTACAGGATGATGTTTTTTAGAAACATCATTAAACTTTGATTGGAGCGTGAACGTGAGATGACATTTTCCAATCTCAATGATGAGTCTTGAGAAAAATTATTATAAACAGTTATTGGAAACAGTTTGTGAGTGGCACAGCTCCTCAGCCTGATTCTAGGAATTTTTCTTGAGTGTTGTTCAAAAGATTAGTCCATTGATCTCATGAGTACCAGCATTTTAATAGAATTCAAAGAAATTTTTGTAAATTTTTCTAACAAAATCTTTAGAACATTGTGAACTCATTCAGTGATAATTTTTATTAACTTAGCTCTTGTAATAAATTTTATTTCTTGTTCAATGTTATCAGTTGCACGATATGACACATCGTATAAGTTTCTTTTTATGTTTTTTAAAAAATAAATTGAACTCGAAATTTATTATATGAAAATAATAATTTAAAAATGAAGATTTAAATATAATAATTTTAAAGGGAGATTCTATGAAATAAAAAGATACAGAATGCAACAGAATATATTAATTATTGCACAATTTTTGTAATTGATTTACAATTATCATATTATCTTTTTATCTATCATCATTTATCACATTTATGCATATTCTACGATTCAATTGGCAAAAGATTGCCTCATTAAAGTGAAATATGACATCGCTGTACTGAGTACCTGTAATAAAAATATATCCAATTTTAATATCTATAGATAATTCAATTCTCATTGACATTCATACATTTTTCAAATTATACGTCTGTTTATCAATTGTATTCTTGAAAACATCTTTGGAAACCAAATTTCCAAAGTTACAATTTTTCTTTCGAAGAGCTTTTGGAATAGATGTCTCCAAAGATGTCTCAAGATCAACATTACAATTCAATCTAAATTATTTTTATTAATTTTCTCTCTCTCTCCTATATAATTGCAACTACTTAACGAAATCAAATATTCTTTTCCTTTTCTTTTCTTTATTCGAACAAGTTACTAACCGTGGTACAAGTTTCCAGGGAGACGGGGAAGAATCTGCTGGCGGTCAAACAGCAAGGCTTTCTCGATCTTATTATGACCATTGTCAGATCTCTTCTCAGCGTTCTGCCGATCCTGTTCATTGGCAGGCATATCCAAGGGCCAGAGTATACAGCACTCCCGATATTTGTGCTTTCTTGTATCAGAGAATCGCAGCTGTACGTGAACAGCAACAATTGACACAGGCTGCCCGTTATGTGAAACACGAAAATGAGACGCCTCGTTGGTGGTGAATTTGCCTATTAACCATATCTTTTCTCATGAACAGAATTCTTTACCCTTTTAATGACAATTTTTCAGGATTTTTTTATTTATGTAATATTTCTGATATTAATAGGGGGAGAGAAAGATACATTAATTTTACCCAATATGGATAAAAATAAAGAAGAGAAAAAAAATGAAATAAATTAACGAAAGAAGAATTTTTGAATTTTTGATTTTTTTATCTATATAATATTTCTGATCTTAATAGGGGGGAGAGAAAAACACGCGAATGTTATTAATTTGAAATGTTATTAATTTGGAAGAAAAAATAAAGAAGAGACAAAATGAAGTAAATTAACGAAAGAAGAATTTTTAAATTTTTGATTTTTTTATCTATATAATATTTCTGATCTTAATAGAGGGGAGAGAAAAACACGCGAATGTTATTTAATTTGGAAGAAAAAAATAAAGAAGAAAAAAAAGTGAAGTAAATTAACAAAAGAATAATTTTTAAATTTTTGATTTTTTTATCTATATAATATTCTTGGTCTTAATAGGGGAAGAGAAAAGCACGTTAATTTTACCCGATATGGAAGAAAAAATAAAGAAGAGAGAAAAGTGAAATAAATTAACAAAAGAATAATTTTTAAATTTTTGATTTTTTTATCTATATAATATTCTTGGCACGTTAATTTTATTCGATATGGAAGAAAAAAATAAAGAAAAGAGAAAAGATTCGATTGAAAGATTAATTTAAAAGAAAAGAGATACACACCATAAGTACCTGAAAACCGACCAGACACATCAACAAGCTAAAGACAAGTATATGGCCAAGCACTATGATCGTAAATATATCGTTCAGCCTTTGGCAATAAGTGATTCGATCCTGATGCTGTTTGACACACAATTTGAACGTCTCGTAACAATTTTCCATGCAACTTGACCATCTCGTTTCTCTATCCATCTTGTTGAACCGCTTTGTATCCCATCCGCTACCCAGATTCGATAATCTGTGTTGTAAAATACGAAATTGGGTGGCTGCGTGCAGATTCATCAGGCACAACAGGTTGTCGAAGCAAATGTAACATACACCGACGTGATACAAAGAAAGTACCTAGGAGAAATTTCACATGATTTTTTTTTTCATTATACGTTCAGAATATTCGTCTGTTTTATTTTTTTTTCTATTAAATTTTTTATTAGATAAAAGATAAAGACAAAAGATTCATCTTTCTTCGATTTAAATTTAAAGAAAATAAGGGTCGATTCCTTTAAATTTTTTTAAAAAATTTTTTTAAAGAATTATTTTTAAAAAATAATTTATATACTTGGATATAAATATTATTGTTATTATTTTTTAATTGATCGAATTTGTAAAAGCTCGTTCGCTTTTTATATAGAAAGTGCGTATTTACGTATGTACCTGAAGCACGAATAATATTTCATAGTACGGTGATACAAATAGCGTAGGTAGGTCAACCCACATATTAAATGGAAGAACTCTATCTGAATGGTTTCTTCCGATATTTTCTAAAATACAAATACGCGATTCTGTGTATTAATCATTTCATCACTCGTTAAATTTTACTATACTATTTATTTTCTTTCTCTTTTTGTAATTCGAAAATATCTAATATTCAATAATCACCTCTCCTTTTTTTTTTTTTTATTAAATTTTCTATTACGAATATTTACGCGATCGTAACAACGAACGAAACGTAAATATTCGTAAATGAAAGATTAAAATGTCTATGTTGTTATTTAGAATAATTTGAAAAAAGAAAAAAGAAAAGAAAGAGAAACTTACCCACAATAGGGGTTAACACGTAGCTGACGATCGTGCCTTGAGCGCAGACGTTGATCAAAGTGATGCACAACATACAAATTCTCTTGCAATTTTGTAGCAATAACAGCTCGTTATGCGTATAATTGGTGTGCCAAAAATTTTCGTGCGTGTACACGAGAAGATCGATGAACTCTTTTCTATGCACAAACAGGACGAACAACTTTAATAACACCATGATCAGGCACAGAATGTTGCAAGCTGTATAAGCACAGTTCTATAGTTAAAAAAGAAATAATATTGATGTGTATATATTTTTTTTCTTTTCAAAAATTCGATCAAAATTAAATCTACTAAAAAATTGTAGAGTTCGTAGAATTTATTATTCTTTTTTTAGAAATTTAAAACATACGTTCAAAACTTTTTTTGACGATTTTAAATTTTTATAATTTTACATTATCATTATATAATAAATCGAAGGAACAATTTATTACGATTAACTACAAACTTAAATCAAATAAACTATCAACATTACCATAAATTTCGAAATTTTTACAAATTTAAAAAATATTACTTACACCGAAGTTGGGCCACGAATAATAAAAGTCCCTAAACTGGACCCAAACGCCGAACAAAATCGCGATCACCGTGTACATCAACGTTAAATGGCGTTTACGTTGTTCCTGCTTGTTTTTGGCCAACCAGAGACCAACGATTTTCATTAAAAATGCCGTCATCGACAAAGCGAAATCTTTGCCACGCGGCGAGTCTTTCGAATGCGTCACGACTTTCGCGACAATTTTCGTCCCTTTCGAAATTTCCCCCATTTCCCTCTTCCCTTTCCTTCCTCGAGAAAGTGTTACTTCGTAATGCGAGACGTTACTTGTCGATTGACGTTGACAACTATTCATCGCTTTCTTTTTTTTTTTAAGTTTCTTTGTCTCGAATTGGATATGGATTGGGTGATATTGAGTGTTACGTGATAAGGGAAATAAAGGTTTGTTCGAGGGATGGGATGCATAATTAAACGAATGACACCGACGCGTGACACCGACTTGGAGCGAAACGAGATCAGTCGATGCGATACGCTTCAACAAGTGACGTGTGAACGTATCACGCGATTAGAATTATATTTGTATCGATTTTATTAGCTTTTAATAATGTTTGATATTTATTTATTATCGTGAACATTATTTCATACGATCGTTTCGAATAAATTTATAATATAGATAGAACTGAGAGAAGAAGTATCTAAAAGATTGAAAAATATTATAGGTTACAAATGTAATAGGAGAAAAATTTAAAAATTCTTAAATTATTTTACATTTTGGTAAGAAATGATCTTCTCTTAATTGTTTTCTTTTGCGTTATAAGTTTTTCGATTACTATTTTATTTAATGTCACTGGATATAAAGAACCTGTTAAATCAAGCATTATTTCTATTCCATGTAATTAATTTTTATGCAAATATTAATATTTATTTATAAAGATTAAAATATATATATTATTATTCAATAAATCAATGTACGTATTACGTGTATGGTGAGTTATTTATCCTTGGATGATTCCCTCATGAGGGTGAAATACGACAATGTAGAGCTCATAAGCTGCAACAAGAATTTAATAAATCATTTTAATTTAATATTTTACAATTTTTTGATTTTGCATATAAAAGAAATTTACATTTCTTCCATATATATAATAATAAATAATTAATATAAATAATTAATATTAATTTATCGTCCTTCTTTCTTAATTGAATTCTTGTTTTAAAATAAAATAAAATGCCATAAGAATTGGTCAAAAGTCACCCATTTACTAATAAATAATACGATAATATGTTACAAGATATGATATGTGCAAACTTATTAACAATTTTAATAACAATTTTCACGATAAAATATAAAATCTCAGATCTCGAGTGCCAATTTTTAAAAAAAAAAATTTTAATCCAAATGTTGAATAATATTTTGAAAAAAAATATAATATTTGCAGGAAATTGAATGTTGGTTACCGCGGTGGATGTCTCCAAGGATACAGGAAAGAAACCACCAGCGGACAGATAGCACGGTCGTATGGACTTCATTATCATCACCTTCACATCCTCCCGCAGCATTCTTCCGGTTTCGTCCATTGGCAGCACTGTCCACCATCCCGAATACGTTGCCAACCCGATATTCGAACTCTCCTCTATCAATCCGCCGCAAATATACGTGAAGAAAATTATATGGATGAAACTACCGACCATGTGGAAAAAGAAAATGAGACGCATCGAAATAGGTACGTTTGCCTGTGTGCATAGTACATAACATTATTATTATTTAAAAATATATAATATATAATTATAAAATATTAATAAAAATATTAATAAAATAAAAATAAAAATATATAATATATAATTATAAAAAAATTATAATATATAATTATAAAAATTATAATATATAATATATAAAATATATAATATAAAATTATTATTATTTAACGTGATTAACGTAATTATTCGTGTTTATTGTTTCGACGAATAAATTTCGAAGATACGATATTTGTAATCAAAATTTAAGAAACAAGAAACGAAGAAATGTGACATTGGAACGAAATTGATAACAAAATTGTTACATTCGATTAATTAAACAACAAGAGAGAAATATTAATTTCAATATATATTATTCTTTTGATTGTGAAAAATCACATTCAATCGTGCATGCTCTATTCTAAAATTGAACGAATTATATAATTCATATAATTATCAATTAGAAGATTACATAATGCTATCAATTGTCAAAATTTGATATTTCGATATAATAAAAACAAATCTATATTGTTGATACGTACCAGAAATATCTCGTACGTGTCGAAGCACATTAGCAAACTAAACACCACAACATGGCCGAAGATAGGTAATGTATAGACGTATTCGAGCTTGTCACAGAATTCGATCAACGATTGATGCTGTCGTATGCACTCTTTCAACGCTTCGTAACACTTGCTCGCGTAATTGATTTTATCCGTTCGCTCGTCAATTATCGACCACAGTTTCGATAATCTGTGTTGCAGTATACGAAATTGGCAGACCACGTGCATGTTCAACACGCATAAGAAGTTGTCGTTGCACGTGTAAGCGATACCTATTTGTTGCACTGTAAGTAACTAACGGAAATATTACGCGTTTTAAAGATCTTTCTTTTTCTTTTTTTTTTTTTTAAATTGGTCACAATTTATAAGATATTTTTTATCCATTCATTTTTTATCCATTCAGCGTTTCAAAGTCGATGTAAATCCAATCGAACTTTATACATTTATTTAATTACTCGAACAAAGAATTTTGAATATTTTTGATTTACCATAAAATTATGTTCATCAAATTATATTGATAATCTGTCTATTTTTATCTTTTAATATCTTGCAAAGGTAATGATTATTATAAAAAAAGTATATATATATTTATATATTATATTTAAATTAAAATTTTATTCTCGAATTTGAAGGATCTTTGGTCGATGAATGTTTTAAGTATTTAAAAAATTGGAGGATTAATTGTGTATTTAAAAATTCCGTCACTAATATGAAAAATATGTTCATCCATAGATGATCGATATTAAATTGCATTTCGAAGTAATTTTTCCATAAATTTAAATTACTTTGAAAAGAATATGAAATACCTGGATGACGAACATTATTTCGTAATATGGCGTCTCACTTAATGGGAAATCGATCCACATTTTGAACGGAAGTATCCTGTCTGATTTGTTTTTCCCGATATTCGCTGAAAAACGCGGGAATTTTGAAACACTTTTTTCTAATTTTTCTATTCGATCAATTAATTTTTATCCATTTCAAAATCGATGTAAATTCAATTGAACTTTATACATTTATTTAATTACTCGAATGAAGAATCTTGAATATTTTTAATTGACCATTTGGATAAAATGTAAATATATTGTTTCATTGATAAATTTGCACACTTACCGCATATTGGCGTGATTATATAGAAAGTCAAAGAGGCTTGAGTGAACGAGAACGCGGTTAAGGTCCACAACGTGCAAAATTTCCGGCACTTCGTGAAAAGTATCCTCTCGTTATGATCGTGGTAGTTGAAGTGCCAAAAATTCTGCCGGGCGAACAAAATTAAATTCTTGAATTCCGTTCTACGGATGAACAATATCAAACACTTGAACATCGCCAGCACGATGCACAACGTATTACAAGTCAAGAAGATACAATGCTGAAAAGAATTTAATCAATTATCATATCATTCCATCATCTGTATCTTTATTTACTTTAATTCATCCCTCTGGAAAAACTAAAATATAATATAAAACCACTTTGCGGAAGATTGGAAAGGAAACAATTATTATATAACAAGAAAAGAAGAAATCGTAGAAATCATTTTATAAAATTCGTTCAATCCGTTGCTTTTCAAAATTCTATAATTCTATAATTTTTAATTTCCTTTCCCCCTCCTCCCCCCCCCCCCCAATACGTACGCTTAAATCGTCCCAACTGTGATAAATGTCACCGATATTCAGATACAAGCCGTAAACCTGGATGACGAAGGTGTACGCCATAGCGATCCTCCTCCGACGTTTCTCACCGTCGTTCACCGTCATCCATACACCCGTGAGTTTCAATAGAAACTGCGACAAATCGATGGAAACATCCGAGTACGGTGTCGCGTGCATAATAATAACAATAATAATAATCCTTTCCTTCCTTTTTTCCTTCCCCTTCTCGATCTCGAATCCCCTTTTCTTCTTTTTCTTTCCTTTTTTTTTTTCAAGTCACGCGACGACCGACAGATTCGACGAATCTTTCGAAAAGTTGTGGGCGAGCGTGATTTGAAGTGACATCACTTTGATGTTGCGGGACACTCCGTCATTAGATGTTGTCATTGGACACGTTGGTGAAATGTATATACGTGGCAGGGGGGAGGATACGAAAATCGTTTCGTATCGATTTGTTTATGCATGATTCAAAAGGGAGGCGTGATTGTCGCGCCTCGTTTGCCAATATAGTGGCCGCCGGTCACTGTTCTTATCGATTATTCCTGCTCGTCGATGGCAAAAATTGAAATACAGCTTCATTCCGCGAATGACTCGCTTCGAGAGGTATATGTGTGTATGTGTATACGTGTAATTCTCTGATCTCGGTGGAAAATGTCGTAATGCAAATTTCGAGCAGTTTGATCCAATTGGTCTGTGTGTGTATAACAAGGTAAATGTATATAATATGTTTAATTAATATTTGAACAATTCCAAGATATCTTTTTAAATTGTTTTCGCAAATCAACAGTTGATCGTTAACCATTTTTCTATTTATTTATTTTCTCGTGTAATATCAACGAAAAGTGTAAAGGAAAATCTTTATGAGTTTCGAACCAGATGAAACGTATGAATCTTCTTCGTTATTTCTTTGAATTTTGAAATTGAATTTATTAAAGTGGAACACTCTATATTATTGCATAACATTTTTATATTTAATCATTATGTAAAATATATCATTGTCAATGTATTGAGATGAGAAAGAAACTTCTTTTATTTCGTTCAGGCATAACAACGATCTTTCGATTTATTTACATATCTATCGTTGTTTGCTCCGCACGATTTCTCAGCAACGTGAAGTACGATATAGCTGTACTTAGAATCTAAGACAAATCAATTTATTATCAAATTAATCTTATATTAACTTTTGTGTAAAATTTTGAAGGAATGAAACTTACGCTGGTGTACGTCTCGAGCGAGACAGGGAAGAATCCCAAAGCGGTGAGGTAGCACGGTGATTTCGACCTCATGATAACAAGTATCAAGTCTTTTCGCAACATTTTCCCGTATTTATCCATCGGCATGAACGACCATAAACTGTTGTACGTAGCGTTAGCTATGTTCGTACTGTCTCGTATCAAACAGTCGCAACTGTAGGTGAACATTAGTAGTTGACACATGCAAGTTATTAAATGAAACGTGAAAATTAGACGACCCATAAGAGAGGTGTCTTCCTATTAGAAATTACATTATAAATATCATGGTTAAGACGTAATAAAAAGTAGAAGCAAATGTGATTGAAATTATGTATTTCCATTTTCGAGTATTTTATATATAATTACAAAAAAAAAAAAGAAAAAAAATAAGGAAGATAAAATTGGAAAATCGATATAAATATCTATCAAGTGTCAAAGAAAATTATGTATAAATTTGAATGAAATATAAATAATACTGACCATAAGTATTAAATATCCGTCGAGGCATATTAACAAGCTGAAAAGCAACACTTGTCCAAATATTATGAAATTCGATACTATTTCCAGTTTTTTGCAATATTCGATAAGCGTTTGATGTTGTCGAATGTAAGTTTTGAGCTTAGTGTATTTACATATACTATAGGGTGATTTTTCCGAAAATTGGTAACACTTTTCGCATATTTCATTGCACACGTTTGAAAATCGATGTTGCAATATGCGAAACTGGCCGGCAATGTGTAGATTTATAATACACATAAAATTGTCGAAATAGAGATAGCATACGCCAACGTGATACAAAGACAATATCTATTGGGTAAAAAAGAAATATATATATAATAATTGGATAAATATATAAAATTTAATATTTTCAATATTATATTCATATGGATTTTCTTTTTTAATTGGATTATATATTAATAAATTATTTTTGTATAATTAATTTAATTATTAATTATTAGAACAATATTATAACTGTGTCATATTCTTTTCGTTTTTATAATATTAGCGTATAAAAGAAGATTATATTAAATTTAGAGAAAAAATTATAAAATAATATCTTAATACCTCTATAATAAACACCATTTCAAAATAAGGTGTCATGTACCATGATTCACTGAGCCACAAATTAAATGGATGTATTCTCTCCGTTTCATTTTTCCCTACATTTTCTAAAAGATAAATTAATATATATATATATATTTTTCCCCTTACTTTTGTACTGTGTATCATATGTAACTGCAACAATTTGATAAAATTACTCATAACTTACTTAAGTTAGAATTATTTTATTTTTTTTATTATAATCAGAGCAGAAATTAAAATTTATTATTATTTTATATTATTAATATTAAATTGTCTTACCTTTAAGTGCTCTTATTACAAAAGAGAAGACTGTCCCCTGAGAGAATAATGTGAAAGTGCAAACGAAGAAAGTGGAGTAACGTTTGCACGTATTTATAATTATTTGCTCGTGCAAGTCGTACTTTAAATTCCAAAAATTCGTTTTCGCGTATTGTATCATCTTGAGCAACTTCTTTTTGTACATTAACGAGATGGAAATCTTGACTAAAACCAGAATTATCGTTACAAGATTACATATGATCAGAATGCTATCCTGTAACCAAACAATAACACGTACTCGATTAATTCAAATAATTCAAATAAATATTCTTTGGATATTTTTTACTTATAGAAGAAAATTCTAAGCAACTTGTTCTTATATATTAATTCAAATAATTCAAATAAACATTCTTTGGATACTTTTTACTTATAAAAGTTAAATTCTAAGCAACTTGTTTTTATACATTAATCCAAATAATTCAAATAGACGTCCTTTGGATATTTTTTACTTATAGAAGAAAATTTTAAGCAACTTGTTCTTATATATTAATTCAAATAATTCAAATAGACATCCTGTAGATATTTTTTACTTATAAAAGAAAATTTTAAGCAACTTGTTCTTATATATTAATTTAATTCAAATAGATGTCTTTTGGATATTTTTTATTTATAGAAGAAAATTCTAAGCAACTTGTTCTTATATATTAATTTAATTAATTCAAATAAACATTCTTTGAATATTTTTTACTTATAAAAGTTAAATTCTAAGCAATTTGTTCTTATATATTAATTCAAATAATTCAAATAAACATTCTTTGAATATTTTTTACTTATAAAAGTTAAATTTTAAGCAACTTGTTCTTATATATTAATTCAAATAATTCAAATAGACATCCTGTAGATATTTTTTACTTATAGAAGAAAATTCTAAGCAAATTCTAAGCAAATTCTAAACTTGTTCTTATATATTAATTCAATTAATTCAAATAGACATCCTTTGGATATTTTTTACTTATAAAAGAAAATTCTAAGCAACTTGTTCTTATATATTAATTCAAATAATTCAAATAAACATTCTTTGAATATTTTTTACTTATAGAAGAAAATTCTAGCAACTTGTTCTTATATATTAATTCAAATAATTCAAATAGACGTCCTTTGGATATTTTTTTACTAGTAGAAAAAAATTCTAAATTATCAAAAAAAAAAAAAAATATCGCATTATTTAAAAATTCGACTCACGCTAAAATTTCCCCAGGTGAAGTACAGATCTCTGGTCTCGGTCGCCACTGCGAAGAAAACAGCGAAGAACGTATAACTTAGAGTCAAATTTCTTCGACGTTCCTCCACGCAATTGCTCGCTATCCAAAATCCAACGATCTTCATGTAAAAAGTCATGACGGTGATCGAGAGATCTTCACCAATCTTCTTCGAAGTCATTCTGAATCTTCAATGACGGGGCTTGTTCGTGGTCGACGAGGATCGATCGATCGAAACGTCACGTTTATCACTGCTATATAACACTGTCTCTCTTGACAACTTTCGTTTCGTATCAATCAGTCATCTTATCCAGACAATTGGCTGTTCTATACGTCATTGTGATTGCCACTCTCGCACGCGAGGAGAAGCGAGAAGATCGATGAATTATGCACGATTCTAGGGGAAGTGTGCGGTTATACGAGTGTAACTCTTGTTGTATCCGTTGGTTCAGTAATTCAGTTTGCTGCTTGGGATCGCTCGAAGAATACGTACACGCGTAATTCAACTTGTGATTGTTGTGGACAAACGATGACAATGGAATTTGTACAAGAATTTGAGTGAGTTTTTTAAAAATTTAAAAATACACACACATATACACACACACACGAGAGAGAAATTTGAGGAGGATTTCTTTTTATTTAAAAATTATTTCTCATCTTTTTTCAATTTTTCAACTATTGTTCTTCAAATGTACAAAATGAGATATTAATAATAATAATAATAATAATAATAATTTTGGATAATAATTATTTTTTATCGACGATTGAAGAGAAAAAGAAACTATTTAGAGAGAAGTATTAGTATAATATTATTATACTATCAGTCTTGATATGTCGGCTGCGAAAATGGAATTCCAATTTTTTTTGTTTCTTTCCTTCATTCATTTCTCTTTGACCGTATTTTTAATTTTTCAAGTTCACAAAATCTCGTTCGATCCAGGGAAAGATCTCTAAAGTTCCTTCATGAAATTTTCTTCGTTACTTTGGAAATCCTTTTATTATTACACTCCGTGGTATTTACGTGGTGTTTTCCATCTTTAGGGACGACTGTTTCAACAGCGTGAAGTACGACATTGCCGTACTGAGTACCTGATTAACAAAGAAAATTAATCATCGAATCTCAAGGGATGCAACGTTGTTACTGTCTAAAAATATTTTTGAACAATAAAAATCTGGAAATATGGCCGTGATTACCGCGGTAGAGGTTTCGAGGGAAACGGGGAAAAATTTGCCGGCCGTCAAACAGCAAACTCTATGCGATCTCGTCACGACAATTATCAGATTTTTTCGCAGAACTCGTCCAACGTTGTCCATCGGCAACCCCGCCCAGGGGCCCGAGAATATAGCGTTGCCCACTTTCACGCTCTCTCTTATCAAATCGTCGCAACTGTACGTGAACATTAAAAGTTGGCAGAGAGTACCGATAAAATTCAACGTTAAACTGACTTTTCTCGAGGCAGGTGTATCCATCTGTTCGAATGATATAAAATTGATTTATTTTGTCATATCGATAGTAACATCTTTGTTGAATGAAAATAAACAGTGTTGCCAAAATTCAAGAATTTCAATTAATTTAATTTTGATAAAAAATACATGTTTATGATTAAAAATTGTAAATTTTTTCGTTGATTCATAAAGTTATGTATCGAATAGCTACTTCTCTTTTATTGAAATTTTCCACGACTATTTTGCGAAAAAGAAAAAAGTATAACGGCGTTAAATCACACTTTTGGATCTGGCCGGCCAATTTTGATCAAAAATGAGAAATTAAATGACTCGTGCAGTAATTGAATTGTTTCTCGGTATGGTCTGTCGTCCCATATCTTGTGATTTAGGCACGAAAAACTGGCTTATTATGTGACACGTTGTGGATGCATTTGTTTCTCAACGATCACTCGCGGATTTTCTGAACCCCAATCATCGTTGAAGACTATTTTTTTCGAGAAACTTTCGTTATTTTTAAAATATTGAACTGAACAATAAAAATTGTTGTAGCGCTCCATTTTCTTTCGCACAAATGGCGCAAAATTTAAATTTGAATTTTGGGACACCATTTATTTACAAACCGAATAAAAATTTCGTTGAGAAAAATATCAGTTATACAATTCTGATTAAATGAATAAAAGAAATTGTCTTTTTATTATTCGATAAATCCAACGAATTAATTCATTGAATTTGAATTCAAGTTAGATATCCATTTTGCGTTCCAATCGATGATCGATATACACCAGTTGCATACCAACCAGAAATAATTGAAATCCCACGAGGCATATCACAAGAGCGAGGAATAGAACTTGGCCGAGCACGATTATCGTGAATATATCTTCCAACTGTTTGCAATATTTTGTCAACGTTTGATGATGAATCACGCAGTTCTTCAACTTTGCGTAACAAACGTTTGCGCGACAAGATTCGCCTGTTACGGTGACGTTCAAATTTCTCAGTCGGTATTGCAGTATGCGAAATTGACTGGCCACGTGAAGATTCACGATGCACAGTAAATTGTCGAAACAGATGTAACACACGCCGACGTGGTACACGCAAAGTATCTGCATGCGAATGATATTACATAATAAAATTAGAGAGAAAATTAAATTAAATTATTATATTAAATAAATTAATTAAAATAATTATTATATTAAATTATTATACAAAATTAAATTATTATATTTTCCAAAATTCGAATATTATACGATATTATACGATAAAATTAGAGAGAAAATTATTATATTTTCCAAAATTCGAATATTATTTTATAATTGGAAGAATTAAAGAAGAAGAAGAAGAAAAATTACGGATGAATTCTCACCTGTATGACGAAAAGGATCTCGAAGTAAGGCGACAATCCTACAGGGAAATCGACCCACAGGTTGAACGGCAATTCTCTGTTAGATTCGTTCTTTCCTATATTTGCTTGAAAAATAAGACTAATGTTGTCTTTGTGTAAAAATTGTATAATTTTATTTTTTTTTTTTTTTTGAAAGTTGAAAATTGAAAATACCTATTATCGGAGTGATCATGTAACCGGTGCAAGTGCCTTGAGCACAAAAGCTAATAACAACGACGAAAATGGTGCAAATCCTCTTGCACTCGGCCAATATTAATTTCTCTTCTGGGTCGCGATACGGGCGCCAGAAATTCTTCTGAGTGAATGTGACCAGATCGAAAAACTGCATTTTGTGAGCGTACAACACACCGACCTTGAGCACGACGATCATCAGGTACAAATTGTTGCAAGAGATATAAACGCTGTCCTATTATTCACCATTGATTTTCATTACATTCTTCTCGTCAATTAACATAAACGTAAACACTCGTTCTAACGGGGAAAAGAAACTTTACTCACGCTAAAGTTTCCCCAAGTGAAGTAAATATCCCTGAAACCGATGCACACGATAATGAAAAGCGCCCCAACTGTGTAAACCAATGCGAAATCCCTTCGACGTTGTTCATCCCGATCGGTGGCCAACCACAATCCAACTATTTTCATGAGAAAACTCGTCCAAATTATCGAGATGTCTCTGCCTTGAGTCGATCGCATGGCCGAGGAAAAAGAATGACTTTTACTTCAATGCGAATAATAAGTTCACGCTTGATCACGATGACGCCTTTGATCCTCGTCACACGCTTTGATCTGTCAATCTTTTTGAAAATGCCAATCACGATCGTTGCATTGCTTACGATCCTTTTTAAAGGATCTTTACGTAATCTCGCGTGAAACGTGGTCGTTGCAACGTAACGGGGGTAAATTATTCATGATTCGACGAGGGAATGGAACACAATTGGCATGATAATGGGGGGAGAGAAGGTGGGATTGATGCGAGGGGTAGATATAGTATTGCGTCTACCTTGGTTGATTAAGCGCTTATGCTTGTGCAGAGGATTGTAGAAGTGGTATAGAATCATAGAATAATGGTAAGATTATGGTGATTATAATCAAGATTTATTTTTGGAGATTTGTTCAAGTGATTTTTTTATATAGATTTTTATAGTGGAATACTACAATAGGGTGGAATGACAAAATTAGAATTGTACAATTATCTTTTTTAATTGTGTTAAAAATTTATCTTCTTTAATCCTTCAGATTAGAGAAAACTTTTGTACATTGTTCGTTAGATAAAGTTTGTGTGCATTGTGTATTAATAATTGATTAAAAATATTACACTGATATATACTTATTATTAATTGATTAATTTTATAGATGTATGTAAAGATAAAAATTAATTTTTTTTTTCTTTAATTACTTGAACACAAAGATTGAACAAATCTGTGTAAATTATATTATTTCATAGATTCCCTCAAGAGAGTAAAATACGACACGGTAGAGCTTATAAGCTGCAACAAAAATTTTAGCATCATTAATAACAATCTTTTTTCTAAAAAATTTCTACGTAGTAAAATATTCATTGTTTGAAAATTTATTTATTATTGTTATTATTTGATTAACAATATGTTATTTTTTATCGTTTAATAAATGGGAGATTGCTTACACTAGTAGACGTTTCCAAGGAAACAGGAAAAAATCCTCCAGCGGAGAGGTAACATGGCCGCATGCATTTCATCATTATCATCCTTATATCTTTTCGCAGCATTTTTCCAGTCTTGTTCATTGGCAATGTCGTCCACCAGCCTGAATACATCGCCAACCCGACATTTCCACTTTCTTCTATCAATTTGTCACAAATATACGTGAAAAAAAGGATGTGAACAAAAATACCAATCCCAGAGAAAATGAAAATGAAGCGCGTCGTTAGAGGTACGTCTGCCTGTATACATTATTTTTAATATAAAAATTTAATACAATTGAAATATATTTTGCGATCTTTATATTTTTATTATAAAATATACAGATACGTTTAAAAAACTTGATTCTAGAAAACATACAGAAAAGTTGGTACGCAAAATATCGATTGAGAATAATTTATTTATTATTATTATGTAAATTTGTTTTATTCTTCAAATAGCATTATATTTATTTTGTATCTTTTTTGTATGTTATCTAGATATTTTGTACATTTAAAATTTATTATATAAACGTAATTATATAAACAATTGAAAATTGTCTTACAAATTAATATTTGGAAATTCTTGTTGAAATTTTGTTAATTGGATCGTTCATGAGATTATTATTAAATAAGAAAATCCATTGAAATGTGTATATACATTTTTTGTAAAGAGAAATTATACGTACTATAAGTATTTCGTAGAAGGCGATACACATTATCAAGCTAAACACAATCACGTGATTCAAAATCATCAACGTGTAAACATAATCGAGTTTCTCGCAATATTTGAGCAACGACTGATGCTGTTTTATGCATTTCTTTAAAGCTTTGTAATATTTGTCCGTGTAAGAGATGATATCCTTCTGTTCCTTCATGTTCGACCATATGGTGAGCATTCGATGTTGCAATATGCGGAACTGGTAATTCACATGCATGCTTAATACGCATAAGTAGTTATCGTTACTCAAATAAGTCAGACCTATTTGTTGTAGAGCTATTAACTGTACGAATTAATAATTTTCCATTAGATCATCGATAGAAAATCGTCAAAATCCTCTTATAATATTAACTGGATTCACAACGATCCTAGAACAGCAGTTCTCATATTATACGAATACAAATTGGGAAATTCTATTGGCAACAATTACGCCACGATTTATTTAAGGGCGAAAATTGCATTGAAAATTATTTTCAAGAGTAATTCTTAAATGTTTCTCTCTTAAAATTCGTAGTTACGTTCTATATATATATATTTATTATAATATTGATATTGATCAATAATAATTAATATAGTTATCGCTAGGCGGCTATGATCATGATTCAACCACGATCTTAATATTGACTCGTAATACCGATTACGCCGCTAGGCGGTTCCTGTTTCTCACTAGTATTATTTATCGCTATTAGGTATAACTATTAATCCAAATAAGGGGATGTCATCCGTAAGTAATGTGTGTAATTGTTAGTGTATAGTGTCTCTTTTTCTATATTCCTATGGTCCTTGCAGTCTATTATCTATCTGTCCGTCATCCAACGACATTTGTAACTTTTGTGGATTATAAGGTAATAATCCATATCTCATTTTACTTTTTGAATTTTTTGGTCAATTTGAAATTTTGATGTAATAAAAATATTGTACTTATTGAGACTAAAATTGGTTTCAATTTTTCCTAATTGCCTCGAATTTTGAAAATTAATTAAGCTTCGGTACCAATGTTTCTTTCTCATTATCGAATCAATATTATTATCACAATATAAGAATTTAAAATAAAAGAACACATTTGATGTTTCGAATTCTCGAGAAATTTTTTGCTATTTATTATTTGGAATTCTTAAAGTCCTATGTAAAAAATAATTTATATAAATATAATATGAATTTAAGTAATAGTAGTCCAATATATAATTTTTAAGTAATAGTAGTCCAATTGAATTTGAATTTTAAATTTTAATTTTTTTTTTTAAGAGTTTTAAGATCTTGCAATGTTTCGTATTCGAATTTCACGAATTTAGAAATTAGATTTCGATATTCTATATTTAATTTAAGATATATATAGGGTTGTTATTTTTTTGAAATTTGAAAAAATTTTTTAGAGTATAAATTATCCATATATTATCTAATTCTGTATTTCGTATACCAGATAAGAGAATCACTGTTCTAGAAATCTAATTATGTGTTAATCATTTTCAAATATAAATGGATGTTGTCGCATTTCGCATCATATAAATAAAGATGTATAGTACCTGCGAGGCGAACAATAATTCGTAATATGGTGTTGTGCTTAACGGTATATCGATCCACATTCTGACCGGAAGTGTTCTTTCTGATTTGTTCTTTCCATGATTCACTAAAAAAACATTCATTTCTGTAACATTGTTTCTTTTAAAATTAATATCGATTTATATTTTTTTAATATTAAAATCTTACGATATTCAGAGAGATTTCTGAAATTTGTGCATTAAGACTGCAACGGGATTGATTTAAGGTTTATTAAGTATATATAAAGTTATTTTAATTGATAAAAAAATTTCTTAGAAAGATTATTAAAATGCATAGAATTTTTGTTCAGTGATTTACTCACCGTAAAATGGTGTAATTATATAGAAAAAAATAGAGCTTTGTACAAAGAAGTATGCGATTATGGTCCACAAGTTGCAAAACTTTTGACACTTCGTGAAAAGTAATTTTTCGTAATTTTCATATTTGAAATGCCAAAAATTCTTCTGAGCATATATTATTATTTTCACAAATTCTCTTCTGCGAAAGCTTAATATTATAAACTTAGAAAGCGATAGTATGACTATTAGTAAGTTAGATATTATGAACATACAATACTGCAAAAATAAATTCAAGATTTGATTAATATTTGTGCAATGTACATATCTTAAATATATATAATAATATATATAATAATAAGAACTAAAATATCGAAATTAGGTGTTAATAATTTAATTTTGACATTTTTGATACGAATTTTTTTAATAATTATTTATGACATGTTTGATATCCATCGAATGTTCCATGTTATAATTTTTCAGATACAACTTTCAGATATTTTTGAAAAAAATTCTATTCTTTTGGAAAAAAATCGATCAACAATCTTTCTCTAAAACTAATTTTCTTGAAAATTAATTGCATCGTTTTCAATTTTTCTTCATTTTGACGACCGAAAAAAACCATTAATGTCAAAACAACGTACTTCATCTTAACTTAAAATTCTGTGATGAATCCATAGTATAATATTTCTTTATATATTCGTATAAAACTAAGAGATGTAACAATTTTTGGAAAATAATTTCGTACTTACGTTAAAATCCCCCCAACTGTGATAAATATCGGTGATATTAATATATAAAGCATATATATGCGAGGCGACAGTGTACAACATATTGATTCTTCTTTGACGTTCTTCTGCTTTGTTGAGCGTTATCCAACTACCCACGGCTTTCAATAAAAATTGTGACAATTTGAGAGAGATATCTGAGAAGTTTCGTTTCGTATTCATGACAATCTTTTCATTGTCGATCTATAAATCACGGGAAAATTAATAGATTCAATAAAAATTTCGCTTTTTGCGAAAATGAGTGACATTACTTTGATGTATACTCTTTTCTCCATTCCAATGATGGAAATAAATACAATCCTTTTTATCGATATCTTGTAACATATGTTTGAAGGAAAACACGATTATTTTTCTCCTCCTGGGAATACACAACCAGTTGTTCGACACGTGTTGATTATTTTATCACGCATGGTGGTTCGATGAATAGGTGCAGTTAAGGGAAGTATATTCTACTCGTTATTTTGTTCCCTACCTCGTTCTGAGGTTGATCACATCAAGGCAAGTAATCCGTATTTGCATTTTTGGATAATTATCTGTCTTATGTATTTAAAGTGTTTTAATAGGAAGTTAAAGTAATTTGGAAATATTTCAGTAACTTATCATGATTATTTTGAGGTACGTTTTACATCACCTTATTTATAAACTTGGAACAAAGTTATACTAAATCAATGGATCATTATTTAAATTATTTTTTTATTATTTAAATGTTTTTTAAATTTCATCGTTTGCTATAATCATTGAGGGAATCTATAATTCATCAAATATTGGTTAAATGTAGCTTAAATTTGGCAATTAAATAAAAAATTAATATATTCTTGTTTTGTTCTGTTGATGCAAAGTGAAAGAAGATAGAAAGGTAAAAATTCAATTACTTTTTATTGCATTTGTGAGTAAGAATGTAATTGTATATTTGCAATTTGTATAAAAAGCAGAATATTATTTGTTTTTGTTTAAATAATATTAAATAGAATTATTTAAATTTGTAATTAAATAAAATATTTATTTCTGGAGGAATATTGATTTAAAATATACTCTTTGATCGAAATAAAAAATTCATTTTTATTCATTTCACTGATTTTGAATGTTCCAATATTTTGTATTTATATTTTTTATATATATAAAAAAAATATGTATTTACATAGAAATACACATACGATTCAATAATGATTATTTATTAAAATGACCAATGTAACAATGTTATCCATTATTTCATATAAATTATCCACCTTCACTTTATTCTTTTTTTTTTTAATGGAAAATGTACAACGTTCGATCCGAGATATTTTATTAACGAGTTTTTAGTAATTTATGAGTCATTCGCGTTTTCCACGCGATTATTCAGCAATGTGAAATACGATACCGCTGTGCTCAAAATCTGTAAAATGTAAATGAATAATTTAAACGAAAAAATTTACTACAATGTTTCACGATTCTAATGATTTTTAAACTACAATTGCACTTCTTAAACTACAATTTTGTTTTAATAAGGATTAATAACCGACATCTTTAAATATTTTTTTTTCAAATTTAAATTTTTGTTCAATATCATTATGAAAAATATAGCATAAATATATTATTCATTTTGTATCATGTAATCACAATAAATATTCCAAAAAATTAATACAATTCAAAAAAAATTTTTAACATGAAAAATATTCTAATTTAAAAATTATTGTTCTTAATGTATTTATGGTGAATTTGTTTTCGATTTTATGATACAAAAAAAAAAGGAAGTTGTGATTATACCTACCTTGGTATAAGTTTCCAACGATACAGGGAAAAATCCATTCGCAGTCAGACAACAAACTCGTCTGGATCGCTTAATCACCATTATCAAATCGTTTCGAAGCATTTTCCCAAATTTGTCCATCGGCAAAATTGTCCACAGTGCTGAGTAAGCTCCTACAGCGACATTATCACTGTGTTCCATCACATCGTTGCAGCTGTAGGTAAACATGAATAATAAAAACATCGAGCCACTTAACAGGAATACGAAAATGAAGCGTCTCGCTGTAGAAGCAGTAGCCTAGAAGAGAAGAAAAAAATATGTTTTCATTTATATGTAGAATATAAAATTGTGCAAGTGTAATTCAAAGATTTGAAGTATTTATTAAACAATTATTAATTACATATTATTAATAATTATACAACATTACGAATATAATATTTCCTTTTCTTTTGTTCAAAATGAGCTCTTTAATTTAAATTCAAATTAGTTAAATTTTAAATTATCAATTGTTCTTTATATAAAGTTTTATATTTATATAAAACGAAATATAAATGCTACAATAATGTTAATTTAATGTAAATTTTATCACATTTTTTTTATTTACATTTTACAATATATTATATAATTATTTTGGATTCCTTCTATCCTAATTATTTTAAAAAATTATGGAATATTTGATAAAAATAAATTAACTAACCACGAACACTTGATATCCGAATAGGCAAATTAATACACTGAATACCAACACTTGTCCAAGCGTAATTATGGTGTACACGTTCTCAAGGTTTTGATGGTAATCGATCAATGCTTGATGATATCGGACGCATTTCTTAAATTGCTCGTAAAATTTGTACATCTGTTTTGCTAATGTCGATTGCGAGTCCTTTTCGCGTATATCGTGCTCCGTGTCACACAATGTCATAAGCCTATATCGAAGTATGCGAAATTGACCGGCCAAGTGTACGGCCATGATGCAGAAAATATTGTCGAAACAAAAATAGGAGATTCCAATATAATATAACGATACCGCCTGTAAAAAAAAAAAAAAAAAAAAAAAGAAGAAAGAAAGAAAGATGAAAAACGACACGTATTTCTTTTCCTTTATTATGAAAATGAAGAAATATTTATTGAATATTATTATTTAAATTATTTATATTTTCATTTTGAACAAAAGTGGATATTTATTATTCATTTATTAAAAAAGAAATTTGATAAATTTAATAAAAGAAAGTTATAACTCCATTTAATATAATTCAGAATTTTTTGGAAATTTATTCGATCGTTAAAAAAGAATAATATAATGTAAATTTAAATTACTTGGACAAAAAATATTATCTCGTAATATGGCGTCCTTGTTAGCGGCAAATTTATCCATATATTGAACGGAAACATTCTCTCGGATTCATTACTTCCATTTTGTGCTGTAACAAATGTGCAAACTTTTTGCTTTTTTTTTTCTATAGGATAGGATATTTTTGGAAATTTCATAAAACAAATATAAAAATTTGTAGTACATAAGAATTTCAAATTTTATGAGGATAATTTATTAAATTGTATATACAATTCAAATTTTTTAAGTTAAATTAAGTTTATGAAATAATTTATGAAATAGAGATAGAGATTGTGCATTTTGACAATTTAGTCAATCGAGTAAGAGTTTTAAATAGTGTTTTAGATAATTTTAATCAAATATTTAAACCCACTAATGACCGGTGTCGTTAGATAGGACATCACGGTGCACATGCCAATGGTGGTGACGCAGGAGATGAAAAAAATGCATGTTTTTCTGCAATCGTCCAAAATTTCTTTTTCACGATAATCGTAATTAACGTTCCAGAAATTTTGTTGCATGTACACAATTAGATTTAAAAATTTCCCTTTATACATCAGTATGATGCATATTTTGATTAAAGCCATTATCGTAGTTATGGTATTCGTCATAGCGTAAAGAATATCCTGAAACGAGTCGTTTTGAGAAAATGAATAATAATGACAAAAGAAAAAAGCAAAAATTATGAAATAACACAAGTATCATATGTTATAAACCATTCAAATATTATATTTTCTTATATCCATCCTTGTCAAATTGTTCTAAAAGAAAATATTAATCATTATTATTAATCAAAATTAATAAATTTTTACAAAATTTTTCTCTTTTAAAAATCACAAAAATCACAAAAAAAAACCACTTCAATTATATATTGTTCAGATAATCCAATCCTTCAGTTTTTAAATTTTTAAAAATCACGCGATAATCTTAAATTTTATCCGTGTAAAAGATACGAAACAATTGAACATACTCACGCCGTTGTACAGCAACGTGAAATACAAATCTCTCGTACTGATTATCGTGCCGCAAAACAACATCCAAATCGTGTAGATGAATAACATTTTCATCCTGCGTTGTTCATCAGAATTATCAGACATCCATACGCCCACGTTCTTCAAGAAAAATGTCGACAAGCTTATCGATATGTCCAATTGGTTATCCGTTTGCATGGTGATTGATCAACGTGTATCGTCGCCTCGTGTATCGTCTCACGCGCAACTTCCATTGAGTATATATCACGATAATAATTAATAGGCGTTTGATAGTTCGTCGATTTCTTCTCATCCCTTCTTCTTTTCTTTTCCTCGACGGGAATATTACAAGTGAAGTAGTCAAGAAAAAAATGATTGTCACCCTTTCTATTGTATTATTAAGGATAGAACGTGTATTATGTATTATAGTAGGGTGTATAGAACTCTTGGATCGATTCGAATTTATGCGTGCAGTCGATGAGATGTTTCGACTTTTTTTCAGATTTTAAGAAGGAAGGTGGAATGGAATATTGTTGGAATCGATGGAAGAAGATAGAAACAGTAAATTTGGATATTTAATTCTGTTTGATAGTAATGAGAACTGTGAGTAAGAGTTATTGTAATTAATAATTTAGATATATTTGTATTTTATATAAAAAATTAATCCTAATCAATTGACGTATTAATTAAATAAATAAGTTTAATAATTAGATAAGTAAATATGTTTATTTCTGGAAAAATATTGATTTAAAAAGTTTTATGATTGAAATTAATTGGATCTTTATTTAATCGATTGATTCGGATTGATTTTGCAGCATTTTTCATCTTTCTTTCTGTTTTGTAATTTTTGGACGTTTGAAGCATTATCGAAAATTTAATCTTTTATAATTTTAAAAAGAATGTATTCGCGTACAAATCCAGTTTAATAGTGGTTATTCATTATTTTATTTATAATTATAATATTAATGATTAATAATACAATGTCATTATATTATTTCGAAAAAATTATACACCTTCGTTACATTCCTTTGTCTAATGGATTTGAATGTGCAATGATTGATCTGAGATATTTTGTATTATTGAAAAGTTGTTATTAATTACGTGTCATTTGCGGTTTCCACGCGATTACTCAGCAATGTGAAATACGATAGAGCTGTACTTAAAATCTGTAAAAATGTAAAAATAAATATTTTAATCATCATCCAAGGAAGAAAATTTACTTTTTGAATATTGCACTTACATTGATTGTAAAATTAATATTCTATGACAATGATTCTCAAATTTGTGCTTTGTATAATTTTAGACAGAATTAAGAATCGAGATCTTAAAGTATTTTTTTAAATTCAAATTTTTATATCACAAAAAATATAGTACAAATATTATGCAATTTCCATTAATTTTTCATTAATAATAATAAATTTCTAGTATTTTGGATTATGTAGTTGCGATAAATATTTCAAGAAATTAATAGTTATGAATTCAAAAATGTGATAAATATATCATTAAATTTACAAATTTTAAGAATCATTTTATTTTATATTGAATTTATGAATCTATCAGGATTATAATTTTGATATTATTGACAATTGACTGCCACCATTTTTAAATGTTTATTTTGTACATAGATTAGGATTATACCTACTTTAGTATAAGATTCTAATGACACAGGGAAAAATCCATTCGCGGTCAGACAACAAACTCGCCTAGATCTCCTAATCACCATTATCAAATCTTTTCGAAGCATTTTTCCAAATTTGTCTATTGGCATAATCGTCCACAGTGCTGAGTAAGCTCCTATAGCAACGTTATCACTGTGCTCTATCACACCGTTGCAGCTGTAGGTGACCATAAATAATAAAAACGTCGAGCCACTTAACAGGAATACGAAAATGAAACGTCTGGCAAAAGAAGCGGTAGCCTAAAAGAAGAAAATATTTAAAAAAACATATTTTTATGTAAAATATAATTATGGAAAATATAAAAAAGTATATAAAATCTAAAGATATTTATTGCATAGAGAAAAAAGTCAAATAAGGATATTACAAATATAGTATAATACATTTTCAAAAATTTTCTTTTTTTCTAAATTTTTTAATATAAACTTAAATTAATCTGTTAAGTTTAATCTGATTGTTGTTTATACATATTTAATGGAACGAAATAATATTTTCCACGAATCTTTAGAAACAATTCAATTGCATATAAAATATAATATATTAAACATTTTAAATATTTTCTTAAATTTTACATAAATTTAATTATTTATGTCTTTTCTATCGATAATTATTAAAGAATTTTCGAATATTTGATGAAAATGAAATAATCTTAGAATACTAACCACTAAAACTTGATATCCAAATAAGCAGATTAATATACTATATACCAACATTTCTCCAAACGCAATCCTGGTATACACGTTCTCAAGGTTTTGGTAGAAATCGATCAATGCTTGATGATGTTTTACGCATTTCCTAAATTTCTCGTAAAATTCGGGCATTCGATTTGTCAATATCGAATCCTTTTTATATATCTCACATTCTATGTCACATAATTTCGTAAGCCTATACTGAAGTATGCGAAATTGTCCTGCCAAGTGTACGGCCATGATGCAGAAAATATTGTCGAAACAAAAACTGGCGATTCCAATGTAATATACACACATTGCCTTGTAAAAAAAAAAAATGAAAATTATTTTCTCTGTGTTACAAGAATGAAAAAAGAAAATTGATACAGATATTTATTTAACACTATTCGAAATATTATAAACTATTGATAGGATCATAATTTCATCGAAAATTTATTATTTGAAAGAGATATAAAGAAGATTTAAATTTATTATTAATGAAAAAAAATATTTTAGAAATTACTTAATTATTTATTTGATCACTAAACGAGAAATAAAAATATATAATTTTAAATTACTTGTATAAGAAACATTATTTCGTAATAAGGAGTCTTTGATAATGGTAAATTTATCCACATATTGAACGGAAGCATTCTCTCGGATTCATTGTTTCCACTTTGTGCTGTAACAAATTTATAAACCGTTTGCTTTTTTCTGTAGGATGGGAAAATCAATTCTAGAGGCTAAAGAAAATTACAAATCAAAAGTATATATAAATTTTGTTAAAAAGACTTATTTACTAATTTATAATCAATTTATGTTTCTATTAATTAAAGTAAAATAGAAATAGAGTGAGATAGCGTGACAGAGACAGAGCAATGTTGTTCCACTTCCGTCTCGTTTCGTATAACGTAGGGCACTGACGCATGACACTCTCTCTATTCCTCGGTTCTCCTCTATTCTGAACATTATTCATACTTATTCTAAGACTTTCAATTCAAAATAAATAAGTTTCGATCGACATTTTTGGATATCAACTTTGATATTTGTTTTTATTTCTTAAATCGATCTTCCAATGGTGTCCCATGAATGTATTATTATTCTGTATATTAATTGTTCATAAAAATTAAATCTATATTAAGTGTAGATAAAAACTTTATTCAAAATTAATTAAATTATCTAAAAATAAGGAAAAAAATTTTTCCAATATACTTTTAAATTTTTAAATTATTTTTTATTATCAAATTTTTTTTAGGATAATTAAATATTTTAAAAATAATAATTAAAAACTTATTTATTTTTATTATATATAACAAAAATTAATAAATTTTATAATATCGCATTATATATTGCATTATTTTTTAAATTAATAAAATTTATTTGATAAAGTGATATAATAATTTGCTATTTATTTTTTTCGGGGAATATATAAAATTTATTAATTTTAATTATTTAACCTACCAATGAATGGTATTATTAGATAAGATATCATAGCGCATATGACCATGGTGGTAAGAGATGAGACGAAGAAAATGCATGTTTTTCTGCAATCGTCCAAAATTTCTTTTTCACGATAATCGTAGTTGATGCTCCAGAAATTTTGTTGCATGTACACAATTAGATTTAAAAATTTTCCTTTATATATTAATATGATGCATATTTTTATTAAAGCCATTATCATAGTTATGTTATTCGTTATAGAATAAAGAATATCCTAAAAATGAATTGTTTTTAAATGAATAATTATATAAATAAATTATAAAATAGCTGATACACTGATATTATAATATAAATTATTAATTATTCAAACGATTTAAATATTTTTTCTTATTCTTTTATTAAATTCTTTGTAAAATGCTAATTATTATTATTAATTCAAAATTCATTAATAACTTTTTTATAAATTCTCTTTTTAAAATTTTTCTTACTTAAAAATAAAAAAAAAAGAAAAAGATTTCCTTCTAAGATCCTTTTCAGTATCAATTTTCTATTCTTACATTTTAAAAAATTAAAATTTTTTATACAATAATCTAAAATTTTTCAAATTTTGTTCATTTTATCCATCACATTTTATCCAAAAAATTGAATATACTCACGCCGTCGTACAACAATGTAAAATACAAATCTCTACCATTGATGACTATACCAGACAACAAGATCCAAGTTGTATTGATAAGCAACATCTTGATCTGACGTTGTTCACTAGGATTATCAGACATCCATACTCCAACATTCTTTAAGAAAAATGTCGACAAGTTCATCGATATATCCTGGCTTTCCGTTTGCATGATGACTGATCAACGTACTTTTCATATATCGTCCCACGCGGAACATTAAACGAGTATAAACCACGATAATAATTAATAATTTAATAGGGATTGATAACACGTCAATTCCTTTCATTTTCATCGTTCTTGAATGTACGGTTTGTATTTGCCTCATTTCTTGTTCCTTTCTTTTCGACGAAAACATCCCAAATGATACGAAGTCAAGAGAAATGATTGTCACACTTTATGTTGTATTATTAATAAGACACGTAACATGAATTATAGCGCTGTGGAAGTTGAAACCTTTTGATTGTGAGTTACGTGAGTAGCTACGGTAGTAAGATATTAGATATTGTTCGGATTTTATAGAAAGATAATGATGAAGTGAAATATTATTGGAATTTTTGTTGCAAGGTGGAAGAAGATAGAAAAAGTAAATGTGAAAATTATTATTTCGTATCTGTTGGAAAAGAATTGTAAGTAAGAGTTTATTAGATAAATTGGATAATTGTATTTTTGTATTTTATTGAACAATAATATGAAATATATGTTTTCTTTTAGTTGTTAAATATAATTATCTATTTAAATGTATAGTCGTAATGATATTTAATTAAGTTAGTAAATTATTAATTAAATAAATAAAAATTTAATAGTTAATAAGTAAATTTGTTTCTTTCTGGAAAATTATTGATTATTGATTATTTGATTAGTACATATTTTTCTATTACTAACATTAATCATACTTAACATTATTTATTTATATCTTTTATTTAAAAAAAATATGTACTTTCATACAAATCCGCAGTTTAATAATGATTATGTTATTTACCATTTCAAAAAATTATCCTACTATCTTTACTCTTTTTTTAATGGTCCTCAATATGAAACATTTAATCTGAAGTTTAATATTTAGATTAATAAAGTAATTTGAAGAATAGTTTGTTAATGAATCGTTGAAAATTTATGAGTTATTTGCATTTTCTACGCGATTACTCAGTAATGTGAAATATGATAGTGCTGTACTTAAAATCTGTAAAATATAAAAAAAAGATAAAAATTTATTAATATTTTAAAATTTCGCTTTGATCAAAGATAATCCATGTTCAGTGATTCTTAAACTTATGTTTTATATAATTTTGGAGATTTAATGACAATTAATAACCCAAATTTTTAAATGTTTTTTTAAATACAAATTTTTTTCTATTGTTATTATAACGAATATAATACAAATATTATACATTCTTAATAATTTTTTTTTATAAATAATAAATAAATTAATATAATAAATTAATATAATAATAATTTTTATAAATAATAAATAATAAATTGTTAATATTTTGCATTATATTACTGCAATAAATATTTCAATAAATTAATATACAAATTCAAAAAAAAAATATATATTGTGAAAAATATATACGAATTTTTGAAGTTTAAGAATCATTTTATTTTACATTGAATTTAAATTTTATAAATTGATATATAGGATTATAATTATCATTCATATAATTATCATTAATTGACTATTATTTTAAATTATTATTTGATATATATCAATTATACCACTTGAGATAATGAATTGAGACCTTTGATGATGCAAAAATGCATATAATACTATATATAGACTAAAATTATACCTACTTTAGTATATGTTTCTAACGATACAGGAAAAAATCCATTCGCGGTCAGACAACAAACTCTTCTAGATCGCTTTATTACAATCATCAGATCCTTTCGAAATATTTTTCCAAATTTATCCATTGGCATAATCGTCCACAGTACTGAATAAGCTCCTATAGCAACGTTATCACTGTGCTCTATCACACCGTTGCAGCTGTAGGTGACCATAAACAATAAAAATATCGAGCCATTTAATAGAAAGACAAAAATGAAGCGTCTGGCAAAAGAAGCAGTAGCCTAAAATATTAAATAGAAAATATTAAATAGAAAAACGTGTTTTTATTTGTAAATAAATTTAATGCATTTTTATGTATTTCTCAATAATTTAATAGAAATAAAAACAATTATTTGTATCTTTTCTTTTATTTTAATTATTTAAAGAATTATTTAAAGAATATTTGATAAAAATAAAGTAATGTTAAAGTACTAACCACTAACACTTGATATCCGAACAGACAAATTAATACACTGAATACTAACACTTGTTCAAGCGTAATTGTGGTATACACGTTCTCAAGATTTTGATAGAAGTCGATTAGTGTTTGATGATGTTGAACACATTTTTTAAATTTCTCGTAAAATTTGTGCATCTGTTTTGATAATATCGATTGTGAATTCTCATATTCTATGTCACATAGTTTCGTAAACCTGTATCGAAGTATGCGAAATTGACCAGCCAAATGTATGGCCATGATGCAGAAAATATTATCGAAACAAAAAGTAGAGATTCCAACATAATACACACACATTGCCTAA
The DNA here is from genome assembly GCF_014066325.1 of Apis laboriosa. Classification (NCBI taxonomy): domain Eukaryota; kingdom Metazoa; phylum Arthropoda; class Insecta; order Hymenoptera; family Apidae; genus Apis; species Apis laboriosa. The sequence continues at coordinate 2,192,690 of NW_025223140.1, forward strand.
AAAATGACAATTAATTTCTTTTATTATATAAAAAAAACAAAATCAATATAGATAGATTTATTTAATATTATTCAAAAATTACTTATATAAAATATTGATAATATTGATTAAGAAATAAATCATAGTTATTTTTATTAAATAAAAGAATGATTTATTATTTACTTTTTAAAAAAGAAATATACTAGGTTTTTTAATAGAAAAAATTTTATTTATTTATGTATAAAAATTTATAGTAAAATTTAAAATATTTATTTTTTTATTATAGAAGAAAATATTATAGAAATTTTAATTATTTTTTTTTAATTTTCTTTTTAATTTTAATTGAAATTTATTGATAATTAAAACAGTAATAATATAAATTTAAATTACTTGTATAAGAAATATTATTTCGTAATAAGGCGTCTTTGATACTGGTAAATTTATCCACATATTGAACGGAAGCATTCTTTCGGATTCATTTTTTCCATTTTGTACTGTAACAAATATAAAAACTATTTGCTTTTTTTTGTAGGATGGAAAAATCAATTCTAGAGACTAAAACAAATATAAAAGTTGATTTATAAAAAATTTCTAAATTTGAGACTTATTTATTATATTGTAAGTAATTTAAATTTCTATTGATTTAAAATGAAAAAAAAAGAGCAAGATATTGACGACAAAGATAGAGGAGATTAATTTTAATGTCTGCTTTGTTACAAGTTTTAATTTCTTATAATAATAAATGAGCATCAATCGGTGTTTTTGGATATCAATTTTTATATTTGTTTTGATCTCTAGGATCTATCTTGCAAAGATGTCCCTTGAATATAATATTCTATATATATTAAATGTAAAATATATAAAAATTAAAGTATATTAAGCGTATATAAGTATATAAGTATATTAAAGTATATTAATATTTAATTAAATAAATTTTAATTAAAAATAACTATAAAGAATTTTCAAATTTTTTTAAATTTGCTATTATTTTCTGTTGTCAAATTTCATACAATTTTAAAATATATAATTTTTAGTTTATCATAATAATAACAATATAATAAATTTATTTTATTTGTATAGTAAAGATTAGTAAATTTTGCAATTTTGTTTTTTAATTTATTTGTTTTTTAATTTAATAAAAATTGTTTAATAAAAAAAATATAATGATAAATATACTATATTTATGCTTGTCTATTTTGGAATATATAAAATTTATTAATCAAGTCAATATTTAATAATTTTAGTTAATTATTTAACTTACCAATGAATGGTATCATTAGATAACATATCATGGCACATATAGCCATAGTGGTAACAGAAGAGATGAAAAAAGTGCAAGTTTTTCTGCAATCATCTAAAATTTTTTTCTCACGATAATCGTAGTTAAGATTCCAAAAGTTTTGTTGCATGTACACAATTAGATTTAAAAACTTTTTTTTATACATTAATATGATGCATATTTTGGCCAAACCCATTATCATAGTTATATTATTCGTTGTGGCATAAAGAATGTCCTAGAATGAGTTGGTTTTAAATAAGTAAATAATATAAAATAATATAAATTATAAAATATGTTTAAAATAAATTATTTAAACAATTTAAATATTTCTTTTTTTATTCATACTCATATTTTCGTTAAATTCTTCTTAAAATAATAATCATTACTATTATTCAAAATCCATTAATAATTTTTTAACAAAATTTCATTTCCAAATCTTTGATATTTAAAAACTAAAAACGAAAGATTTGGTTTAAGATTCTAATAAATTCCAATCATTTCTTCATTCTTAAGTTTTTAAAAAATTAAAATTCTTTACATAATAATCTAAAATTTCTCAAATTTCGTCCATTTAAAAGTTATGAACATACTCACGCCGTTGTACAACAATGTGAAATACAAATCTCTGCCATTAATGATTATACCAGACAATAAGATCCAAGTTGTGTAGCCGAGCAACATCTTCATCCAACGTTGTTCACTAGGATTATCAGATATCCAGACTCCAACATTCTTTAAGAAAAATGTCGACAAATTCATCGATATATCTAACTGCCTTTCTGTTTGCATGATGACTGATCAACGTACTTTTCATATATCGTCCCACGCGGAACATTAAACGAGTATAAACCACGATAATAATTAATAATTTAATAGGGATTGGTGACTTGTCTATTCCTTTTATTTTCATCGTTCTTGCATGCACGGTTTTGTATTTGCCTCAATTCTTGTTCCTTTCTTTTCGACGAAAACATCCAAAATAATATGGAGTCAAGAAAACTGATTGTCACACTTTATGTTGTATTATTAATGGGACACGTAACATGAATTATAGCGTTGTAGATTATAGTTGAAATCTTTTGATTGTCAACTATGTATATGATAGTAAGACGCTAGATATTGTTCGGATTTTATAAAAAGATAATGTAAGTGAAATGTAGTATTGTTGTTTCAAAGTGGAAGAAGATACAAAGAGGATAGAAAGAGTAAATGTAGAAATTATTATTTCGTATCTGGTGGAAAAGAATCGTAAGTAAAAGTCTGGATAATTATATTTTTGTATTTTATTGAAGAAGCAATATGAAATATTTGTTTTTTTATTGTATTAAATATAATTATCTATTTAAATTTATATTCGTAATGATTTGATTTTTATTGATATTTAATTAAATAAAATAAATAAAAGTTTAATAGTTAATAAATAAATTTTGTTTCTTTCTGAAAGAATATTGATTTATTAAAAAGTTCTTTGATTGAAATAAATTGGATTTATCTCTAATTTAAATAAATTTAAATAATTTAAATAAATAAATTTATCTCTAATTGATTCATTGACTAATTATAGATATTTTTTTTTGGTATTTCTTGGATACTTAACATAATAGAACATTTTTTATTTATTTATTCTTTATTTAAAAAAAATATATATTTACATACAATTCTACAATTTAATAATGATTATGTTATTTATTATTTCAAAAATTATCCTTTTATCTTTATTCCTTTATTAATAGGATATGTAATATTTAATCTGAGACTGTTTATTAATGAATCGTTGGAAATTTATGAGTTATTTTCTATACGATTACTCAGTAATGTGAAATACGATAATGCTGTACTCAAAATCTGTAATATGTAAAAAAAAAAAAAAAAAAAAAAATAATTTAAATACTTTAGGATGAAAATTCATTAATATTCTAAAATTTCGCATTGATCAAAGATAATCCACGATGTTCAGTGATTCTTAAACTTATGTTTTGTATAATTTTGGGATTTTAATTATGGATTAATAAATCAAAATCCTTAACATTTTTAAACAAATTTTTGTTTACTATTAATTGTTTACTATACTTTAAACAATCTTAATTAATCTTTTTTTAATAAATTGCTAATATTTTGCATTATGCAATAAATATTAATAGTTATGAATTTAAAAGAAAAATATACATAATTTGAAAAATACCTTCGAATTCACAAAGTTTAAGAATCACTTTGTTTCATATTGAATCGATCAAGATTATAATTTTGATATCATTGATAATTGATTCAAAATTTTAAATTATCATTTTAAATTATCATTTAATACACCAATAATCACCAATAATTACTTGAGATTACTTTTTGATGCAAAAATATATTTAACATATATCTATTCTAGAGATACATTATACCTACTTTAGTATATGTTTCTAACGATACAGGAAAAAATCCATTCGCAGTCAGACAACAAACTCGTCTAGATCGCCTAATCACAATTATCAGATCCTTTCGAAATATTTTTCCAAATTTGTCCATTGGCATGATCGTCCACAGTGCTGAGTAAGCTCCTATAGCAACGTTATCACTATGCTCTATTACACCATTGCAACTATAGGTGACCATAAACAATAAAAACATCGAACCATTTAACATGAAGACAAAAATGAAGCGTCTTGCAAAAGAAATAGTAGCCTAAAAGAAAAAAAGAATATTAAACAAGAAAATAATTTTGTTTTTATTTGTATATAAATATAATAATGCTTTTTTATATTCCTTAAAAATAGAGATAAAAATAATTATTTAGTATTATTAATATCTTTTCTATAAGTATTTAAGATATTATTGAATTTCGATAAAAATGTATAAAATAAATTTATGATACTAACCACTAACACTTGATATCCGAATAAGCAAATTAATACACTGAATACCAACACTTGTCCAAGCGTAATCATGGTATACACGTTCTCAAGATTTTGGTAGAAATCGATCAATGCCTGATGATGTTGGACGCATTTTCTAAATTTCTCGTAAAATTTATGCATCTGTTTTGACAATATCGATTGTGAATTCTCATATTCTATGTCACATAGTTTCGTAAACCTGTATCGAAGTATGCGAAATTGACCAGCCAAATGTATGGCCATGATGCAGAAAATATTGTCGAAACAAAAATAGGAGATTCCAACATAATACACACATGTTGCCTAAAAAAAAAAAAAAAAAAAAAATAGCAATTATTTTCTTTGTTATGTAAAAAAAATAAAATCAGTATAGATATTTATTTAATATTATTTAAAAATTATTTATATAAAATATTGATACATTAAAAAATAAATTATAGTCATTTTCATTAAACAAAAAAAAAAGATTTACTACTTATTTTTTAAAAAAGAAATATATTGGGTTTTTTAATAAAAACAAATTTCATTTATTTAATGTATAAAAATTTAAATGATTTATTTTTTTATTATAGAAGAAAGTATTTTAGAAATTTTAATTATTTTCTTTTTTAATTTTAATCGTAATTTATTGATCACCAAAAAATTATAACGTAAATTGTTAAATTACTTGTATAAAAAATGTTATTTCATAATAAGGCGTCTTTGATACCGGTAAATTTATCCACATATTGAATGGAAGCATTCTCTCAGATTCATTGTTTCCACTTTGTGCTGCAACAAATATACAAACTGTTTGCTTTCTGGATAGAACATCTTTGGAGAGTCAATTCTGAAGGTCAAAAAAATTATAAATCAGAAGTATATAAAAATTTTGTTAAAAAAGACTTATTTATTAATTTATAATCAATTTACTTTTCTGTTAGTTAAAGTAAAATAGAAATGGAGCGAGATGGCGTTATGATAGAGACAGAGCAATTTTGTTCTACTTCTGTCTCGCTTCGTATAACATAGGGCATTGATGTATGAAACTGTCTCTCTCTCTCCTCGGTTTTTTTCACTATTCTGAATGTTATCCATACTTATTCTAACTTTCAATTCAAAATAAATAAGCTTCGATCGATATTTTTTGATCTCAACTTTGATATTTATTTTGATTTCTATCTTGCAAAGATGTCCCTTGAATATATTAATGTTCTGTATATTAAAATATAAAGTAGAAAAATTAAATGTACAATGAGTGTAAATAAATTTTATTAAAAAAATATTAATAGAAAATTAAAAAAAATTTACAAATTTTTTCAAATTTGCTATTATTTTTTGTTGTCAAATTTCGTAAAATTTTAAAATATATAATTTTTAGTTTATGATAAAGATAATATAATAAATATATTAATATGTAAATAATATAATAAATTTATATTATTTATATAGTTAAATTTTACAATTTTGCTGTATTGTTTTTTAATTTAATAAAATTTAATTTAATAAAAATTATTTAATAAAAAAAATATAATGATAAATATGCCATTTACTCTTTTATTTTGGAGTGTAAAATTTATTAATTTAACCAATATCTAATAATTTTAATCAATTATTTAACCTACCAATGAATGGTATCATTATATAACATATCATGGCACATATGGCCATGGTGGTAACAGAAGAGACGAAAAATATACAAGTTTTTCTGCAATCATCTAAAATTTTTTTCTCACGATGATCATAGTTAACATTCCAAAAATTTTGTTGCATGTACACAATTAGATTTAAAAACTTTTTCTTATATATTAATATAATGCATATTTTGGCCATACCCATTATCATAGTTATATTATTCGTCGTGGCATAAAGAATATCCTAGAATGAATTTTAATGAGTAAATAATATAAACAAATTGTGAAATATGTTTAAAATAAATCACTTAAACAATTTAAATATTCCTTTTTTTATTCATACTCATATTTTCATTAAATTCTTCTTAAAATAATAATTATTACTATTATTCAAAATCCATTAATAATTTTTTAACAAAATTTTGTTTTTAACAAATTTTTGAAAAACTTAAAAACTAAATATACGAAAAAATTCGGTCTCTAAGATTCTAATAGATTCTAAATCAATTCTTCGTTCCTAAATCTTTAAAAAATTAAAATTCTTTGATTTAATAATTTAAAAAAATTTCTCAAATTTTGTTCATTTTAGAAATACGAAACAATTGAATACTCACGCCGTCGTACAACAATGTGAAATACAAATCTCTGCTATTGACAACTGTACTAAACAACAAATTCCACATCGTATATAAGAATAACATTTTTATCCGACGTTGTTCACTAGGATTATCAGACATCCATACCCCAACGTTCTTCAAGAAAAACGTCGACAAGTTAATCGATATATCCAACTGGCTTTCCGTTTGCATCGTGATTGATCAACGTGTCACTCGTGTATCGTCTCACGCGCAATTTCCATCGAGTATATATCACGATAATAATTAATAGGCGTTGTTGATAGCTTGTCGATTCCTTTTGTCTCGTTTTTGCACGCACATTTCTTCTCTCATCGCATTTTCTTTTCTTTTTCGACGGGAATATTACAACGAAGTCAAAATTATTGTCACCCTTTCTATTGTATTATTGAAGATGGAATGTGTATTATTAATTATATATACAGAGGGGGTGTAAAGCTGTAAGCTAGAAAACTTATGCGTACAGTCTTAAGATGTTCGACAATTGTTGTTGTTCAGACTTTAAGGAAGGTTGACGATAGAATGGAATATTGTTGGAGTTTTGTATTGGTGTAAATGGTGGAAGAAGATGGTAAGAATAAATTTGGAAATATTTTTTTTGGATTTGTAAAAGAATTATGAGTAAGAATTTATTAATAATTTGGATAATTAATAATTAAATAAATAAATTTAATAATAAATTAAATTAATATGTTTATTTTTGGAAGAAATGTTGGTTTAAAAATTGTCCATTAATATATAATAAATAAATTTGATCTTTATTTAATTGATTGATTAAAATTAGGTTTTTGTTCCATATTTTTTTGACATATGAATATTTTTAATAGTGCTTATTATTTTAGTGATTATTAAATGATTAAAATGATCAATGAAACAATGTTATTTATCATTTTCAAAAAAATTATCCATCTTTATTTCATTCTTTCGTTTAATGGACCTGAATGTGCAACATTTGATTCGAGACATTTTGTGTTAATGAGAATGTTGTTAAAAACGAGTTGTTATTAATTATAATCCATTTTCTATGCGATTATTTAGTAATGTGAAATACGATACAGCTGTGCTCAAAATCTAAAATATAAATAAGAAACTTAAATACTTAACAAAAAAAATCAATATCTTAATATTCTTTAATGTTCATAAATATGCATTAATGTTCATAAATATAATCATGTTCTATACAAGTGATTCTTATTCGTGTGCTTTATTTTAAGATTAGAGAATTAATAATCAGTTTAATTGTTCTTAAATTAAAATTTTTGATTAACAGCATAAAAGAATTTAGTACAAATAACATTTAATTTCCATTATTCTTTTATCACAATAAATTGTTATGTGTTTTATATTATTACAAGAAATTAATAATTATGGATCCAAAAAAAAAAAATACATAATAAGAGAAGTATCCTCTAATTCATAAAATTTAAAAATCACTGTTCTGTTTTGAATCCACATTTTATAAATCATGATTATAATTTTGATATGATCTATAATCGATTGTCATTTTAAATTATCATTAAATGATAAAATTATATGAGATAATGGATTCTCTCTTCGATTATTCACACAAAATGCATTCTATAGACAATGCATTCTGTAGACTTGGATTATACTTACTTTAGTATATGTTTCTAATGATACGGGGAAAAATCCATTCGCAGTCAGATAACAAACACGTCTAGATCGCTCGATCACCATTATCAAATCTTTTCGAAACATTTTCCCAAATTTGTCCATCGGCATGATCGTCCACAGTGCTGAGTAAGCTCCTATAGCAACTTTATCACTATGCTCTATCACACCATTGCAACTATAGGTGACCATAAACAATAAAAACATCGAGCCACTTAACAAAAATACAAAAATCGAGCGTCTGGCAAAAGACGCAGTAGCCTAAAAGAAAAAAAAAAATATTAAACAAGAAAATGTGTTTTTATTTATATATAAATACAATGCTTTTCTAACACGTTTCTCCATAATATTTTAATAAAAACGATTATTTGTATTTTTTTTATTCTAATTATTTAAAGAATTATTAAATATTTGATAAAAATAAATGTAAATTACTAACCACTAATACTTGATATCCAAATAGGCAAATTAATACACTGAATACCAACACTTGTCCAAGCGTAATCATGGTGTACACGTTCTCAAGATTTTGATAGTAATTGATCAATGCCTGATGATGTCGAACGCATTCCTTAAATTGCTCGTAAAATTTATGCATCTGTTTTGTTAATGTCGATTGCGAATCCTTTTCGCGTATCTCGTGCTTCGCGTCACACAATTTCGTAAGCCTGTACTGAAGTATGCGAAATTGTCCTGCCAAGTGTACGGCCATGATGCAGAAAATATTGTCGAAACAAAAACTGGAGATTCCAATGTAATACAAACATATTGCCTGTAAATGAAGTGACAATTATTTTTTCTTTGCTAGGAAAAATAAGAAATAAAATCGAAAATTTTTCACATTTAACCATATTTATGTAAAATATTGATAAACTTTGGTTAAAGAAATGCATTACGTTTCCATTGAATAAGGTTAATCAAAAGATTGCATATTTATTTTATTAAAGAAATAAAGAATAATAATTTTATTAAAGAAATAAAGAATATCCTATAAGTAATTGTTTATACGATCATTACATAAATTATTCAAACGATTTAAATATTATTTTCTTTCTTTTTAACCATATTATTGCTGAATTCTTAAAATATTAATTATTAAAGAAAATAATAATCTTTCTTTTTAACCATCCTTGTTGAATTCTTAAAATATTAATTATTGAAGAAAGAAATATTTTAGAAATTTTAATATATAAGAAACTTATATATTCGTTTAATAAAATTCTAGAAAATTTATTTTTATTTATATATGAAACAAAGTACTTTAGAATGATGAGTTTAAATTACTTGGATTAAAAATATAATTTCGTAATAAGGTGTCCTTGTTAGTGGCAAATTTATCCATATATTGAACGGAAACATTCTCTCCGATTCATTGCTTCCACTTTGCGCTGCAACAAATGTATAAATTGTTTTTCTTCTGTAAGATGAAATATCAAGATCAAAGCAAATACAAAAATTGATACATAAAAATTTCGATTGTGACTCATTTATTAAATTAAAAGCAATTTTAATTTCTGCGAAATGGTGGAGTGACGGAGATAGAAAAGTCTGATTCTAGTTCTGTCTGTTTTATTTAATGCGAATTTCAATTTCTTATAATTTTAAATGAGTCTTAATTGATATTTTTGTATACTCTTATATTTATTTTGAAAGATGCTTTAAAAATATCTCATAATTATATTAATATACTGTATATTAAATAATCATTAAATATATAAAAGTTTACTAAATTTTAAATTTTATATTAAAAGTACAAAATCAAATTTTGCAGGACTTAAAATTAAAAAATTTTCAATTTAAAATATAATAATACAATAAACTTTATTTTTCATAATGTAAAAATTAATAAATTTTACAATATTCTTATTTATTTTAAATTAATAAGAAGTGTTTAACAAAATATTTTCATATCTAATTGTTTATTTTGTTATAAAATAAAATATTGTAAAATTTATTAATCAAACATAAATAATTTTAATTAGTAGTTAATTATTCAACCTACCAATGAACGGTGTCATTAGATAGGATATTATGGCGCATATGGCAATAGTGGTAACAGAGAAGATGAAAAAAATGCAAATTTTCTTGCAATCATCCAAAATTTCTTTTTCGTGATAATCGTAGTTAACGTTCCAAAAATTTTCTTGCATGTTCATGATTAAATTTAAAAATTTTCCTTTATATATTATTATATTGCATATCTTGACTAAACTTATTATCAAAGTTATGTTATTAGTCACAACATAAAGAATATCCTATAACGAATTGTTTACACGATTATTACATTAAATTATTCAAACGATTTAAATATTATTTTCTTTCTTTTTAACCATTCTTATTGAATTCTTATTAAAATATTAATTATTAATATTATTCAAAATCACTAATAATTTTTTTTTCTTACAAATTTTCTCTTTCTAAAATTATTTTCTAAAATTATTCGAAATATTAGCAAATATTAATTCTATTCGTTCCTCGAATTCTTATAGAATTAAAAATTAAGTAATAATCCCTCGAATTTTATCATGTATTAATTGGTTCAATTTTCTTATTTGTATTATTATTTCGAATAATAAAAATTCAATTTTCAAATATACATAATATTAATTTTGAATTAGCAATTTGATATTGACATTTTGTTGATTATTTCTATACACGTTTATTTATTTATTAATTTAATAATAATAATAAAAATTATTAATTATTATTATTATTAATTTTATAAATTAATATAATATATTTTAATAATAATAATAATATAATGATAATAATAATTATATAATATTAAATATAAATAAAATTTATATTTAAAATATTTAAATATAAATTTATTTATTATATTTTTTTTAAACGAAAATGCAATTGAACATACTCACGCCGTTGTACAACATTGTGAAGTACAAATCTCTAGTATTGATCACTATACCAAGCAACAACATCCAAACCGTGCAGATGAGCAACATTCTCATCCGACGTTGTTCACTGGGATCATGAGATATCCATACCCCAACGTTCTTCAAGAAAAATGTCGACAAATTAATCGATATATCCATCTGGTATTCCGCTTGCATGGTGACTAATCAACGTGTGAGGGTATCACTCGTATATCAAGCGTATACTTCCAATCGTATATAAGTCGCGATAATAAATTAATAAGTTTTGCTGATAACTTGTCGATTCCTTTTGTCTCCATCGTTTTGTCGTATATTCGTTTTTTGTATTTTCATTATTTCCCTATTCTTCCCTCTTTTACGATAACATCCCAAATGATACGAAGTCAAGAAAAATGATTGTCACCTTTTCTGATATATTATTAACATGACACTTACGTAACTCTGTAATGTGTGCAATAACTATTGGTGTGATTTTTCGATCGCGAATCTATAATCTATCAGTCTACGATGACATCGTTCAGATTTTAGGGAAGGAATGGAATATCGTTGGTCTCTGTATTAATGCGAAGTGGGAGGATATAATGGTTGAAAATTTAATTATTTCTTCGTGTCTGTTGTGGAAGAAGCGTGAGTAATATTTTGTTAATAATTTATATAATATGTTTGTTGTATTTATATAATATGTAGTTATGTAAGAATTGATTTGGCTGAAGATAATATTTTGTAGTGTGAAAGAACAATATGAAATATTTGAAAATGGAATAAAGATAATAGTTGTAATCAATTGATATATTTAATTATTAGTTAAATAAATAAATTTAATAATTGTTAAATCAATATGTTTATTTCTGGAAAAATAAAAAAATTTGATTGAAATAAAATTAGAAGACACAAAAAAGATTGATTCAAATTGATTAATTTAGCATGTTTCCTGTAATGTTCCTGTAATTTTATGTATTTGCATACAAATTCATGGTTTAATAGTAAATATTCATTATTTTATTATAATGGTCGATATAATAATGTTGTTCGTTATTTCGAAAAAATTATCCATCTTTATTTTATTTACTTTTAATAGATTTGAATATACACTCGATATTTTGTACGAATTCTTGAAAATGAGTTGTTTTCAATTATGTTATGCATTATCTACGTGATTGTTTAATAATGTGAAATACGATACCGAAGTACTTAAGATCTGTAAAATATATAATTTATTTTTAGGTTTGAATATTTATTAAACTTTGGATAAAGAAAGTATTATTAATGTGCCAAGATAATATATTCTTGTTTCAATATTCTCTTACCATTAATATCGATTAAAAATAATTTAAAATGTTTTGTACCAACGATTTTTAAACTGTGATTCTTTGAGAGTTAATATACACAAATCTGTAAATAAGTTTTTTAAAATTTGACTTTTTATTTAAATCAACTATAGAATATAATAAATATCATGTAATTCCAATTAATTTTTCTTAATAAATATTAAAAGAAATTAATTAGAGTTAGAGATCCAAAAAAATATAAGTAATTATAAAAGGCTTTCTCATAAAGCTTAAGAATGCTAATGAATCCATATTCTATTTTTATTAATATAATTATTACAATCAAATATACATCATGTGATAACGAAATGACTATGTTGCTTTATGTGATACAAAAATGTATTGGATGACACGTCGTTCACAATTATATCTACCTTTGTGTAAATTTCCAAAGATATAAAGAAAAATCCATTCGCTGTCAGACAACTCGTCTGGATCGCATAATTACCATTATTAGATCTTTTCGAAACATTTTCACAAATTTGTCCATCGGTATAATTGTTCATAATGCCAAGTATACAGCGACGTTGTCACTTTGTTTTATCACACCGTTGCAACTGAACGTGAACATAAACAATAAAAACATGGCGCCCATTAAAAGAAAGATAAAAATGTCTCGTTTGAGAAGCGGTAGCCTAAGAGAAAAAAATATTGGACAAGAGGATAAATTTTTGTTTTATTATTAAAAATATGATCGTAGATAGAAAACATAAAATCTGAAATCTAAATCTTTAAAAGAAAATTCGAATGTGAATATTAGATGTACATTCTTTATTATTTCGATTTTTTTTCTAATTTTTTAATTTTTTACAAGAATCTTTACAAGTATAATTTCTATGGATATAATATAATTAAATTTTTTTCTTTTTTATCATATATTTGTTATATAGTATATAATTGTTTATATCTCTTCTTTTGCAATTATTCAATTAATCGAATATTTGGTAAAAATGTATCATAAATTTATGATACTAACCAATAATATTTGATATCCAAATAGGCAAATTAGTATATTGAATAATAATACTTGACCAAGCATAATTATAGTATACACATTCTCAAGTTTTTGATGATAATCGATCAGTATCTGATGATGCCGAACGTATTTTTTAAATTTCTCATGAAATTTATGCATTTATCCTTCCAATATCGATTGCAAATTCTTTTTGTATATCTCATTATCTATATCACAGAGTTTCATAAATCTGTATTGAAGTATGCGAAACTGATTAGCTAAATGTATGGCCATGATGCAGAAAACAGTGTCGAAACAAAAATTGGAAATTCCAATGTAATAGACACATTGCCTGTAAAAAATTATCTCCTTTGTTCTATGAAAATAAAGCAAGAAATATCCGTCTGGATATTTATTTAACAATAGTTTCATTGCAGATTGTAAATATTTATTTTATTAAAAAATCTTAGCAGTATTTTAGAAAAATTTTAATGAAAAAAACCTATGCCTATCTCATTTTGAATAAAATTTACAAGATTTTTATTTTTATTTTTTTACAAAGAAATAAAATATCTTGAAAATTTTAATTATCGAAATTTATTCAATCGTAAAAAGAATAACATTAAATTTAAATTACTTGTAAGAAATGTTATTTCGTAATAAGGCGTCCTTGATAATGGCATATTTAGCCACATATTGAACGGAAGCATTCGGATTCATTGTTCCCACTTCGTACTGTAACAAATATATAAATCGTTTCCTTTCTTCTGCAAAATGAGATATTTTTGGAACTCAAAACAATTAAAAGTATATAACAAATTTCGTTTTGACTTATTTATTAATTTATAAACAATATAATAAGTTTCTGTTATCTAAAGTAAAATAGATATTGTTTAAACTCTCTCATTCAATTTTTGTTGAAGAAGAGACTATATATATATATGTATTTATTCATAATCACATAAACAAAGTGAGAAAAGAAATATGGAAAGATTAGGAATGGAGGAACTTGCTATAATTGAGTTTCATGAAGTGGAAAGAAATTTTGCAGGTTTGATTTAAATTTAATTGCTTTATAATTTAATAAATAAATTTTAATCAATATTTTTGCGTTAACTTTTAATTTGTAAAATATATCTGTTTTAATCTCTAAAATGTATTAAATGTTTAATTTGCATAAAAGTTATTTGTCTTTATATTTGTGTCATTAAATTTCGAATTTTTTATTATATTTGCAGTTGTATTATATGATTAGGAAAATATTAGTATCGATATATTTTATTATTTTAAATTGTAAAATCAAATTTCGAAAGATTTAGAACGATATTTTTAATATATAATAAAAATATAAATAATGAAATTATTTTTATCGAATAATATAATATAAAAAAAAAAGTTATAATATCGTCTCTTTAAAATTAATAAAAATCAACGAAATATTTCGCTTATATTACTCGTTTTATTTTGGTGCATGAGAAAATTTATTAATCGAACATAATTTCAATTATTATTTTATTATTTTACTTACTTGCGAATGGTGTCATTAGATAGAATAGCATGGCGCATATACTAATGATAGTAAGAGAGAAACGAAAAAAATGCAAATTTTTCTGCAATCATCCAAAATTTCTTTTTGGATCGTGATAATCATAGTTAACGTTCCAAAAATTTTGTTGCATGTATACAATTAGATTTAAAAATTTTTCTTTATACAATAATATGATATATATTTTGATTAAACCCATTATCATGGTTACATTATTCGCCAAAGCGTAAAGAATATCCTAAAATGAATCATTCAAATAACTTAATTTTTTAAATATTATTTTCTTCTAATATTATTTTAAAATAAGAAAATTATTAATATTATTCAAAATCTATTAAGGATTTTTTTTTAATTCTCCCTTTCAAAAAAATCTTGTTAACCTTGTTATTTATTATTCTGTTTTAAAGTTCTAATAAATCATCAATTTTTCTTTCTTAAAATTCTTAGAAAAATCAAAATTCTTCGTAAATAAAATAATCTAGAATTTATCAATAATTTTATCCATAAAAAAAAAATACGAAGCAACATACTCACGCCTTATACAAAAATGTGAAATATAAATCTCTGCCATTGTTGATCATACCAAGCAACAATATCCAAACTCTGTAGACGAGCAATATTCTCATCCGACGTTGTTCATCAGGATCGTCAGACATCCATACTCCAATGTTTTTCAAGAAAAATGTCGACAAGCTTATCGATATGTCCAACTGGTTCTCCGATTGCATGGTGACTGATCAACGTGTCATTCGTATCTTACGCGTAGAACTTCCAATAGGTAGAAATACACAATAATAATTAATAACTGTCGATTCCCTTTTGTTTCCATGTTTCTTGTTTCTTGTGTCTCCCTTATCGTTTGTTTCTTTCTTTTCGATTTGAGAATGTTGCAATGATACGAAGTCAAGAGAAATGATTGTCACTCTTTCCGTTTTATTATTAACGTGGCGGTTAATATAAATTATTTTACGAATTTTTAGTGAGATTTTTTCAAGGACAAAGTGTATATGTCAGAGATCAGTTATATCGTACGGATTTTATAGAAAGATGGTGTAAATATGGTGGATATTTTTCTGTTGTAATGCAAAGATAGAAGAATATAATAAGTTTGTAATTTGGAAATTTAATTATTTCTTCGTATCTATGATGGAAGTTAGCAATGTTTTATTGGTAATAATTTGTGTTGATATATGTTTGTAATTTGTATAAGAAGTTGGATGGAAAAGAAAATATTTTGACTGAATTGTTGTAAAAGAATTGTGTTGAATATGTTGTGTGGAATATGAATTGTGTTTATGTAAAATTATTTTATTTTTATGTTTATATATCTACTAATAAAGTTAATAATCATTCAGTTATACCAATTTTCCCGATGTTAATGAAATTTAATCGAATTTTAAAATAAATTGTTTAGTTGATTAATTAAACTTAAAATGTTTTTTTGGAATCTATAATCAAATATTCTATTATATAAAAATATGTGTTATGAAAAATAAAATAATAATATAAAATGTTCATATAAATATATTTATATTATTGGCATATTAAGAAATAAAATATATTATTTTATAATTCATTGAATAAAATGATTTACTATTTATTCATAAAAAGAAGAAATATTTTGGAAATTTTAGATACAAAGAATTTATAATTCCATTCAATAAAATTTAGAAGATTTATCATTCAAGTAAAAATATTTTAATAATTTTAACTTATCAAAATTTATTATTCGTCAAACGAATAATAACATAAATTTAAATTATTTGTATAAGAAATATTATTTCCTAATTTTTGATATCGGTAAATTTATCTATATATTGAACGAAGCATTCATTGTTTCCACTTCGTATTGTAATAAATATACAAATCGTTTACTTTCTTGTAAAACAACATTTTTTAGAGGCCAAAATAATTACAAATACAAAAGTATTTATATAAATTTATATAAATTTTGTTCAATGCTTATTTATTATTTATTACTATCAAACGATTATATAGTTATATATTTATATAATTTATTAAGAAATATATATTAAAATAAAATAGAAATGGAGTTAAATATAGCAGAGACAGAGCAATCTTCTTCCACTTCCGTCTCGCTTCGCATACGTAAGCTATTGAGGCATGGCACTCTCCCTACTCCTCGGTTTTCCCCACTACTTTGAACATTCGCACTTGTTCCAACGCTTTCGATTCAAAATAAATAAAACCTGAATCAATTTTGTGTATCAAATTTTTATATTTATTTTGATTTCTAGGATTAATCTTTCAAAGGCTAATGCATACAAATATAATGCATACGATAATTGCTACAAATTTATATATTAATATTTTACATATTAAATATTTAATTTACATAGAAATATATTGTCCTCATATTTCGTTAAATTTTTAAAAATATTAGTTAGTTATATTTTATTATAAAAGTACAAAATTAAATTTTGAAAAATTTAAAATGATATCATTTTTAATAAAAGTAATTAATTATTGAAATAAATTTCAATAAACGATACAAAGTAATAAATGTTGCAATATTGCTGTCTCTTTTAAATTTTAATAATTGCCATCTATTTATATAAATAGTTTACAGGATTGAAATTTAAAATTTAAATACAAATTTTAGGATAAAATAGTTTCAAAAAATTTTTCACAGAAATATTCGTAGAAGATTTACGCTATCGTTATATCGTTTTCTTCATGATATATTATATCACATACAAATATCGAACAAGAATTTGCGATTTCTTTCTTTAAAATAGAATAATAATTTATATTAATCATAGTTACATTACGATCTCAACCTTCTATTAATCAATTTCTAATGTACTTTGTCTTAATAATGTAAAATATGATACTGCAGTACTTAAAACCTGCAAACAAACCAAACAAATATCTATTTTTTTTGTTATAAATTAAATTAATATAAATAAATGTAATGAATCAATATTAACAATATTAAAAAGTTTCAAATATCAAATCATTCACACTTAATTTCTCTCTCTCTCTCTCTCTCTCTCTCTCTCTCTCTCTCTCTCTCTCGTCAATTAGAGATATAAAATTTTTTGATATCTTTTTTAAAAAAGATTTCACTCACCCTAGTGTACGTTTCCAGAGACACGATGAAGAATCTCCGGGCTGTTAAGCAGCAAGGCACGCCAGACCTCAGAATGACGAGTGTCAAGTCTTTACGCATTGTTCGACCGCTTGCGCTCTCTGACAGAAATGGCCAAGGCCCGCCGTACACCGCCGAAGCTATGCTCGAGCTCTCTTGTATGATGCAGTCGCAGCTGTACGTGAACATCAGTAATTGACATATACACGCTGCCAAATGGAAGCCGAAAATCAACCGCCTTCTAACGGGCGACTCTGGCTGCAAAGGTAATACAAATTGTTATTCTGTAATTTTTTAATATACTTTGAAATTTGTGCGAATAAATAATACAAATATTTAGTACGAATGATATTATATAATCAAGTGATAAATTTATATATAAATAAATATATAAGAAAATTGAATAAATAAAGATGTGATATACTATACATAATTTAGAAATCATTTTATATTAATAGCTCACCAAAAGTATTTGGTAGCCATCGAGGCATATTATCAAACTGAACGTCAACACTTGCCAAAGAATAATCAAACTGAATACTTTTTCGAGCTTCTCGCAGTAAGCTATGAGCGCCTGATGCTCGCGGATGTATTTTTTGAAAGCTACGTAACATTTCTTGGCAAAGTAGGACGAGTTTATAATTTTTTTCTCATTTTTCTCCTCCAACAAATCAGCTATGTTGGTCATTTTGTATTGCAATATTTGAAATTGGCCAGCCACTTGTAAATTCAAAACGCACAACAAGTTGTCGAAACAGAAATAACCAACCCCAATGTGATACAAGGATAAAACCTGTAACATTATATTTTATCAATCTTTTGCAATTTAATCGCATTGGATTCAACGATAAATTAATATTTAATCTTAACTTGAGTGTAACATGAGTGTTAAATAATTATTAATATAATGAATATTTTGATTCTTATATTTCTAAATTCTAAAAATAAAATTAATAAATTAAATATTGACTGATTCCTTCAAGAATATTTTAACAATATATAGTTCCTAAACAATAACGATTTATCCCTTGAAATAAAATATATTAAAAAAATATTATATAATATATAAAAAATAAATAATAAATAATAATATTATAATATCAATTATTATTTATATATTAATATATCTGATAATCATAATTCTTTAATTTTTATATGATATAATTAAAAAGTACTAAGTATTTGTATTATAAATATTATTTCATAATATGGCAATGTCGATTATATATTAATATAATATATCTAATAATATATTTAATAATTAAAATAAAAAATCTGTAAATAAAGTCTGATTAAGTAATTATATCATGAATATTATTTCATAAAATGGCGACGTCAATTATATATTAATATATCTAATAATCATAATTCTTTAATTTTTCTATGATATAATTAAAAAGAAAAATCTGTGAATAAAGTCTGACTAAATATCTGTATAAATACCTGTGAATATTTCATAATATGGTGATGTTATAAATAATAAATATATTAATTTATAATATATATATATAAATATAAATATATAAATATAAAATATTATTATAAATATATAAATATAAATATATAATATATAAATAATATATATAATAAAATATATAATATATAATAATATAATAATATAATATAATATAATAATATAAAATATATAATATATATAAATATAAATATATAAAATATTATATATAAATATATAAATATAAATATAATATATATAAATATATTAATAAATATATTATATATTAATATATTTAATAATCAAAAAGAAAAATCTGCGAATAAAATCTGACTAAGTACCTGAATCATGAATATTATTTCATAATATGGCAATGTCGATTATATATTAATATATCTAATAATCAAAATGAAAAATCTGCAAATAAAGTCTGACTAAATACTTGTATCGTGAACATTATTTCATAATATGGCGACGTCGATTATATATTAATATATCTAATAATCATAATTTTAATCTTTAATTTTTTTATGGTTATGATTAAAAAGAAAAATCTGTGAATAAAGTTTGATTAAATACCTGTATCGTGAACATTATTTCATAATATGGCGACGTCGATAGCGGTAAATTGACCCACATATTGAATGGGAGTACTCTTTCCGATTGATTTTTTCCGATATTTTCTGAAATTGAATAATTTATTAATTGAATTGAAATGAAAGAAATATAATAATTATTATCTTATTGCAAGGTTAAACAAAATTCTAAAGTATTTTGCATTTAAAATTTTTTTTTTTTTCACATTTACCGATCTTCGTTGAAACTTGAGATTAAATAACTCACCGACGAGCGGGCTGACGATGTAACAAACGAGAGTCCCTTTCGTGGAGAACGTAAGGAAGCAAACAAAAATGATACATTGACGTCGACAATTAGTGAAGATTTGCTGCTCGTGCTTGTTGTAATTATCCTTGTAGAAATTTTTTTGCGTATAAAAGATTAGATAGAAAAAATCTTTTTTATTCAAAACTATCACAAATATCTTCAACAATGGCATCGTTATATATATAATGTTACATATATTAAAAAGACACGTCTGCAAGCAAAGGAAATGATTCACATCTATGCACACAAAATGTTAATATATGATAATGCATCCTTGGAAAATTGATTACTCTCTCCTATTTCACATATATACATACATACATATATATATATATATATATATATATATATAATAAAAATATAAATTTAAAAATTTTTCTTATATCTTTTTTAAATAAACCAATCATACAGCACTTGCCATGTAACATGTACCTTAAAAGATTTATCAAGTCAAAGAATTAAAATCACATTCTATTATACATTATGAGAAAGAAGGGAAGTTATTCCACTATACAAAATCAAAATTATCCATTTCACTTCTACAATCTCTCTCTCCAAAAATAATCTCTCTTATCACCACTTACGCTAAAATCGCCGAAGGAATAATAAAAATCCGTAAACTCTATCCACAGGGCGAACAGCATCGCGGCAACAGTGTAAATCAGGGCGAACTTCCTTGCGCGCTGCTCCCGTATGCCGTTCGCCGTCCATAATCCGACGAGTTTCATAAAAGTGGCGGTCATGATCATGGATACGTCGCCGCCGTTCAGAAAGCCGTTCATATTACACCCCTGATGATCGACCGAGGCGGAGCATTGAACCGATATAACAGACAAGCGTGGAATGTTGGAAATATTTCTGCATCAATTATTACGCGGCCGATTCAATATATCTTTGATCCGTCGATTTTTTATTCGCTGCAATCCTCGCAGCGCGTACTTTGTATTTATTTCGTACTTTGCCATTCGTTAAATAGACGGTGGGGCGGATAGGAAACAAGAGGGAGGAAGGAAGGAAGAGGGGGAACGAAGGGAGGGACGCACAAAGGGGATTCTAATATTTCTCGTGGATTGCGGATCGATGCATTATGAATGGATTGGAATGGAAACTCGACGAGAACTTTTAAACCGTAAAATCGAAACGCTTGTTGGGAAAGTCGTTTTAGAAATTATCGAGTAGGTTGTTAAATATGAAACGAGGAAAGGAGGGGGGCTGTAATTGTGGCTTCGATAATTTGCCTCGAGATCTATAGATAGAGAGATGATAGTCTAGATATTGAAGTTGAAGTTTTATTTCGTGAGAATGTGGATTCGTGATTTTTTTTGAAAAATTTTAGAAAATTTTAGAAAAGATTAAGATATAAGGTAATGAGGTAATAATAATAATGTATTATATATTTACATAAGAATTAATTTTTCTTAATATACGTTTGATTCTGCATGATGTTGTGCGTTGAGTAAGTGAATTTTATGAAACGAATAAAAGAATCTTTTGTGTTTTCTAACATTTTTATTAACGAAATTTTATTTTTATTTCTTTTCACACACGAATATAATTCGAAATTAAATGTACATCTCATAATTCAAATTCATTACGATTTTTATATATTCGAAACTAATTAGCATTTAGCCAATTATGTTTTAACTGTATTTTCGGATTGGTTTCTCAGCAATGTGAAGTATGACATCGCGGTACTCAAAATCTGTAAAAATTAAATGCACATTTTTAAATTTCGATGTGTCATGAATAAAATCTGATATAATAATAAGAATAATAACTATCATGTTTTCGTATCCAAAATATTTGCATTAATACAGATATAATATAAAAATAACAAGCAAAAATTTATTTTTTTAACAAATTTGTATTAATAGTACGAGATATTAGTTTATTAATGATAAAATTTTACTTACTACCATTATTCACTGATTCATTGAATATTTTGTACGTTTTATTTATTATAAGTATTTCTAATTTCAAATTTATCGCATTATATATTCAATATAATATCACACAAGATCTATGATTAATTTTAAGATACGATTATTTATTTCATCTATTGATAATTATAAACAAATTTTTGGAAAATCATTTTATAATCCATTTTTAAAAATTGCTTTCATTATTTTTGTGAAAAAAAAAAGAAAGTCATAAATCATATATTAAGAATTATCAGAATTTTCGTCATAGAGAATTGTCACTCTTAAATTTTTTTTCATAACGTTTTAATATGGTAAAGATTGAAATTGCAGTACTCAAAACCTAAGGAAAAAGAAGAAAAAGAAAAACGACAATAACTATTTTCATATTTTCATATTAAAAAGAATTTTATATTATTTTCTCCTTATTATATACAAATTTTAATACAAGTATAAAATTAATATTATTATATCAGATTTAGAAATCCACTTTTAAAATTCTAGTAATTGGAACATTGATTTAATAAATCAAATAAGTAATTGCTCAAATGATGTATATTAATAATATTTTGAATAATTGTAATATGCAACGAGATGAAAATGATAAAAGCAATTCAAAACTGATATATATTGCAAAATTTTAGAAAAATATTTTTAATTCGAAGAAGAGGAAGAGGTTACGTTTGGATGGAACGAAAGATCGCTTACTCTGGTATACGTTTCGAGTGAAACAGCGAAAAATCCGCACGCAGTGAGGCAACACGGTGTTCTCGACCTTGTGATAACGAACATCAGATCTTTCCGTATCATTTTCCCGTATTTATCCATCGGCAAGAACGACCACAAACAATTGTACGCGGCATCAGCTATATCCATACTGTCTCTTATCAAGCAATCGCAACTGTACGTGAACATCAACAGTTGACAAATGCAACCCGTTATGTGAAACGCGAAAGTGACGCGTCTTCCAAAAGGGGTATTTTCCTAGGAGTGAAAATTCATCGATCAACAACAATTGAGAGGATATCCTTTTTTCTCAGAAATTTCGTATAATTTAAGGAGAATAAAAAAAAGTCACAAATGAAATTTCAATCATTTATGAATAAATAAGATATTGGAATATTGGAAATTCGAAATATTGGAATATTGGAATATTTGAAATTGAATATCTGAGTTATGAAGAAATGTATATCGAGAAGGATTGAAGAATAACGAAAGTATAAAAATTAAAATACGAACCATGAGTATCAGGTATCCATCGAGGCACATCAACAAGCTGAAAAGTAACACCTGTCCAAATACTATTGAATTGAACACTTCTTCCAATTTTTTGCAATATTCGATAAGAGCTTGATGCTGTCGAATGTAAGCTTTGAGCTTTGCGTATTCGTAGAAACTGCGTGCCGATTTTTCATCGTAAATTTCATAGCGCTTTTCCCTTTTCTCGTTGCACGTATTGGCAAATCTGTATTGCAAGATACGAAACTGGCTGGCAGTGTGCAAATTTAAAATGCACAAAAGGCTGTCGAAGCAGTGGTAGCACACACAGACGTGATACACGAATACGACCTGATACAAAATATAATCATTTCATTTGTTTTTGAAGTGAAATTTCAATATTTCTGTGATTCCTATTTAATTCAACGTGGACGAAGATGTGTAGATCGATCGAATAAATTGATACCTGTACAACAAACATTACTTCAAAATATGGCGTGATTGACAATGGCAGCTCGAGCCACATATTGAACGGAAGTATTCTGTCCGATTCGTTTTTTCCACGATTCACTGTGAACGTTAACCAATGTTTTATCAACAATTACGATTTTTCGACTTTTCTTAATGCATTTTCATTTTTATTCAACGACGAAATGTATACACACGTGTTTCGTTTACCATCTTACCCAAAATTGGCCTCAATATGAAACCTAAAACCGTCCCCTGGGCGAAGAAAGTAAAGACGAAGACGAGGTAGTTACAAGTACGTTGACACTTGTTCATTATCAATTTTTCACTCGTGTCGTAATTCGAATGCCAAAAATTTGTTTTCGCATAACGAATTATGCCAAGCAGCTCCTCGTTATATATAAACGATGTTAACAGTTTGATCAAAACTAGAGACACAGTTATAATGTTGCATGTGACATAAATCGAATCCTGTAATTCAAAAAATATACAGATTATGCTATTTTATTGAATCAGAAAAAATTGAATATGCTTAATAATTTCTAATAATAATTCTCCTTTACAATTAAGATATTTCATATGAAACAAAGTTTTATGCAGCATCTTTTTATTCTTTATTTCTTAGAATGCATTGTCCAATTTTTTGAATATGCTTAATAATTTCTAATAATAATCCTCCTTTACAATTAAGATATTTCATATGAAATAAAGTTCTATGCAGCATCTTTTTTTTCTTTATTTCTTAGAATGCATTGTACAATTTTCTGAATATGCTTAATAATTTCTAATAATAATTCTCCTTTATAATTAAGATATTTCATATGAAACAAAGTTCTATGCAGCATCTTTTTTTTTCTTTATTTCTTAGAATGAATTGTACAATTTTCTGAATATACTTATTTCTAATAATAATCCTTCTTTACAATTAAGATATTTCATATAAAAAAACTTCTATGCAGCATTTTTTTTTCCCTTTATTTCTTAGAATGCATTGTACAATTTTCTGAACATGTTTAATTTCTAATAATAATCCTCTTTTACAATCCTCTTTTAAGATATTTCATATGAAACAAAGTTCTATGCTGCATTTTGCTTTTCTTTATTTCTTAGAATGCATTGTACAATATTCTGAATATGCTTAATAATTTCTAACAATAATTCTCCTTTACAATTAAGATATTTCATATGAAACAAAGTTTTATGTAGCATCTTTTTATTCTTTATTTCTTAGAATGCATTGTCCAATTTTTTGAATATGCTTAATAATTTCTAATAATAATCCTCCTTTACAATTAAGATATTTCATATGAAATAAAGTTCTATGCAGCATTTTTTTTCCCTTTATTTCTTAGAATGCATTGTATAATTTTCTGAACATGCTTAATTTCTAATAATAATCCTCTTTTACAATCCTCTTTTAAAATATTTCATATGAAACAAAGTTTTATTCTTTTTTTTTTTTTTATTTCTTAGAATGCAAAGAGGTTTGAACAAAGCTATCAAATTGAATGAACTACACGAACAATTTTTTTTCTTACAAAATTTAATATATGTAATTCTTGATTTAAGATGTAAATTCTTGATTTAAGTAAATTTGTATTTGATTTAGAGAAGCATATCAAAACGAATGTTTTTTATTTGCTTTTTTGAGAGATTTCTTGAGCGGAACTCTATATTATTATATTACATAACAAAGCCTAATTAATTTTCTAATAATTTTTCTAATAATATCGTCACAAAGAAGAAATTGATATTTTAACTCACGCTAAAATTTCCCCAAGAGAAGTACAAATCCCTGGCCTCGGTGGTCGCAGCGAACAGTATCGCGAACAACGTGTAACTCATAGTAACGTTCCTTCGTCGTTCCTCCACGTAATTACTCGATGTCCAAAATCCAGCGATTTTCATGTAAAAAGCAGTGACAGTGATTGACAGATCTCTCACTTCCTTCGATTTCATCTCGAATGTTTAATGACAGAGTTCTTCGATCTCTTATTTCAATTCCACAATTCTCTGATCATCATCTATACCAACAGTGATTGACGTTTTATCGATCCAATGATCACTTGCCTTTCATCCATCTCGTAATTTTCTTTCACTTTCACTTTTCCAACGTCATTGTAATTACGATCCTGGCGCGTGAAAAGAAAAGAGAAAGAGAGGAATCGTCGGATCGATGAATTATGCATTACGAATCTAAGGAATATTGAAACGTGGTGACGTTGATAATTCAGTGGATTTCGTTTTCGCTTGGAATCGTTCAAAGAATATTGTGCAGTGTAATTCTCGCGATTATATGCTTGTTGAAGAATGATTTAAAAGTTCGTGGTCAATCCTTAAATTTTACATGCAAATTATGCAATTGAAATTGACGTATAGATATGATAACTTTTTTTAAGAGGATTAGCAAATTATTTTCCATGGATATCCTTGTTGGTTATTCGTTGCTTTAATATCGTGTGAACAATGTTAATACTCTTGATGAATCGAAAAATGCATTAATTGTATGGTGTTTGCTGTTTTTTGGAATATTTTTGCAAATATTTCAAGTGAGTACAGAGTTTCTTATTTTAAATGATACGTACACGTAACTTTTTATTGAATTGAATTGTTTAAAAAAAAGTTATTATTTGGGAATTATTTTTCACTTATTTATTTATTTTACTTTTATTAATTCGATAATCTAGCAATTATTGAAACGAAAAGATATTACATTCGAGGAATATATTTACTGCAATATGAACTTTATTATACTCAGTACTAGTTATAAATATTTGATTGAAATATAACAAACTCAATGTATTACTACTGCTATAAATTATCAGTCTTGCTATCTCAATGAATCGAGTGACCATCAGACATACGTATTGATAAAAAGAATTAAATAAAATGAGAATAAAGATAGTGATAAACGTGTACCAACAATAAAATGATTAAATATAATTATATTATTAAATTATACTCTTTTTCTTATTTTTATTGAATATTGGAATAGCATAAAAAGAAAAATTCAAAGCTTTTCTTTCAATTTTAATAATTTAAAATTATTTTCAATAAGAATCCTGATGACCACTTAATCTGCAATAATTAAATCTCTATAAATTGTTGTTAATATATAATTACACATCAATAATTTCAATATTAGATTTACTTGTGCTATCCAGAAAGAAAGAAACGCAACAGGGGTAGATCAATAATTATACAAATTCTTCTGTTATTAATTACGCAAATTTCATTACATATTTTCTAAGCTCGAGTGCTTTAGCAGGGTAAAATACGACATTGCCGTACTGAGAACCTGTAAAAGATTAAAAATAATTAGAAATTACTAATCGTGTAAAGAAATAAATTGATAATATAACAAGTTTTTCATCTCTTCATTTTATTTTACGAGAAAAATATTTTATGATTAATCAAAAAATGAAAACAAATTTTAAATTACAATATATTTTTGAAAGATTAATTCTAAAGGTTAAATCAAATAGAAAAATTTCGGTTGAGGTTTATTTAAGTTAAGTTTCAATTAGTTGAAGTGAGATGGAGATAGAAGCTAGACGGGCGCGCGACAAAGACGGAACGACCTCATTATATTCCTGTCTTTGTTTCATCCAAAGCAAATTTCGATTGTTTCGATCGTTAGAATCTTTTTTCCAAAGATTTCTACTAAATATGTTAACGTTATTATTTCGTTAATTATCGAGTTAATGTTTACATATTAACAATAATATTTGTACATTACCGCGGTAAAAGTTTCCAGAGAAACGGGGAAAAATTTGCCGGCCGTCAAACAACAAACTTTTTGCGATCTCATTATGACGATTATCAGATTTTTTCGTACGAGAATGCCAGCCTTACTCATTGGCAGATTTACCCAAGGCCCAGAGAATACCGCATTGCCCACGTTCACGCTTTGCCGTATCAAATTGTCGCAACTATACGTGAAGATCAAAAGTTGAAAGAAGGTGCCGCCCAAATTGAGCACTAAACTGGCTTTCTTCGAAGCTGGGGTGTCCGCCTGTATAAATTCGACGTATATAATTATTACCATAAGAGGATGAAAGAAATCTTTTAAATCTTTTGGAAAAGAGATGAATTGAGATATAAAGTAAAATTTATCGACTGATTTTCTTTTTCTTCTATAGAAGTGTGATGTACGATTAGTAGATATTTATTATCATAATAAGAAGATAAGAAGATAAATAATAGGAGATAATATTTATTATTATAATAAGAAGGTGAAAAGATATATTTTATTCTTTTTTGGAAAGGAGATAAATTGAGATATAAAGTAAAATTTATCTGGCTTTGAAGCAGGAATGTCCGCATATAGAAATGTGATGCACGATTAGTGGATATTTTGCTATTATAATAAGAAAATGAAATGATATTTTATTCTTTTGGAAAGGAGATAAATTGAAACATAAAGTAAAATTTATTTGGAAATTTTGATTAATATGTGTGATAAAATCTTGAATCGTTATTACTTAAATGTGAAATAATTATAAAAAAATTATCCTTTTAATGAAATTAAATAATTTTTAATAATTTCTAATTATTTCTTTAAATAATTATACGTTTAAATATAAAAAGAATACTGTGTCAAAATTCATCAAAACTTGAAAATAATAATAAATTCCAAGTCACCGTAAAAAATAATATTCAAAATTGGCATACGAACAAGAAGCAATTGAAATCCGACGAGGCATATCACCACGGCAAGAAACATTACTTGGCCAAGCACCATCACCGTGAATATATTTTCCAATCTTTTGCAATACTCGATGAGCGTCTGGTGTTGCCCCACGCAATCCTTCAACTTTTCGTAGCAATAGTTCTCGTAGTAACGTGATGATAATCTCGATGATTCCCCCTGATTTTCATCCCTGATTGCGTCCTCCAAATTCGTCAATCTGTGTTGCAGTATGCGAAATTGGCCGGCAACGTGAAGATTCACGATGCATAGTAAATTGTCGAAACAGATGTAACACGTGGCCACGTGATACACGCAAAGTATCTGTATAAAAGGTTAAAATCATCCTCGGTTGGTCTAGACAAAATTTTTTAATCATTAATTGATTAAGCAATTGAAAAAATATAGTATATCGTTATTATACAGTTGATATAATTGATATATTTAGTTATTTGAATATATTACACTATTCATAAATATTTATGTAAAGATAAATTGCAAATGAAGATAATGGAATAGAATGTAGATTATATTCGTACTTGTACAATGAAAAGTAGTTCAAAGTAAGGCGACAATCCTACGGGGAAATTGATCCACAAATTGAACGGCAGTGCTCTGTCAGATTCATTTTTCCCTATATTTTCTAGAGAAATAAAAACACCGTTATTGTTATTATCAAGCTATGTAAAAATCGTTTTTCTTCAAGCTATATAAAAATTTACATTTATTAAAATATATTCCAGAGATAGAATAATTGAAATATAAATACCTATAAGCGGAGTGACCATGTAGCCGGCGCAAGTGCCTTGGGCACAGAAGACGATGAGGACGATGGAAAAGTTGCATATTTTCTTGCACCCAGTGATGATCAATACTTCTTGTGGATCGTTGTAAAAACGCCAAAAATTCTTCTGAGTGTATGCGATCAGATCGAAGAACTCTACCTTGTGCGCGTACAAGACGCCGATTTTCAACAGTACGATCGCCACGTATAAAATATTGCAACAGATAAAAACGCTGTTCTGAAATCATATTTCGGATGAAATAAAATCTGAAAACGAATATTTCGAAATAATAATTCTCTTCAGATTTTTATTTTATTTTCACAGAATCGAGGATGTTAATCAATTCACAATACAATACAACAATGAAATTCTATTTGCAAAAGTATTACGTTCCCGTAATTTACAAACTTATTATAAATTGTGCTTTCAACCTTTGTTCCAGCGAACGAATAAAAAAAAAGAGAATCATTTTCACGAAGATATTTTCAACGATACTCTTGAGTTGACTCACGGAAAAATTTCCCCACGAATAATATATGTCCCTGAACGCGATGCATATGCTGATAAATAGCGTTCCAAGGGTGTAAATCAGTGCGAAATCTCTGCATCGTTGCTCGTTCCGATCCGCGGCCAACCACAATCCCACGATTTTCATCAGGAAACTGGTCCAAATTATCGAGACGTCTTTGCCTTGGGATCGTCGCATCGTTTGCGAATCGATCGAAGGATACGTTGCCTTTTACTTTTCCCTTTTGAACCTTGTTCGATTTTTAACGAGACGTCACGCATCCGCGTTTTTTGACGGGTGTCGGTCTTCTTTCCAAGATGCCTATCTAATCACCCGCTTTCTCACACTTTACTTCAACCCTGCCAATTGCGGATGACGACTTGCACGGCTGCATTATTCATGATTCGGGAGGGGAACACTCCCCCTCCGGGCGACGATGAACGCAGGGAGGAATTGCCTTTATTAGTCGTTTATCTTATGTCCCAAGGGATGTGGCGTCTTTTCGAATTTTTAAGGCGATTAATGTTGAAAAGTTTCGAAGGGAGTTTGAGTTTGTGTTTCTTGGAGGAATAATAATAATATAGATTCGATCTTTGTGCTACTTCGACAATTTTTATCATAAAGTTGAGAAATTTTAAATTTGAAAAGTTTTGTGATGTATAATTAAATTTATCGAGAGGGTTTTAACGATTCAATTTTTATCGTCGAAGCGGGGAAATTGTGAAGAATCTTCTCTTTGTTTGATAATCAAATTTATCAAAATTTCGATGAAATTTCGAATCGTGTGAAAAATGTCGAATCATTGTTTTAAGAGGTAAAGGAAAGTTGAAAATTAAGTGTAGATGTATATTGAGTAATAATTATCTCTTTCATTTCTGAATAAAATCTATATCGATTTAAAAGAAGCACAAAGAAAAAAGGAAAAGAAATTTAATAATTTGACGTATTGGACGATTGTCAGTTTATTTGGATTCTTAAAAGGATTTAGAAAAATCGTTGAATCAACATTACCCTTTGCCCCATGTGATATTTGAATCATATTTTATTTTTTCATCTAGGAAATACAAACACTAAAAGTACTAAAAGTACTAAAGTTTCTTATCTAATATTAAAAAATTTTCATTTTATATAAATTTGTGTACGTTTATTCAATTTATTCAGCCCGTTTTCATGGACGATTCCCTCATTAAGGTGAAGTACGACATTGTGGAACTTACAAGCTACAAGAATAAATTTAAATATTATCACAAATTGACGTTATTAGTATAATTACTTGATTAATTTTTATTTAAAAATTATATATATTTATTTTTCTCCGCGTAAAATGCAATGAAAAAAAAATATGCAAAATTCTGAATTTATTAAAAAAATTTCGATTAATATAAAGATATATCTCACACGATCTCTTTCAACCCGCAATGATCCTTCTTTTTCACGAATGAAAAATATTTTTCACGGGCTAAACTCTTACTCTTTAGAAAATATAAAATATCAATTTTCTAAATATAAATCATTTCTATTCGTTATATTTCCAAAATTATTAAAAAAAAATTTCCTAATTTTATATCACATCATATTTAATATTTTTAATATTTTAAACGAGAAAGAAGTGACGTTAAAGGAGATTGCATACCGCAGTAGACGTTTCCAAAGACATCGGAAAGAAACCACCTGCGGAGAGGTAACACGGCCGCATGGACTTCATCATTATCATCTTTATATCTTTTCGCAGCATTCTTCCAGTCTCGTTCATTGGCAACGTCGTCCACCAGCCTGAATACGTGGCCAACCCGACGTTTCCACTTTCTTCTATCAGACCGTGGCAAATATACGTGAAGAAAATTATATGGATGAAACTACCGATCATGTGACAAATGAAGATGAACCTCTTCAACGTAGGTATGTCTGCCTGTAAAATTATTTAAAATTAATATACGAATATTAACGTATTCGTGGGAACATCTTGTGAACAACGAATAATATTAAAAATATATCCATATATAACACGAATAAAAAATTATCTTTGTTGTAAATAAAATTATTTATAATATTTTAAAACGTTTTCTCACGTGAATTACTAAATTATTAAAAATATTAATCACGATCCAAAGAAGATAGAAATATTAGGGTTCAAACGCGTACCAAAAGTATCTCGTACGTATCGAAACACATGAGCAAGCTAAACACCACCACGTGACTGAGGATCGGAAACGTGAAAACCTGCTCGAGTTTATTGCAAAATTCGATCAACGATTGATGCCTTCGAATGCACTTTTTCAAAGCTACGTGGCACCGCCTCGTGTAAGCTGTGATGTTCGTTGTTTGTTCATCGATGCTCGACCAGATCCTCGATAATTCCTGCTGCATCATGCGAAATTGGTAGAGGGCGTGCAGGTTCAGTATGCATAGGAAGAAGTCGCTGCACACGTACGCGATGCCAATTTGTTCTACGGCCAATAACTGTGCGAATATTATTTCTTAACCTGTGTCAAGTGTGCAATAATCCATCGTTGGAACAATTATATATTTGAATATAGAATCTTCATTATTCGAACATTTTGCATATTATATATATTGGCAGCGATGGAAACAGAATTTAACCTTAAATTCTTTCGTCCGATAAAAAAGAGAGTGAAAATCATTTGCATTTCTTCTTTAATAAAAGAAGTTTAAAAATGTGAATGCTATTCATCGAAACATTATTTCGAATTATATTTGATATATATTGGCAGCGATGGAAACAGAATTTAACCTTAAATTCTTTCGTCCGATAAAAAAGAGAGTGAAAATCATTTGCATTTTTTCTTTAATAAAAAAAGTTTAAAAATGTGAATGCTATTCATCGAAACATTATTTCGAATTATATCTGATATATATTGGCAGCGATGGAAACAGAATTTAATTCTTCTGAATGCTATTCATCGAAACATTATTTATCTCATATAAATTAACATATAAATAAATTTAATATTTGTTAATTTTGGAATCCAAAAAAGAAAAAGAAAAAAAATAGGATGATTATTATAATTTAAAATAAAAATATATCTGAAATATTATTTCTGATATAAATTTTATTTTTATGTGAGGAATATGACAATGTAAATAAAGATATACAGTACCTGGATGACGAACATTATTTCATAATACGGTGTCACGCTTAGAGGAAGATCGACCCACATTTTGAACGGAAGTATCCTATCCGATTTATTCTTCCCTATATTTTCTGAAACATAATTTTTCTATTCTGTACTCTTCCATATATTTATTTTTCTTAATTTTTTCTGGAAAATGGATCCTCGATTCACGATACAATTATGAATCGACTTACCATAAATTGGTGTAATTATGTAAAAAGCCAACGAGGATTGAGTAATCATGCTCACAACTATGATCCACAGTCTGCAAAATTTCTGACACTTTCCGAAAAGTATCTTCTCGTCGTAATCGTAATCCAAACGCCAGAAATGTTTCTGGGCGTATGAAACTATATGCGAGAATTCCATTCTGAAAAAGCTTATTACGAAACACTTGAATAATCCCAATAATATGCACATTATGTTAGAAGTCAGAAAGACGCAATGCTGCAAAAAAGTAATTTAATATTTCAATATTTTTATAAACGCACGAGGTTCAAATCTTTAGCGTAATGTAAAAACGACGAATCGTTAAATATTAAAAATTAATTGTAAATAAATTTAATCTATCGAATATTTCTCAAAATTATTCGAAAGAAAAAATGATCTCGTATTTAAGCAATTGAATTATTGAATTAATAACCCATTCGATATTTCAAGTTTATAAATGAACTCGTGTTTCAAACTCACAGCGAAATTATCCAAATTGTGATAAATATCCACTGCATTCACGTATATACCGTAAATCAGGGCAGCGAGTGTGTAGAACACAGCGAACTTCCTCTGACGTTCCTCAGCGTTGTTTCCAATCACCCATATACCAGCCACTTTCAACAGGAACTGCGACACTTTGAGCGACATATCGGTGTACCCTTCCTTGTGCATGATTCGTCTTCTTCGATTTTTATTCTTTATTATTATTTTTTTTCTCCTTTCAACTCTTAAATCACACAACTCTTGGTTGATGGAAGTCGAAAGAAAGAGAGAAAAATTTCCGTGTGGCTGATCGGCTCAAAGTGACATCACTTTGATCTATCGAGACACTCGATCATTTCGCGGATGGATACGTGTCTTCCTTAAAGCGAAACTTTCGCGTGAAATAGAAATGATATGGGTGGACGAAATATAAGATATATCGTTGTGTATTATGCATGGCGCAAAAAAAGGGCCAAAGTGATTGTCACATCCTGAATGTACAACCGGCAATTTTCCACGTATCGATTATTTTTGGCGTATCATTCCGCGAAGATAAAGGCATAGCTCTTTCACTCTCGATGGTGGATACATATATTATATCGAGAAGCAATTCGTGCAAAGATATCTGACGTTTTGTTCTTAAAAATTTTCAGATATAATTTATTATCGTAGTAGAAAATACGTGTAAAATGGAAGAAAGTGTTGTAAATATGTCAACGTGTTGATAATTAAAAATTCTATGATTATTTCAAGGATTTTTATTATTTGATAAATTGTGATTTTTTTTATTCACATAATTATATTATATTATTCGTGCAAAATATTTTATTTCAGGAATATTGTATAGTCTTCAAGATAACTCTAATTGTTGGATTCAAATAGATGAAAAACGACATGAAAATTATGGAAATGAATATTTATAATATTTTAAAGTTTCAATATACGAGAAAGGTACGTAATATTTTTATTAAGATTCATAATTTCATTAGTAAAAAAAAATCTAATTACATTTTACATAAATTAAAATTATTTAATTCTGGATTGGCATGTTAGAATCTTTTATAACATTAACATTAGATTTTCATTTTTGTTGATCTGTCGCAAATATATAAAATTTGCAGTATAAAAAATGCAGTATTGCACTTTTTGAATTATATGTTGAATATAAATATACAAATCAATTTCGATCCCTAATTTCCTTAATAGAATTTCTCAAAGCACTATTTACAACTCGATTAACACAGATATTAAAATAATCTCAAGTACGAAAAATCTCAAAAAAAAAAAAAAAAAAAAATGAAAGAAAAAAAAATTCAAAATAAAAATCAAAATTAGGAGAGGAAAAGATAACACGATATCTTACAGTGGAAGTATTTTATTGTATAGATATATATATGTATATATATCCTTTTTATCATTTTTCATTGAGAAAATACGTATACTTATTCGCAACTCATTATTATTTAATCCTCGCAAGGGGCGCTCGCTCATCGTCCCTGCCACCTCTAATAAATAACTTCTCATAGTTGTGAACAATAGGGATGATGAGATTAGGAGGAAGCAAGTGAAATTTTATTGCTACTTCCACCGTTGAACGAATCGATTATCGGGGGGGGCGATACAGAGATCGAATGAGGAGATCGGCAGAGTCGGTCAAGCGTCGCCCCCTCCAACGATAAATCCGGACGCTGATACTGAAACGTACAACAAACGAAGAAAACCGCGGCCCGCGAACGGTGTTGTGTGTTGTTTATCGTATCGGGGGCTTTACGAATCGTGAAGTGTTTTTTAAATATCGTGAATAAAATGGGGTAGGAGAGGGGGGGGGCGGAGGCGTAGGCATCGATGTCGTTTTAATTTTCTTCTCTCTTTTCTTCTTTTTTTTTTTTCGAGTTTTCTTTTTTTTTTTCTTTTTTTTTTCTTCGCGAGATACATATACACACGCTTCGATACAATATTAAAACACTTATCAATTTCATTTGCAAACATTTCCTTACCTAGTATGTTTCTATTATTTCATTGTTATTCGGATAATGCCGCTTATCCATATAACACGTGTAACCCCATCAAAGCAAAGGAAAAAGGGAACTTAAAAATGCTTGTTCTCTAGATTAGTGGCTCCTTTTCTTTTTTTTTTCTTTTTCTTTTCTTTCTTCGTGATTCATGCGAGCTTAAATCGAAGGATCTACGTTTTTTACTTTTTTTTTTTTTACCATGTGCATAAGATAAGATAAGATAATCTATCCGAGTTTGTCGATTTCGAGAAATAATCTTTGACGAGATATATATATATATATGTGTATATGTAGCACTTAATTGTCTTTTCAATAATTAAAACGAATGTTTATTATGAATTCTGAATTAATATAATATAAATTAATGTATCATCACATATGTGTGTATTTACAATATAATTAGACTGTGGATTTTTGTGCAAATACATATTTTTCATATTGCATGTTCTGTATGTTTATGTTAAATAGATTAAAAATAATCATAATATATGATTTATCATAAAACTCGATTGCATTCTATTAAAATTAGGAAAAATTTGAACCGCTATAACCTCGAAGATAATGATCTCTGATCAATGAATCGAAGATCATTAGAAGTGCGAAATCTTACTCTTTAAAATGCTTTTTGGTTTATCTCTGTACGATTTTTGGTTCTTGAGATATTGGCATGCAAAGAAGATAATTTTTCTGAATTATCGCTAATGTACCTTAGAAATTCAATTAAAATTAAGAAAACTTTAAATCACTATAACTCCAAAGATCTTCGGCCAACGAATCAATAAAAAAAGAATCGTTTTTCTTTTCTTTTTCTTCTTTTTTTTTTCGAGTTTTCTTTTTTTTTTTCGAAGAAACCCTGAATCTTGCCCTTTAAAATGCTTTTTGATTTATCTCGATACGACTTCCAGTTTCCGAGATATCCTCGTGTAAAGAAAAGAATAATTTTTAATCGTTTATTTCCGTCCTTGTCACACACCCGGACTTTGCACAAGTTATTGTTAACATACCTTAGAAATTCGATTAAAATTAGAAAAATTTTAAATCGCTATAATTTCAAAGATAATAATCCTAGGTCAATGAGTGAAAAATCATTAAAAACGAGGATCCTTGTTCTTTAAAATGCTCTTTCATTTATTTCGATATAATTTCCAGTTCCCGAGATATCCTCGTGTAAAGAAAAGGATAATTTTTAATCGTTTACTATTTCTGTCCTTGTCGCACACCCGGACTTTGCACGAGTTATTGCTAACATACCTTAGAAATTCGATTAAAATTAGAAAAATTTTAAATCGCTATAACTTCAAAGATAATAATCCTAGATCAATGAGTGAAAAATCATTAAAAACGGGGATCCTTGCTCTTTAAAATGCTCTTTCATTTATTTCGATATAGTTTTCAGTTCCCGAGATATCGTCGTGTAAAATAAAAAGTAATTTTTTATCGTGTACCGTTCTTGTTGCTTATCCAGAACTCACTCGCATCTTGTCTCACTGATTATATTGTAGAGAAATAAGCAGATTCATAATATCTGTCCTCTGTTAAAACTATGAAGATTTTGAATCATTATACCAACCAACCAAATATTGATTTCAATAGTACGACTTTCTTTATTTCCTATTATATATATATATATCAGGAAATAGAGAAAGGATTTAATAATAAAATTTATAGTTTCTTTTTATTTTTTCCATATGAAAAATCGAAACGAATACGAATATGTATTATTTTCTGTCTATTTGTTTGAACATGTTTTGCATCCACAAAAATCCACAATCTCAGTGATGTAACCAAGATTTTATAATAAGAATAAAAGTAAGTAAAATGGTAATAAAATTATTTCAGTTGTAAGACAATAAAGTGCTAGATTTTTTTTAATTGTAATTTTTTTTTAAAATTAATTTAACATTATCGATCGAAATTACGAAATTATTTCTCTTCTCCTTCGAATCATCACGTGGAAATATCGAGTCATAAACATCGCAACGATAATAATTTTTTCTCTCTCTACATTAATGATAATAATAATAATAATAATAATAATTACAATAACGATAATAATAGTAATAATTCTGAACAAGATGACGCGAGTCATACGCTATGTGCGGATTCGACCATTTTTTTCATTTTCTACAAACTGATCGAGCAAAGCTGTCCAAAAACCAGCCCTTCTTAAACTTAACAATTATCAAAGGATCTCTATAGATATTTTTTTTTCATTTCTTTTTTTTTTCTTTTTTTCCTTTTTTTGTTCGTCTATCAACAAACGGTGTCGTTTAAATCGATCGCTACTTTGCAACAAGTTATCGATAACATCTTTAACATATTTGTATCTCGAAGGGAATTTTCTTGAAAGCAATAATCCACTGTGTTGTCTATATCCGCTAGGAATATGCTTCTATTAATTATACATATACGTAAGCTTGCAACGATTACACGATTATCAACCTAATGAATGTGTAAATGGATTATTTCAGTTCGGAATAAAGCTTAGGGTAAAAAAAAAAAAAAGAAAAAAAATTATAGAGGGATCTTTTCGTTGAAGACAATTTGATGAGAATTTGTGTTCTATTTCGTTTTCATTGTCAGAAGACGCAAAGAAGATGAAATATAAACATCTACTCAATTTTATTATTCATTTTCCTAAGATTAAAAAATTAAAAAAAAATTTATTATCTATTTTACAAGCAGTAAAATTTTAAATAATTCAATTCTGTTTGTTTAATTATTTTCCATATTTATATATCTCAAGAGGCCGAAATTATGGCGTAATTTCAATTAATAAACTCGAACAAATTGCTCCACAATATGTTCCCGCTATAATTATATTTATATTTTACTTTAAGGGGAAAAGGGAATGCTGGAAAATAAGATAATATTTGCTCGTACATTTCCATTTAAATTCGGTGTAGCACGATAAAGCGTAATCTATCATCCAATAAAAGCTCGATTTCGCGTCGAAAACGAAATAATAGCTTTTGTTTTTTTTCTTCCACGTTTAACGAGAAGTCGCATCGACGGAATTCGTGCCCCATTCACAATCGTTATGACGATCCTCCTCTTCGATCGTTCCTCGCTTTGATATCTGAGCGAAAACGAATTGCAAATTCGAGAACACGTTCAAACTTTCTTCCCCGATCTCTGAATAAATATTCTTCCTCGGAGACAATTTCATTGTTGACAATTTCAATCTCACCTTTCTATGTCTACGTCTACTACTGTTTTAAAATAATCTCTCGATGAAACGAAAAGGAAAATCGAAACCATGTATAATTTCGAAGAAAATACATCGGTATAAATATGTATTCTTGTTATTCTCTTCTTGTCCTTTTTCTTCTTCTTCTTCTTCTTTTTCTTTCTCTAGAATTTTATTCCGTAGAGAAACGTTGGAATTATTTATATATATTTTCTTCAAGGACTAGAAATTAAAGATGGGTCGAGACTCGATCCCAAACAATTTCTCGAAACTCTCGAACCTCGAAACTTTATTGAAAATCAAAAGATGGAAGATCGGGAGAAAATTTCGACTTTTTTCGAAAAACTTAATTCGTATCTTTTTTCTTTGGATGGATTATTAGTTAAAAGTTTCGAATCGCAAAAAAGTTTCCAAGTTCGAGAAACTCGAAATTTCTTGGTTCGGTTTCGAAGTTTCTACTGTCCCATCCCTGCTACAAATATTTCGTCGAGGTGATTGTACAAACAATCTTAGCTCACTCTGAAGTTCGCCGCCCCAAGTATTCCATTGTTGTTCCAAGAACTTTTACAACTTGGAGTTACTCGCTTCCTCTTCGTCTTCTTCTTCTTCTTCTTCTTTTTTTGTATTTTTTTTCTTTTTTTCCTTTTTTTTCCATTTTCGTTTCGATGTAAATTTATAGAGAAATATCTTTATATTACCTTAGCCTGTGTAAACATTTTTCATGTAAATCGATAGTAAATAATGTAATAATAATATATAGTAATAATAATATTAATACAATACTCCTCTAAAATTGCCGTTTTATTATTTACACACACACGCCACCACGCTTTTGAAAAATCTAATCGAACCCGTGTAGAAAAATATCCGATGAATTGATAGAGACTCGAGACAATCTGCGGCCATCGTTCACGCTTTAGAAGAAAACTATTTTCTTACGTTTCGCGGGAAAAAACTCTCCAAACAACTTTCTTTCGCTTGCTTCGAAAAATCAATCGTGCATTTTCTGTTTATCTTTTTTTCTTCTTTTTCTTTTTATATTGTACAACAATTTCAAATTCTATTGAAAAGTTTTCAAATTTTTTGCCGCGAACCGCGTACAATTTTGCGCAGATTTTAAAAAACTTTGCAGAAACCGCTTTGGCCCCATAGCGTTAAAATCGAAAGAGAAGAAAGAAGAGGAAAAAGGAAGGAAGGAAGGAAGGAAGAAAGGAGAGAAACGAAAAGTGCAGAGAGATAGATATTTTCTTTCTTGATATAATGAAAGAAGATTCGTGAAGATACTTGAATTCGCTCTTTCCAATTTAAAATTATTAATTTTTTTTTTCTTTACCTGTTTGGTTTATAATTTATGCATGGCCTAAAGATTATCTTTATGTAATAGTTATCATGTCAAAAATTGAAGTTAAATACAATTTTATTAAAGAAAATCGAAATTATCCAACGTAGGTTTTAAAAGTGAAAAGAAAATTGGAAATAAAATAAAAAAAAATTCATAATCGAAATTCATCGAATCCTATTAGAATTAATATCGATTTCTAACGAAAATGTTTTTAAAAATTGAAAATTCCACGTAGAAAGACATAGAGGGTCTCTGATACTCTTTCAATAATATAACAAACAATAATTACACATACTGATAAAAATTTCCATATTGATAAAAATTTCGCTCGAACATAAATTTCGATTTCTCTGAATCCCAATTAAATGCAAATAAAATGCACTAAAACTCTAATCATAAAAATCTTCCTTTCATTCGAATCATCCTTTCAACCAATCCCAAATTTAAAAGATAAACATCCCTCGGCTCTCTTCAAACGAACCAATAAACCATTGTGTTATATCTTCGTAATATTCATAGATCACTAATGATTCGGATTACGCGAATGCCGATTTACCCGCGGTTCCTCGATCCACCATCAATCCGCCGTATGAAATAAGGAACAAGGATAGAAAACCACCTCTAGTGGCAAAGCGATTCGTCGCCGCGCAAAGGAAAACTTTCATTCAGCAGTATTATCCGTTTTATACGTGTCATTTATTTTCGCTTTCGTGAACGATAAGCATAGGAACGGATCCGGAGGTTGCTTTTCGTCTTTTTTTTTTCCCCTTTTTTCTTTTTTTCCTTTTTTTTTTTTTTTTTGTTTTTTTTTTTGTTTGAGAATCGATTTAGCTTCGTTTGCAAACGAAATCGTCGCACCAGCGAGATATCAGGCTTGACGGTTACTAACTGGCCAGCTGATGTTTCGTGTTATGAGGTTTTAGTATGAATTATTGTTGGAACATTAATTTTTTTTTTTTTTTTTTTTATAGATCCATTGTGATTTTTACGTTATATGCGTAATATTAGTCGAAGAGGATCTTAGAACAGGTGGTCGAGGTTGAGAACGTTGTTAAAGAGCATAATTCAATAAAATTAATGCGTTCGAAATGTGATCGAAGATATTAAATGGAATAAAGTTGAAAATTGTGCGATAGTATAAAGTAGTATAAAGTAGAATAAAATTTGTATTATTATGGAAAGTCAATGAAGTTGGTGAAATTGAAATTTTAAAATTAGTAATACGAATAATAATGTAATATAATACAAATTTTTGCATTCGAAGTTGGCAAAGTCGAAGAAATTATATTTAAAAATTCTCAATGTTAGTACAAAGAGAAACTTTTTTTTTAACACGATAAATTTTGGAATCATCTTGATCATAAATTCGAAATTGTGATATAAATTCCAAAAATTTTCATCTTTTTCAACAGATTATTTTAGGCAAACGATTTTTTGTATTAAATTATTCTATTTGTTTAATTCAATCAATTTTTTAGATTCTATAAAATATAATTTAAGTATTTTCAAACTGTCTGTCAATAGTTCATCAAAGCATTATTTAATTATTAATTTAATCATCCAGATAAATTAAATTTTATTACAAATATTTAACGTTTGTTATCATTTATAAAGAATTTTAAAAAATTGAACTTCTTTCTCTTATATATATCGATGACAATCGATTTTTATTGAAAAAATATAATTTTGAAAAAATCATAGACAGATTATATTTAACGTTCTCATAGACGTTTCACAATTCTACCTTCGATAATTTATTATTCTCCTCGATTGCCATGCGTCGATATATTATCCTCAATGCCACATTTATTTCTTTCCGCTGCACATTCTTTCACTATCGAGATCTACAGATTACGTAGCACTGCAGTTAAATGGAAAAAAATGTTAAATACCGATAAAAAAAACACACCATAAAATACTAAATGTAAATAGTTACTTGTATAAACCAATTCTCAAATTTACAATTACAGCAATTATACTAATCGATATAGCCAATATAATTCTTCAAGTACTATGAAAATACATTTAATTATTTCCAATAATAACAATAAGTATATTCACAACCATTCTAAGTATCGAAAATTTATTAATAATCGATCGAAAAACAAAAGTATCCTTCATTCGTTCGATTAGAATTTATTATACGTGTCAAACGTTTGATCGTCTCGTTTCGTACACCGTATATATCCATACGAAAATAAAAATCATGCAATTTTTGAAATTGCAAGCTTATACTTATTATTACTACTACTATTATTATTATAGAACGTGTTATAATAATCTTAAAAAAAAAAAAAAGAAAAACAATCGAAACACCTGCCGGCCAGCTTTTAACGCCACGCGGATTTCCCGATACGTACAGTCAATCGATCACATTCTCCTCTGTTTCGTTTCTCCACCTCCTCATCATCGCTTTATAAGGACGTAGCGAATGATCATCGTCGTTTTATTTTATAAAAAATAGTATCAATAGTACTAGTAGTGTGTGTACGTAAAATACGAAAATACACGAAAATACCAACAACAATGTACAGCGTGTACAGCGTTTCGATAGATAGACTCGAGTCGATCGAGCTGTATATTATTTTTTAAAAGTATACCTAACAAGTGTCATTTACATTGTGGACGCTCCAAATATCAAAATAGTTCGGGGGAAGGGAGGGGCAAGGGATTAACAATCGATATCAATCAAATCTAAATTGCGTTGGAACAAGTGGATGCACGATATATATATATATATATGTATATATAGGGTGTTCAAATATCGCGAACGATGCCTATGTACAATTCGAAACGAACGAGTTTGATTCGAGAAAACGAGTTTTTGTTTTTAGACGATATAAATAATACAACGATATAAGACTCCTTCTTTTTTCTTTTTTTTCTTTTTCTTTTTTTTTCTTTTGGGAACAACAGCAAGAAGTCTGTTTTTTCTTTGACTGTGCGCACATGAAACGACGGGGTATCTCATGAAACGAACGACGAGCAACGAACGTTTTCGTTCGCTCTCCGATTAAGAACAAATCTCGATGAGACGAGTGGTGGATCGTTTACAGACGCTTGTCCGAGGATATTTTCGTGAACAACACGTATAGATCGTTTTGAAGGGGGCAAGGAGAAAGAGAAAAAAAAATCGTAAAATGAAATATTGGATATTTTAGTCTATTGATACAAAAAAAAAAAAAAAATAATATTTAAAAGATTATCGTTAAATTTTCAACGATTTTCTAATCTCTAGTGTTGGAAATTGTTTGTTTCTCTTTCTCTTGTAATTCGATAAGTCTATATAGTTCGAGACGCCATCGACAGAATGCGCTGTATACAAAGAAAAAGAGAAATATTAAATAAAACTGGATATTATTTTCTATACTTTCGAATTACCCTTCATTTAATTCGTTAACAATCGATCGTTATTATTATCCGTAAAACAAACATCCACAGACAATTATCTGCAATTATAAACGAGCCTTAAGGTATCCTCTCGGATGAGAGAGAGGGAGACAACGAATAAGAACGAAGGTAACAGCGGTGTATATAGTAACAACATAGCAACGATATACATACTTACAGTAATATTATAAGTTATATTATTTACATAGAGATAGCCGATAGACGTTTAGTTCCACGTATATACATATATATAATATATATAATATATATGTATACGCTATTTATATAAATATCATATCCTTACAATAGATCGTTAACTTACAAGATGCTTACGTATACAGTCGCTTCTCGAGAAATTGCAATAATAATTTTTTTTTATTTCCACGACACGTGTGCCCTCCGTTATTTCTTCTTTTTTTTCTCTGTGTGTGTGTGTGCTTTTTTTTCATTTTTTACAATTATTTCTGTTTTTTTTCTTCGCTTCATTTCTTCATCCTTATATAACGATTTCTTTTTTTTTTATTTTTGTTTTTTTTATATATACTTTTTTATATATACTTCTTACTTTCTAGAGAACGTCACGCGACTTCGTCGACATCGTTTTATATAGTCTACGATATAGATATGAATAAATTTATTTCCTCGCACGACCGCCTATTACAATTATATATACCTCGCATACGGCATTTCGTTACATCTATTATAGATCCTGTCTTCGCCACGTATAAAAACCTTACGAAAATAGTTGCTCTATCATAAAATCCCGCAGCACTTTTTTTTTTTTTTTACGTTATACCGTCTTACATATCAAGTATTACAAAGAGTCAAGTTATTATATATAATTCTCAAGTCGGTAGCATTTGAATACACGCGACCACTGTGAAATCTGCCCTCCATTTTTTCGTTGGAGGATCTCTCTTTTAACGGTGAACGTTGGATAAATGGCCATTTTGTGAAGCAATTCTCTTTGCACATAATTTGCTCAAACGTACAAGAAAATGGAATTGAAAATTAATCTCGATACGAGTGTTCAAGTGTTCTTTTGCGATTGTCAAAAATAGAAAGAGAGAAAAGCGAAGAATATGGAAAATAAATATAATATATATATATATATATATGAATTTTATGAGAAGAAAAAAATAGCAAGAGTGGG
The DNA here is from genome assembly GCF_014066325.1 of Apis laboriosa. NCBI lineage: Eukaryota > Metazoa > Arthropoda > Insecta > Hymenoptera > Apidae > Apis > Apis laboriosa. The sequence continues at coordinate 2,237,391 of NW_025223140.1, forward strand.
AATTTATCCAATGTTTACCGTATTCGTGGGATACTTTGCACAGGAAAAACAATTCACAGTCGATCGAGATATCCTGGCATCGAGGAAGGATGTGCTACATAAATGCCCGATAAAAGTCTCGTAGAAGAACAACGAAACACTCGTTGGTAATCGTCAGAGTGGAACAAACTAGAAGACTGGATATGAAAGAGGCTACGTTGTAGAAAAAATAAAATTTTCTAAAGTTATTATTTTCAATCAAATTTCAATTATCGATAGAAGAGATCTTATCTTATTTCAAAGTGTTTCGAATGGAAAGGACAATATTTGTTTATAGAGTTTGCAGCCTTCTTTTATGCCCAGTTTTTAAACGATATTTGCAATGAACGTCAATTTATAGTTGTTCGAATTGAACTTCTTCAGCTCCTCACTGACGAGTTAGAACGAGATGTGGCTAATGGACAATTGTGCATATACAGGATGTCTCAATTGTATCCAATCAAATTTTGGTAATGAATAGTGTTATATAAACATAGATCGATCGAAGAGTTATAATAACAAACAAATTTCTTATTCTACGTATATGTACATGAATGTACGTAATGGCTTCGAAATCGAACGATAAATATTTCGAAATTAAACATCGATCTACTCTTGCTTTCTACCAAGTCTCGAGCAACCTATGTTTACACAATATATTCTACACAATATGCACAATACACAAATTTTGACGTGGATAAAACTGACGCACCCTGTATAATTATTCTATATTACGATTTGGAAAGATCGAGCTCTAAAAAAATACGAATACGTGCCACCAGCAAATCATCAAAGACGATAAAACCTCTTCCATTGATCCCAATACGATACGTTAGATAACCAAGAAAATTCTTTTTCGTTCGATAACATAAAATTCTGTGCAAAAGTCGTCTCAAAATTTACTCGATGAAAAAGACTTTTTCTTCGAAGTACATTTTTCGTTAATAATACTCGCTTATAATAATACTTATTTCAACGAAATAAAAATAACTTTCTTTCTTTCAGCCATACACAAGGGAAAACGACAAAATCTTTTTGGTTACCCAACAATAGTACGTAGATCCAGCGAAAGAGGCGCTGTCGTCGCGGACAATTCGCCGCGCGCACGTAAGCATGGTCTCTGAACTAGTCGGTAACAGGAGCTGCCCTCCTGCAGCGTAAAAGATCGTTTTATTGTCGCCAGTAACCGCGTTAATTCGTCGCGCACGTGATCGATCGGGGATAATTCGAGACGAAAAAAAAAAAACGGGAAAGTCGGTCGCTTCCGCCTTTCTCTGGGTCGGATCAAGTTCGTGTTGGGACATAAGCGAGGTTAGGTGGGAGGGCGAGTGTGTCGAGTGTGTGGGTGCGGTGGGCCAGGCTTGGCTCAGATGAGACGGAAGGAGCGAGGCAACGTTGATAACGCGGCGGCGGCGGCGACGGACGAGAGCATCGTTGATCCTTGATCGATCAATCGTTCGATCGTTTCGATCCCAACGATTAATCGTCGCGCGCACACAGGCGCGTCATTATTTTATCGTAGCGTAATGGCACCGTAAGAAGTCACCAAAAAAACGACTAGATCGTCTAACGTTCCGATAAGAAAATATATATATGTATATATATATTATGTACGTACGTGTATATGTATTTTATTACTTGTTGGAGCCGATCGTGCTACGAATAATAAGTACAAGTAGTGTATATAATACGTAATAGTAATTCTGCTTTGCTCTCTGCATGCGGAGGTAGTGTTCGATCGAAATTCTCGAAACATTCTCATTCTGATCTCGCTCAATATGCGTTCACTACTTTTCGCTCCTTTACAGTTATCGCTCTATCTCGTTTCCATCTTCATCGCTCGCGTACACGCTATGCCAGTATAATGTGTGTATAAGGTAACGTTAGGTGTTATGCAATTAGGTGTCTTGACTTGAGTCGCAGCATGCAATGCACGGATAAATTTCTGTATTTTATTTCGCTAAGGACTTATTACGAGTAAATCGTCAATGGCTGACGGTGCGCAGTTCCTCTCACTTCCGCCCTTCCTCCACGCGACAATTTACAATATTACAAATGGACCATCGGTTCTAGAAAGATCGTTCAATTGACCAACACGCGACGCAGGATCACGACTCGCACGATCGTAAACGCTGTATCGTGCGACGGATCGTCTTTTCTTTTCTTTTTGCGATCGATCGACGATCGTTTTCAACGACTGCTTAGGTAGAACTCCACTTATTACGAAATTGTTATCGTTCACACGTCATTCGATCGAGAAAGTTTAGCTTTAAAAATCGAACTTGCTATCCAACAACACGCAAAAATTTCGAATCGATTCTCAAAATGTTCAGACAAGTGGAGTTCCAATTGAAAGCTCGGTCCCTTTTATTTCTTCTTTAAAAATTTAGAAAGGCTTGCTCGTGAAAAAGGCGAGATCCAGGATCTCATCTCTCCATTTTCTCTCTCGATCCAACGAGCCTCGAAGAAGCTGCGGGAGGAAAGGGATCCAGGCTCGCTTCAAAAAAACCAGGCACGCTATTACTTTTCGCATTTCCTTTTTCTTCGCTCCCGACCAAGGACTCGCGAGGATGGGGAAACGAGGATTGCTTCCCCGCGTCGGCAAAAGAAAACGAGACGGCAATTTTCGTATCGCGCGTTTCGATCGCGATTAGAAACCGAGGAAAAGGCGAGGGAACAGAGGAGAAGAAGGGAGGGGGTGGAAGAAGCGAGTCGGTGAATAACGTGCTTCCATATTTGGTAATCGGCGACGGGCCCGATCCGAGTGACAATCGGTTGCGATCACGGGTGACCCATATTAACCTCGGACCGGCTCACTGTGAAGAAGCCCTTATCCGGGCAGCCAGCCTCCAGGAATATACATGAAATCTCATCAAATCTGTGTCGTGATCAGACGATTTTAGACGCCGGTGTGGTTGAATATGTACGAGACGTTGCTCTCCTGGTGGACAGGGGGTCCGTGGAAGGTCCTTCTTGTCGACGAGTTGTTGTTGTTGTTGTTGTTGTTGTTCACGTAGTACGAGGACTTCCTCATGCTCGTGGACGAGGACATCATCGCCACTGTCTCGTAGTACCTGATCTTGCCGCAGCAGCGGCCGCTCTTCAGAATTGCAACGAAGCCCCGCCGATACTTTTTGTTGAAGAAGGCGTACAGGATCGGATTGATGCACGAGTTGCTCGCACCCAGCCACTGGGCGATCGGCGTCGCTATGGGGACGATCTCGTCCTCCCTTTGCTCGTCGCCCAGCTTGATCACAGTGAAGATCACGTAGAGGGGTAGCCACGAGAGGACGAACAGTATGACGACCACGACCAACATTTTCACCACCTTCACCTTCGATTTCTGCTGTATCCTCTCCATTTGGGCGTCCTTCGTGTCCGAGGGTATGTGCCTCCGCCACACTTTGATCCAGATCAGGATGTAGCAGAGGGAGATGAGGATCGTGGGAAGTACGTAGCACAACGTCAGATTGCCGATCAGGAAGAAGAGGGTTTCGTCCTTCGGGTGTGGCCACACCTCTAGGCAGAGCCTCAGGTCTGGATCGTCTTTGTAAATGGCGACCAGGTCGAAGAAGAGGAGCCACGGGGAGGTTGTTGTGAGGGCGATGAACCAGATCACCACTATTATCATTCGGGCCCTCCTCTTCGTTATTTGACACTTTAGGGGCCACCAGATTGCCAGGAACCTGCGGATAAACGAGTTTCCCAGTTAGTCATGGTTTGGAATAAATTGAATTTCGTTGTTGATACGTTTTCTGAGGAGGACTCTATGTGTGTTTAATACACGTGATGCTCTTTGGTTTATTGCTTTTTTACTTTTAGTACCCAAACGCGATGTTGCACAATATCGTTTATTGACAATGGCGATTAATAGAGAACGATAAAGCTAGTTAATTCTCTTCGGATTCTTCGTATCGATTGGACAAGTCATATTAGTTAGAAATTGATAGGAAGCTATTAATGTTGCTTCTCAATAGCAAATTGGATTTATTTCATTTCTCTGATAATCGAAAAACTGTCAAAAGAGTCATCAAGTATTTTTTGAAGGAAGTTACTCATTATCATATTGTAATTAAGATAACATTTACATTTTCAAATTTAAATATTACAAATGAGGTTAAAATCCAAAAAAGGCAACTTCTACTTTCTATACAATAAAACAAGTATAACCTTTCTCTGACTAAAATCTCAAATTTTTAAAACGAGTTAATAAACTAGTTTCTCGACTAACCAGATTAAACTTTATTATACAAAGGAAATGATAAGATCAACTTTTATATACAGGGTGTCTTACTCATTTCCCCATTATTATTCACAACAAAAATTGATTTTGGAAGTCGAATAACATATTTTCTTTTTTAAATACATTTTAATATAACTCTATATTTTCATCATAAAACCAAAAACTAAATGCTATATAAATACTTTGTCATTCAAGTTCCATTAAAAAAATACGAATAAAAAATTTCAAAATCGTGAAAATATATTTAAAATTTTCATCGAGAAATTTTTAGAAATAATAATAAAATGCCAAAAAAAAAAGAAAAAAAAAAGGATGATAATTTCACACGATTGTAAAAACGATTGATCTTACGACGCTGAGATATTACACCCACGCTGAGAATTACGGCACAAAGCGTAACCGTTCATTTTTTATGCCTGCCTTAATGTAAATCTATATGTATATATATTCTATTCGCGATTTCGAAATCGACGCTCGACTCGGTTACGCTTCGACGATCACGAGCGGTGCGTAAGAATGGATACGTAATGGCAATGCGCCTTTTATACGACGCAATGGCGATCCAACGTTCCCGTATCGGGGCCTGCGAAACGAGCCTTACCCAGATAAGGTGCCGTTCCGCGAGAATTTATTAAGCAACCGTGATCGAACTTTTGCGGCTCGCGATAAGGAATTTCACCCCGGAAATTACGTCGTCGAGGCGAGGAGCGCCTCTTCCGCCCTTTATCGCTGTGCCGTAACATCAACATTTCGGTATGAGAATACAAATCTGTTCGAGAGTGAAATTATAGAGAGCGAAAATTTATGAAAAATATCCTCGAGATATCCATTCCGTTTCACAGTAACATTTGATGGATATATCTTTAAAGTAATTTAATAATTTATAATAATTACATAAAATTGGTTGATTTGGAACAAATATATATTGATACTGTTCCATATCAATAATATAATCATGTTACGGTGTTAATAATTTTCAATTGAAAACGATTGAATCACGAGACAAGATATTTCTAGTTCATTGGAAATTCGAAAAAAATGATGGATAATTCTTTTGGAATATATTTTCGATTGAACGAGTTTTCCATTCTCTCGGCAAACTCGTTCATCCATCAAACACACATCCACGAAACACTCATTACCAATCATCCCAAGACCCTCCAAAATTCCACCCCAGTTTCTCTCACGAATATATATATACACACTGTGTTTCCTTTCACAGCAAAGGAATCCACCAGAGTGATCAAAGAAACTCTCGCAAGACTCTTCCTCGTCCCTTAATTGAACGGTGCTCGCTCATCCTTGCACACCTCTGTCCAACTCCAATCTGACCCGATCCAGAAACGTCTCGAGTCCATTAACGGAATATGGGTTGGAACAGAGGATCTCGCCTTTTAATCAGAGAGCTTCTCGCGTCCTTCGACTCGCGTCCCTCGCTGTCCACGTTCAAGAGTCCTTCCATAAATCAGCGACTACCCGATACCGATCTACCAACCAACCATCGCCACTTCCGAGTCGCGTGTCTCTCGTGTTTATAATTAGCGATGGAGTTGAACGCGTCGCGAATGAACAACAGATTAAGATTCTGCGTTCTTAGAAAAGCGTAGTGTAGTCGAGAATCGATAAATGCATTCGTAGAATTCGAAGGAAAAGTTTGAAGAAAAATTTTTGGGAAATTTGAAAATTTTCTCCAAGTTTTTGGCTAAAGAATTTTTCTAGGAACGAATTAATTCCGTCACTCGTTGAATTTTCAAATTTCGTGTTCCATTTCGAAGGAAAAATTTGAAGAATTTTTAGGAAATTTGAAAATTTTCTCCAAGTTTTTGGCTAAAGAATTTCTTTTCTAGGAACGAATTATTTCACTCGCCGAATTTTCAAATTTCGTGTTCCATTTCGAAGGAAAAGTTTGAAGAAGAATTTTTGGGAAATTTGAAAATTTTTTCCAAAATTTTGGCTAAAGAATTTTTTTTCTAGGAACGAATTATTTCACTCGCCGAATTTTCAAATTTCGTGTTCCATTTCGAAGGAAAAGTTTGAAAAAGAATTTTTGGGAAATTTGAAAATTTTTTGGCTAAAGAATTTCTTTTCTAGGAACGAATTAATTCCGTCACTCGCTGAATTTTCAAATTTCGTGTTTCATTTCGAAGGAAAAGTTTGAAGAAGAATTTTTGGGAAATTTGAAAATTTTTTCCAAGGTTTTGGCTAAAGAATTTTTTTTCTAGGAACGAATTAATTCACTCGCCAAATTTTCAAATTTCGTGTTCCATTTCGAAGGAAAAATTTGAAGAAGAATTTTTGGAAAATTTGAAAATTTTCTCCAAATTTTTGGCTAAAGAATTTTTCTAGGAACGAATTAATTCCGTCACTCGCCGAATTTTCAAATTTCGTGTTCCACGAAAATACTAAGAGAGATCTTATATTTTTTATCCTTAAAGTTTAATTTTTTAATTTTTAAATTTTGAAAACTTAGATTTTGGAAAGGAAGTTTTACAGTTAAAAATTTCTTTCAATTCCAAATACAAATACACAAATAATTTTTCTCTACTTGTTTTGTTCCATTGTTTATCGAGCTCGATGCCATCGCTATTTATTTATGCAAAAGTTGTTATGCCTATTGCCGTTATGTTGCACCGAGGAGAAGGACGAAAGAGAAGAAAAAAAAAATCGTTCGATTCGCGGATACGGGATTATCGGGAACGATCAAGGCCTCAGGGAGTCGGGGTGGGGGTGAACAATGAAGATGACACAGCTTTCGGCACGTGTATATAAAGAGTTCGATTTCCGTAGAGCCAACAGCAGTATCGATCCGTGTCCATTTCGTGTTTGCGAACGGGAAAGCCGATAAAACGTTTAACATGTTCAAACTGGCAAGTATATCCATCATATATCCTATACGCGATTACTTAGTAACCGTACTAAGGGAGGATGGGGGGTAAGAGCACGAGACATTCGCTCGAGGATGCTTGATCTTGTGATTTTTGTTGTGGAACATCGAAGGATAGATAGGTTGAACGAAGAAATTGAATTATTGTAATTTTTAAAAAATTTTAAAAAAATTGAATCGAGAAATTAATTTCTTTTCACTTATCGATTATTAAAATGTTATTCGTTGATAAGATAGAATTTGCAATTAGCTTATTTTTATATATATGTAGAGGATGCTCCTGTTTTGATGATTTAAAAAAATTAATCAAACAGTTTTATATTAGATGTAAGAGAACTGTGAATTCATTTGTATAATGCAGTTATGTAAAATGTATCTGTTACCATTCTTGGATATTGACATTCATTTTATGGAAAATTATGGTAATTTTGTTTTTCAGTGGTATAAGAAACAAGATTACCAACACTTCATGAATGTCCTATATCGATGCAGCGCTCTAGTTATTATTTTATTTTTTTTTATTTTACAAATGAAGGTAGATTCTGATGAACAGAATATTCCATAGGTCAAAATTCTTATCTAATTCTTTTTTTATAAAAGAACTAATTAATTAATCTATATATGTATATATATTCACGAAGATGAATACATTTTAATTTTTATTTAATTTCGAATGTGTTATTAATATTTGAAATAGTTTTGCCTTAATTTCGAAAAATTTCTCGAGAGAGAAAATTATATGAGAAAATTATATATTATGAGAAAATTATAACGAACAAAGTATATAGATACAAGTGATGAAGAAGAAGATACGAGGAAGCAAGTGAAAGTGGATCGTTTAATGTCAGACATGATGTCGATCAATATAGAAACACTTGACATACATTTTTACAAATTTAATAAATATTTATATACGCTTAATTGAAAATATAATAATTGATTCGACATTCTCGAAATAATTTTCAATTTTCAAAAGTTCTTCTCAAGTTTTTTTTAAACGAGATAAAATCTTTTTCCTGTCAAAATGGAAGCCCAATTAAATTATATCGCGAGAACATTTCATTTCGAATTTTCACAATTAGCAGGTAATTAGATTTGCATAGAATTTGAATTGCGATTGACGCGGAATCGTTTTCAACGATCGGTTGCATTGGAAAGCAAACAACTGTGCTCGATATTCCGTATGTGTGGATAGAATAATTAATGAGATATGTAACTGGATATAATCACGTTAAAGTATACTATAATCGTGTTACGTTCTATTACTTCGTGAGAAGTTTTATGCTTGAAATTGGTATATAATTTGAAAGAATCTGAAACTCTATAAAGTATTTTTTTTTTAAAAAGATGTAGAATATTTCTTGCTATATTTTTTTAATTTTTTCGGCAAATAATTTGAATCATTTGATTAATTTTAATATATTATATTTGTTTAGAATTATAAGTAAGTTGCTTGTATCAATCTTTTTTTCTGAAATGAATTATTCAAGTTTATTTATCATTTGTCAATTAGAAACTTTTAAACTGTACCTTTTCAATGATATATGGTCAAAATCTTCAAATTTAGCAAATTATCTATCCAAATAATTTCTCCAATATAATTAATATAGCATTTATCTTCATAAATAAATTTAATCTTTTGAATAAATTAGTCAATTATTGGTATTTTTACCTCTGCAAACGAGTCCAATAATTTATCTTTCTCATAAAATAAAGTTATTTACTTACTTCGTTTGTGCTTTACACTTTCATTGAATGGTGAACATTAGGAATGCAAATAGCAGATCATTTAACGCAACTACTTCTACAAGTCTCCCACTAACCAGACCATTATTAATGGAATAATCAATAACTAGGTATCAATCGTATAACGATGCTTGAATAGCTAACTTTGAACAAACTGAAAACTTTATTAGAGACACAAAGTACGTTTAGTGTTACGCGTCATCGATTCCTGATATGTTTACAAAATGGTAAAATACATCATTTCTTTTTCCCTTTTTTCAAGTCCAATCTATTACAAGATATTGATGTTTTAGGACATCAAAAAACTGGAAACTTCTTCTCATTTTTAATAATAATAAATAATTAAATATTTCAGAATTATTCAGTTCAAAGTGTAAACGCTGAAAAAGAATCAAGAATCATGGATACAAAGAAATATCAAAAATTTTTTCCGTCACAATTTTACTAACAACCATACAATCAATCTACTCGACAGATTTTTTTGCTGGCAATGGTCATCGTGGCAGCACACGCCGCACCAGCACCAGTGCCGCCTATATTAGCACCCCCATTGGTCTATCCTCCAGCCTACTTCAAGGTGCTACCTCTGCACACCGCGACTCTGCCTCTCTCCTACCCTGCCCACGGCTACAAATGGTACTACCCAGGCTCCATTTACCTCCATTGACCGGCCATCATTTAGGACCAAGGACCACAAACTTCCAAACTTCTTCTTCTTCTTCTTCTTCTACATAAAAGGCGACAAGGGCGGGATGAAGTAATTTTGTACAGACTCGAAGAATAAACGTTCAAAGTGGAACAAAACTATTGCGCTCGAACTCGTCCTTTGCCTTCGGACCAATTTTTCGAATTACCATTTCTCGTCGCCTTTTATACCGGCAGTAAAATCCTCGAGGCGAGGCGAACGTTGTGCGTGCACGATTCGACCCTTTTTGTCTTGAGAATTTTCCGACAACAATTTCCGGGAAGGGTGGTCGTAAAACAGGATGTGGACGATACTCGAAGGCCAAGATTCGATGGAGACATTCGGTGGAAGCTGGTTACGCTCATCTGCATGTAACGAGGGTGTTTTTTTCGTGTAGCCTTCATCCCTCGTGGGGTGAACGCTCGCATACTTTTTTACTCTGATTGCTTTTGTTTAATTGTTTAATCCTGGCAATTCGAGTTCCGTTCGAGGAGGAGAGAGAAGCTTTCGAGAAAGGCTTTTCCTAGAGAAAGGTTAAGTTAAGATTCATCTTCTAAAGCTAAATTTCAGCGAATCTCGTCTGTCCTTTTCCTCTTCACATTCTCAACTTCGTTGAAAACTCTTCCTCGAGATCAAGGATTTCTATGAGGGGTTTGACACAAGAAGAAGCTCCGTCTTCGGTATTTTTTTTAAATAAAATTTTATTAAAATTCCATATGACCAAAGGGGGGTTGGGGGAGGGGAGTTCTGGATGATTGATGCGGTAATGATCGAGATGCGGAATTTGCCCGAAGAGCTTAGACCAATGATGATGCCAAGAAGATGCCGCCGGAAGGGAAGGAGGCCGGCCGGTTCACGCCGCCATTTTCGATTCTCCAGCCCGCGGATGCGCGAGAAAAAGGAAGAATAAGAACCGGGCGCTTCTTCTAATCCGGGAATTAGCGAAGATCAACCTCCAAGTTCTGTTCTTCGTTCTCCTCGTTCTTCCCTAGCTAGTTCCATCCTCGAGCAGCTCAACCGATCGATCTTCCCTTCCCTTCGCTTTTCCATTTCCAATTTATCATCCTTCCTTTTTTTTTTCTTCTCTTTTCTCCATATATATATGTACACGTACATATATATATATATATATATTTTTTTTTTTTTGGAGGGGACGATTTACGAGGAATTAGAGGTTTTGGGGGAGGGGGCGGGGCAGGAGAGGAGCCTGCAATGCTCCGCTCGTGCGCGCGTGTGTATTATGTCTACTTGTCTTCCAGGGAGGGTGAGGTGGGGGGCTGTCTCGTCGTGACTTGGTGGTTGGTAGTGACGTTAACAACGTCTAATGCAACGGGCCATGGCCGGCAAGGAGGGGCAGGGGGGCGGCGGTCAGCACGGATTTGGTGACGATGGGCGCGGTGCGGATGACGGGTGCCACGGGCTGGGCGATCACGTGGGCGGCGGCCAGAGGCGCAGCGTGGCTGAGAACCAGGGGAGCGGTGATCGGCCCAACTGCATGGTCGGCGATAATACCGGTCAGACCGCCGGGAGCGGCGGTGGCGACGGCCAGGATGGCGGCGAGAACAGCCTGCGGGAAAAACACCTCTTACATTCGCTCTTCCCTCATCGATCCTTTCATAGATCGCTTCTTCTTCGATCGAACTCTCCTCTCCTCCGATCTAAACCGATTCTCAACTAACGTCTATTCTTGTCCTCGATTCTTTTTTTAAAAAGTTCTTCCACTTTGTCGATTTAAAAGTTCAGTGTATATTTCGAATTTCTTCGATCCTGGATCGTCGGGGTCTAATTCGAGTTGAGGGAGACAATGTCGATCCATACAGTCTTCTTATCTTCTTTGCTAAGCTAATCGTCGTGGAAAACGGTTAGGGGGATGATAGCGTCTCTGTCCACGCCGTCTCGCGAGATTTTCCCACGGAGGAGGAGGCGTTAATCTCTTACTGAGATTAGGAAGGAGGAGGAAACGTCTGATCGCGTTTAATGCGGATTCGTATTCGTTTACCTTGGAAGGAGTCAGCTTGGGCTCCGTTCGAGGATATACTTTGAGCAATGCTCTTAGAATGCGGATATTTGATACGCTTTTAACGGACGGTGTTTTGAGAGTAAGGCGTTACTTTACTTGCAAATCCACCTTTTTTTTTGTAAGAGAGAAGACAGTGTTTTTCTTTTTCAGGATACGAGAAAAGCGAATTCAATTTTCGAAAACAATTCTCCAATTATCCGCAAATATATATATTTACAATCAACAAATATTAATATTAATTAAAATTCTAACTAAATCAAAGATATTTCGAAATCAAAGAATTTTCCTCTACCTTCGTCGTGGAAACGATTCAGAAAAAGAAAAAAAAAATAAATAAAAAAAAAGAAAAAATGGAAACAACTCAATCCGAGGCGCGTGACGTGTAAAGCAAGTGTCGCGAGAGAGCGAGATCGGCACGCGACCGAGGCGAGCACGCGAGATGGAGGAGGGGGGAGGGGGGAGGCGAGTGCCCGACATTCCATTTTTGCTTTTCGAGCGGAGTTGGTTGGCTAACACAATATGCATGCTCGAGTGATTTCTCGCTCGCCGATTTTTGTGACCAGAAAACGGAAACTTCGATGTGTTCCGTTGGAAAGGAACGCTCGTGGAAAGGTCAGGGCTCGATCAATGGGACTGGAGGAGGCCGATCCTTTTATATATCGATCAATGAAGAGCGGAGTGAATGGAAAGAATTTTGCTCGAACCGATCGATCCTTCGTGATCGCGAAACGAGGTTCACATGCAAATTGAAAAAAATGATTCATCAGAGAGGGGAGGGAGAAATTTCAACGCGTGATTGGAAAAGTAGTGAACGAGTGTGAGGAGAAGATACGAAAAATTTGAGAAAATTAACGAGAACGATTCCTTTGTAATTGAAAATTGTAATCACGCGTTTATTTATCTTTTACTCGGGAAATATTCTAATTTACGAAAGATTGAATGAGTCAGAATTGTTCTAATTTTATGAAAAGGGACTTATGGGTTGCATTTATAGATTTGATTAAATTGATGGTAATAAAGGTTTGAAGGAAAATTCAAGGCTAAATTCGAGAATACTTTCGAATATACCAACTCACTTGTTGAAATTTTAATTCAATTCGAGTTAACATCCCGAGAAACGATTATTCGATTTATCCCTTATCAAAGAAACAAGAAAATACGTTGAATAAATAATTTAAAAACAGTCCACGTAACGAAAAAGTCGTGTCCGAACTCAATAAAATCGTCTCAAAGGAGAAGCTTCCCTTTTGCAAGGGAAAATAAGATAATTATAAAATACAATTATAAAAATTCGTCTTACCAACTTGAACATGTTGATTGGGTTGGGAGTGAGTAGCTCGTTTACTTCTCGAAAGTAGATAAGCTTATGCTGGATGTATCGGGCGACGGCCCTTTTATACAAAAGCCGATTTTAAAAAATCGCTATAAATTTGATCACGTGGCCCGCCGTTCGACAGTCTGACGTTATGTGGCGGCCTGTTGAGTCAGCCGGGTCCGAACGGGCGGAGTGGGGTGGCGTTCGGCCAATCGGGCCGCGTTATCGGCTCTAAACGGCAACGCGCCGGCCAATCGGACGCTTTCAACCCCTCGCGATCGGTTGCAGGGAATTGGGTTAAGACAGTTTGCACTTGGAAACGGCTCGATCGGCCGTGTAAATGATGCGAAGGTGTGGGTGACGCACACGCACACACAACCGGCGGTCGGGGTGAGTGGTAAGAGCGTGAAAAACGTTAAGGCGCTTGTACGCTCTAAATGCAAACTTATTTCGTAGAAAAAAAAGAAAAAAAGTTCCAAGGTTCTTCTTTCTGAATCGCTTATCCAGAAACTCTTTGTTCGAGGAATAGAGATTTTGATTTTTCTCTTTTTTTTTTTCGTCTGCATATAATTGGAATGAAAATTCGACGAACTTTGTTTCGTGTGTAATTTCTCTTCAAGATTCTCTTTGAAAAATTCTTTATTCTATTCTTATGTGTGTTACGGTTTGTACAAACGCGCTGGACAAGTTCTGCGCCAAGAGAAGAAAAAAAAGTTGATGAATAAATATATTAAAATGAAAAAATTAATTCGATCTAGATTTTCAACCTCGTTTCCAAATGTCTTTCACAAGATTGAACTTTGCCAATGTTAAATTAAATTGTTTTTGGAACATTTGAGAATTTTTGTCTTTTTCTGAAAAATTGGAGAAAAAATTATATCGATAACATTTTTACTTTTGTGAAAATTGTATAAAAATTTTATGGAAGCGAAACGAAAGATTTATGAAAACGAGGTGCAAATATTTGTACAAAAATATTGGTGGAAAATATACCACTAATTGATCGTCTACAGAGATATTGGTTTTATTTTTATCTAATTTACGTACATTTTGAAGGAAGAAGAAAATTGTATTACTTAAGAAATGATTTAAAGCACTTGACTGTCGTTGAAAAAAATACTCAGATATTTACTGTCTCTCACAACGTGTAATTTAAACGTAAATTACGGATGAAACTATCTGTAATGGTTTTATCCTTCGTTATTACTACGTGTGTAGTTAGTAGAACATATAAATTATTTTTCAAGAGTTATAAAGTTGGTATTTGTAATCGTTGAAGTATATGGAATTATTTTGTTGAATGACTCTTTTTATCTTTAGAATTTTTTTTTAAACTTATATTAAATATTTCAACGATATTTATTTATGAATATCAATTTAATTGTAAATTTGATTAAATTGTAAAAAATAAAGGACAAAGTATATATTGTTTAATGAATAATTCAAATTTTTTTTAGTTTGATAATAAATACTGTCTTTAATTATTATTCAATGAAAGCCATATATTAAATGCCAAGTCGATTATTTTTTTCTATTCATTGATATTCATCTATATATATGTACTAGTTGTTTAAGATGATTTGTAATCATATAACTTATTGAGAAAAATGAAAAGTATATTTAATGATCAAAGTAAAATGTATCCTGTAAATGAAAAAATAAAGAAGTTTGTTTTTTCCTTTCATTTTAATAAAATCTACAGGTGGATATATTACGTTTAAAGTTTCTAACTGGTTCCACAAAAAGAAATTCAAACTGATTCTTTTACTTATATTCAACAAGTTGCGAAGAAAGGAAGTCTTGAACATTGATAAACTCAAGAGTAAATTTTACATCAAAGAGATTGATTTCAAAATTTCTATTGATCAAACATCTCTTACTTTCTTTAGTAAGAAAAATAAGTCTTACACTTATCACTTCAACAAATTTAAAAATTGTTGTTTTATAATATTATTATAAAACATATTTAAAACTACAATCAAAGATTCAAACTAAGGTGAGTTTAAATATCTATTATATTTTCTGTTTAGCATTTTGAAGTTATCTTTTTTATAATCTCTTAAATCTTTTAAAAAATCTTGAAATTTTTTAATAACAAACTCAAATATGCGCATAATGAAAATGAAATTCTATCAAAAGTATTGCTTCATTTTAAAAGTATTCATTTGACGATAAAAATTCTTGAGAATTATTTTTTTGCTTATATATTGATTGTTCAACAATAATATTTCTTTATTCTCAATGTATTTGCAGAACAACTCTCAAATATATTTGCCCTCCAAAATCATTTTTTTAGTTTTAACAATGCATCAAGATAAAAATCGAACAAAATCCGAGCTCGTGAATGATTGTAACCATTTGATAGGATCATTTGATAGAATCGGAGGGAAAAGTAGAGGATTTTTTTACCTTTCTTCTCCATTGTTTCGATGGTGGCTCATGGAGGGCGTTATGAGTCATATGCTTACAAGTACAGCAACGTGCAAAAGTTTAATCCGACGAATTTCTCGATTAAATTATATTAATTTAATTATTTAATTTAATTAAATAATTTATATTTAATAATATAATTTAATTTAATTAATAAATTATTACATACTTTACGTTAACGAGTGATAAGATAAAAATATACGATAAATTATTAAGATACCAAGATCCAAAAAAAAAATAAAAAAAAACAAAAAAACAAATGATTTAATTTTTTAACGTATGACACAATGAATAATAAAATACAAAAGTGCACCAGATCTATCTCCCTTCCTCCTACATAAAAATTAGAGATACCTTCACGAATTGAGATAAACGAAGAAAAACCTCGATTCTACGTGACAAGACACCTTGCATTCGAGATAAGAAACCCTATGGATAGTTACACGGGATTGCTTAATCATCAGAACGGTCGTTTGCAAAAACCGACCTTTCACGGTCACTTAGAGCCACGAAGTCGGTTAATTCGTAATATAATTTTATAACGAGTAGCATAGAACGTATTACTTAATGGATAGGAGGCAAGGTCTGAGTCTCTTGATCGAACGAAAGTATTTCCGATTAAAACGTATCGCGTTCCAATTTCCATTTTCTTTTTTTCCTCTTCTCGATTTAATAAAGATACGTGATTAAATTTCAACAAGTATTTTCACTTTTGTCGTTTGCCAATCTTGATCGTGGCAATTTTATTATTGGAAAAAGAAACAATAAACCCAATCCTCTATCCCTGCTAATCTTCTATCTATCCATAGAATGGTAACCATTTTAGAATTGGGTATTATTAGATAGTCATTACGTTGATTGCTCATCCATTCTTGCTCATAAGTACAGTATAATAATAATAACAAGTTCTATTAGTTATTATTATTACTCTTCTCTTATTTTTGCCATAATCTTTTCGAAAGAGTCTCGAATAAGAAATACAAATTTGTACAATTCTTTTCTTAATTTATGACACCTCAATCTCGATACCAAAAAAAAAAAAAAAGAAATATAAAATAATAGATTTCTTTTTTACATAATTTTCCAAAATTTCATCGATAACATTCGATTGGTTAACCATAAAGGATATTCGAAAAATTCGAATCAAAATCAATTCCGATCTGCGTTATAATCTCAACGTTATACACCTCTTGTTACGTGTCATAACCACGCACCGTAATCCGGATTATTCGTTCTCTTTAAGATCAGATTCACTGCACGTGTAACAAGTGTAACGAGAGGTATCGTGTGTCAACCACACGGAAGTCTGATGGACACGAAATATTCTCGATTATATTGGTTACCAATAAAGTCGAACAGAGAGAATCTCTCCCTCGTTTGTTGACATTACACGAATGATAAAAGTATCCAAAATATTCCTTCGTATTCATCGAACTCTTGGATGCAAAGAAAGAATAGAAATTACAATACGAATTACGTTTGTGAATTACATTCGTTGGGAAACTGAGAGAGAGAGAGAGAGAGAGAGAGAGAGAGAGAGAGAGAGAGAGAGAGAGAGAGAGTCGAGTTTATTTTCGAAAGGGGAAAAGGACGGTTTAAGAGGGAGGAAATGGTTGGCAGAGACGACACCAGGATTCGCGAACGATGCCAAACGTTTTCCGTTTTCGAGACGCGAGGGGGAGGGCCTCGAGCGTTGAAAACAGAATTCTATTCTTCGCGAGATGCCTGCCGTTCCTTTTGTCTACGATATCGGTGCTGGCAACAGGCCATTTCGAGGATCGTCGAGACCGATACGAATATACCGAGGTAAGGGTTATAGGTGGATTTTATTTAATTGAGAAAGATTGAGAATCGTGAAAATGGAGTAGATGGGAATTGTAGATGGATGATTTAAAATGGAACGTGTTTCGATTTCATCGCGTTAACTTTATGAAAAATATGGGAGAAGTTGAGAGAAAGAGTAAAAAAAGTAAGAGCGTGGAAATCTTTAGCTGTTCGATTGATCACGATTTGTATTCGTGATTGTAATGGTTTCGGTTGAATAGATTGAAGAACGATCGATGTAAATTAATTTCAATGTGAGAAATATAGGATAGAATAGAATATTTTTAAACAGAGAATAGCATAATTGAAGATCATATTTAATAATTTTTATCTGATATGTTTTTGATAATTAATTTGCTCGATGCAATGATAATTTGCATAAATTTCAAATAAATCTTGAGTATAATGTAATGAATCGTGTAATAATAAAATTAGATGCGATGTATAAAATGATTGTCTGATCATTAAATATCAATAATTTATCATTATGATGGTCGTTGAAGATTTTACAACATGATAAACGTTTTTCTATCAAATCTTATCGGATCATCGAGTAATTAGACGATTAACGATGAAAGATCGAGTAAAAAGAGGTTAAATCAGATACTGAATTTTTATGAAACGATGCACACACGTGTTTACATCATAATAGGTAATTTTATAAAGTGTTGTGAAATTGTTTAAGGCTTAGAATTCCATTAATATTTTCTCATATAGGTGAAAGGTATTTATACTCTTTCATTTTTGCAATTATTATCTCATTACTTGCTTCTATAATCTATTTTTTATTACTGTCTTCTCATATCTGTCACATAGTAATTATTCTTCTTTTTCTCAGCTCTTTTCATATATGAAAATCCACCATTTTCTCCATGTTTATCATTCCTTTTTTGCCACTCAACATCAATCTGATTTTATTAATCTGAGTACAAGAATAATCTCTTATTATTTGTATATTTGATAAATTACAATTTAAAAAATTAACTCAGAGAGTTTATGTACATCATTCTTAATACATTTTACAATTTCTATTTTGTATAAATTTTAAACTCTTCAAATCTCTCAAGAAATGATATCTGTTACTCTAATTTATACAAGAAATTTGAACTTTCTTCAAAAATATTACAAAAATGAAAATCCCACTATAAATTATTGACAATTTGAAACTTTTTCTAAAAAATTTTTAAATGAGAAAACTGGACTTTTAGAACGAAATAATTTAATGCCAAAACTCTCTGTTAATTAAATAAACAAAATCAAGATTTCACTTTCTTAGCAAATATCATTCATGCGGTACACTTTTCCACGCAAATTCTTATTATTATGCTAATGAAAATACCGTTTACGAGCAGTTGGAATGCCACGACGACGATGTTGGTACGTGTAATAGCAGCTACATACTATGCTATGTAGGTGAGGAATAAATGTGTCAGGGAAGAATATGCACTTAATGTGACGTGTCGTGAGCGGCTCTTTGATTTCGCAATACACGCATAATAATATTTCATATTCGTCTCGTTTCTCGTTTTTCTTTCTCAGCTGCAAACGTGTCTCGAACAATCGATATATACAAATGATTAACATTTCCTCTCAATGCCCCCTAGAAAGAGACAGGTGAGTTTAATTTGTCCCATAATTGTATATAATTGTAATAATAATTTGATTTAATTATATTTATTGAGTTAATTTTTATAAAATCTTCCATTGATCTTCTTCTTTAAATTTTTATCCCAGAGTTTTCATTACAAAGTTTTTTTATAAACGTTCGAATAAAATTTCGTATCCTTTCTCAATTTCATTTTGGAAATGGAAGTAGCGAAAATCTTGCGAATTATTTTGATTTGTCATCGCGTAAACTGTAATAAACAACAAATGATTCTTATTTATTTCCTTGCCATCGCGATAAATCACGAACAACCCCTAAGTTATTCCGATTCCTTAAAGATAAGATGAGGCGAGAAGCAGAGGGGCGTTAAAAGGGATGAAACACTCCTTAGTATTTTCTGGAAATCAGTTTTGCTTATCAAAATATATTGAAATAACTGTCTCACTTAAATAATTCTTTCATTCTCTTATTGTATTCTCATGCATGATAAACTTACAATGACTACACGTTCATTTCATAAAAAATAATTAGAAATTTCTCTCATCTCCTTAAAACGTAAAAAAAAAAAAAAAAAAATATTAATTTTTAACAAGTTTGAAAAATTAAAATAAAATTATATATTTTAAATCTTATAAAATATAAATTTATGTATAAATTAATGTATTCGATTTACGTTCGTAATCGTGTCGAACCCATCACTAGTTACTATAAAATAAAACAGCAATTAGGAAGCAATTTCTGGAATGACTGTGCACGTTCTATTTGGAATTGTCGAGTGTCTGGGCGAACATTGATGAAATCATTCTTTGAGAAGTTCATGTACCACATACCTGTCCAGGGAAACCGCAACAAGGCTGTAGACAGAGGCCGCCACGGATACGCCCTGTATATAAGCGACAGCTTTACACATGAACCATCCCAGCAACCATGCTAAAACATACAAGTTCACTGTTTAACGTTTTGAAGTCAGACGATGAGGTGGATGTTGCATTTGACTCTATTCTTTTCCAATTGCCTTCTTATTCAAATATTAATCTTTAACGTGAATAAAATACGAAGGGATCGATATATTTAATTTATTTATATCTTTTTATATCTTTTTATATCTTTATTATATCTTAATTTCGTGCTACGGATGTAAAATTGTTTTTTTCTTTTTTTTTTTTCTAGACATTGGATTCAAGAAATTTGAGAAATTTATACGATATAGAAAAGTATATAAATATTCATGAATATCGAAAGATATTAATACCTTAAGGATTATTGTTTCATATAAATTTGTTATATAATGGTGCGATCGTTAGGGGAAAATAAAAATAGAAAAACTGGAAAAATAATTATCATATCAACGATCGTGAAGAAATTATGAAAAGGGTTTATTAATTAACAGTGGAATTTTTAATTTATGTTTGTAAGATTCGAGAAGAAACTGTTCTCCCTTTCTCCTCTTTTTCCATAATGAAATGAAAAGAGGAACTTAAGAGGAAGTTCTCGAAATAATATTGTGCAATTATTAGACACGATAGTGCACTGTTCAGCACATGGATAAATACTCGTATTCATTATTATTATTATGCAAGTGTTTCAGTTGATCTGCATTTAAAAACCAGTTTCCTCGAGCAATTAACATTAAACGGACAGATCTAATGTTGCTGACTCACATTTCGAATTTGCAAATCCTATTTTATAAAAATTGCTTGGAAAATGGAAAATTATTGCAAGAAAGAATAGGACAAAAATCTAAGCCTCGTTTGAGATAATTCCACAGTCTTTACAAAACATTGACAATAATGACATTGGACGAGATTTCTGCCATTCTTTGTTATTTCTAAAAAAAAAGAAAAAAACTCATACAACAGATCCCACCGATATTTGTAAATTACTTTGCAATAGTATATTCAATGATTTGTACACCGAATAATTTTTTTATAATAATAAATATATATTTTAATTTTATTCAAGAAACTTTGAATAAAGTTCACAACCATTTCATTTTCATCATGAAATCTTCAATTTTTATATCTCTCCACTCAATCTCTTAATCTCAGATCTTCGATATTCCATAATTTCGAAGGATTCATCATCCAAGGAAAGATTTAATTCAAAATTTCCTTTTTTATTTGTAAATTAGACTGCAATAATTATCGGTGATTTGTACACCGAATAATTTTTTTATAATTATAAATATATATTTTAATTTTATTCAAAAAATTTTGATAAGTTCACAACCATCATCCCATAAACTTCATTTTCATAATGAAATCTTCAATTTTTATATCTCTCCACTCAATCTCTCAGTCTCAGAATCTTCAATCTATAATTTCAAAGAATCCATGATCCGAATTTAATCCAAAATTTCCTTTTTTATTTGTAAATAAGATTACAATAATATATGGATGATTTGTATCAAATAATTTTTTTATAATTATAAATATACATTTTAATTTTATTCAAGGAACTTTAATAAGTTCACAACCACCATAAACTTCATTTTCATCAATTTTTGAAATTTTCAATTTTTATATCTGTCCACTCAATCTCTCAATCTCAGAATCTTCAATCTTCTAATTTCGAAAAATCCATGATCCGAATTTAATCAAAAATTTTCTTTTTTATTTGTAAATAATATATTGGTATTTTGCAATAATATATTGGTATTTTAATTTTATTCAAGGAATTTTCACAACCCTCCCATAAACCTCACCACAATCTCTCAGTCTCAAAATCTTCGATATTCCATAATTTCGAAGGATCCACCATATCCGGATGGAAATCCAAAATTTTCTTTTTTTTTATTTGTAAATTAGACTGCAATAATATATCGGTGATTGTACACTGAATAATTTTTTATAATACTAAATTATATTTTAATTTTATTCAAGGAACTTTCACAACCCTCCCATAAACCTCACCACAATCTCTCAGTTTCAGAATCTTCGATATTCCATAATTTCGAAGGATCCATCATATCCGGATGGAAATCCAAAATTTCCTTTTCTTTTTTTTTTTTTTTTTTTTCGAAAAGTTAGCCGACAAGTCTCAGCCGATTGCGCGGCCTTTTGGCCCGAAAGTACGCACAATTGTGCGCGAAGTGAAGGGTAGGCCTTGTAGAAAGGAACTTCCCGTAGGCCGTATATCAACCGTTCAGCGGAATAATTATTTATTCCATCGAACACGCCGTAAGTGGTGGCCGCCTGCGTCGAAATCCATTCCCGCGGAATAATAATTCCCATTCGTTCGTTCGTTCGTTCGTTGCTCTCTCTCGCATATGTCTCTCGTTTATTTCACGCTCCTCGATCACACGTGTTGCTGGAAAAAAGAGAGAGAGAGAGGAAAAAAAAATTGGAAAATATCGTCCGCGGATACATATATACGTTTCTCTCTTTTCCTCCCCCTTCTTTCTGCCTCGTCACACGAGACAAAAAAGGTGATAGATAGGTGAGATTAATATTCGATCAAAAGAGCGAGCATAGATCACGAGACATAGATCATCCGTGAATGGAAATTGATCACGGGGGAGGGGGTAAAGGGTTGAGGTGCATTACTGCGATTCTTTACTCGTTTGCTCTTTTGATTTTCTTCTGTACGATATTCTGCGAAATGCTGTGTTATTTTATAGGTAGATGATGATGAGGGGGATGATTCCACGCGAAACAATAAAGTATGGAATAAAATTTGTGAGTGGATTAAGCTTGGAAGTATTTCAAATATTTCAAATACAAATGAGAGTTAGTTATTGTAGTCTCGATTTTTTGAATGGACTATTGATTGGATAATTATTTTACTTAAAATAAAAATATTTAATAAGGAAATTTAATCTTTTAGATTTAAAAGAGAAATTTTTTCTTTTTTAAATATTATAATTTTTTAATCTTGATATATAATTGAAATAAATGTATAGAGAAGAAAGCGAATGAATATGATTTGAATGAAATTTATTTGGTATATTTAAAAAAAATGATAATGTCGAAGTTGAGAAAAGAAAAATCGTATCGTGAGATTTTTTTTATTTTCTTTTTCTTTTTTTTTTTTTTTTTTTTCGTTTGGAACGGTTTATCGAAACGCAGTGGAATGGATTCTTGTACTAGATGAAAGCTTTTTGTCGTCGATTTTTGTGTGAAAGGTAAATTGTCAGGGAGGGAAAACTTTGTCGTGAAAATTTTTACGAGAAACGAGAAATACTGTTGACAATTATATTTTAACTTTTTATTATTTACTTCTATTTCGTTGTGAATAATCTAATTTCGAAAAATCGAAGACGAGCATCAATGAAACGTGTTACAAGTATAATTTTTTTACAAAATTTACAAAAATAATTTATTTACAAAAATTACCAATCTCTTTTTATTGAACATTGTAGAAACACATTCTTATAACACGATTAATATTAATTGTTATTACTAGTCTTTAATTATTATTATTATTTTTAAACAAACATTTTCCAAATAAAAACATTATTTTTCATTTTCATAGATCATCCCTCCAAGAGTCCACAATCCTATTGCAACAAAACGATGTACAATTTCCCTGCAAATATTTCTACATTTCCCCCATCTTTCAATTTCCTAATAGCTTCGAAGAGGGAAAAAAGAAAACACGAGGAAACAGATTTCGAAAAGGGGATGGAAATCTCTCGAAAGACAACGTGCAAATATATTTCTACACACACCCCTCATCTCGAGGGTGAAAAGAGGGGAGTATCTATCGGCCATGTTTCATCTCTCCACGGCGAAAATATCCGCGTGAAATATATCGACAGGCCTTTGAATAAAGTCTCGAAGATGTCGTGCGCATTCACGAAGCGAAGAACGAAGCCGAAAGTTTCGGGAAAAAACCTATGAAATTCGGCGCTTGCCTGCAATCAATCGACATCCTCCAACTTTTCCACTGAATAAATCTGCCCGTTCGCGCGCCACGGAATATCAGAATTCTAACTTCGAGAAGTTGTTTCCGTCCCATTCCTCCCCCCCTTCTCCCCCTCGTGAATTTTAAGTGCGTAATTCGCGCTTGTTTCGCGAGAAATGTGAAGTCGTCGAAATGAAAGTCGTCAATGATTTCTTTTTTTTTTTATGCATAAGTGGTTTATGCAAATTTGAAATATTATAAATTTATAATTATAAAAATATATTATAAAAATTTGAAATATTAAGAATAATTAAATTCTTAAGGAGGAATGAGATAATGCGCATTTTGCTTCCAATGTTTTATCCGTGCGTTTTCTTTTTCTACTTTCATGGATTAATAAATTAAAAACGTGGAATATTTCCTTAATAGTTATAGAAACTAGTTTTCACTTAATAAATATTTCATTAAAATTGATACACTTCTTTTTCGAACGATGAACAAATGTAACAATTTTGTGCAACTTGCTTTGAAATCGTTTTCAATTCCTTCTGAAATGTTGATGTTGACAGATGATAATATAATTAATATATAATATAGAATTAATATAGAATATTATTCCAGAATTTTGATAAAATAATTTGTCGAATCAAATTGTAAATCCGTAAGTTCAATTTGTTGACTAAATGGCAGAGATCTTTCTTCTTATCACGTATAATAGAACACATTAAAATGAGATTTCAAACTTATCAGGATTTTGAACATTTTAAAATTATTCATTACAATGATGATATAAATTATAATGATATATAATTAAACGTGTCACGTATACATTTATAAATATAAAAATATAAAAATTCTGACCGTCTTTTATATTTAATATAAATTAAGAACTATCTCAATTTATACTCTCACCACACATAACAGCAAAACTATTAATTAGAATACCAATATTTCATTAAACTTAACAAGGTAAAAGACTTAATAAATTTTCAGAGAGCAGTAAAGTACCATACGAGCTTCAAGATAAAGGAAAAATCTAAATTACATTGATTTAATAAAGGATATAATTTACAATAAGATAAATAATAATTCGATTAGCATTCACGTTCGAAGAAAAGTGATGCAAGTTTTTGCGGCATTCCTCGAGTTATTAACGCGGCCATTACACGTTAAATATCGTTGCAAGTAATGGACCAACTTCAGAGCCACGGTCAGAGATACAATCGAGAAAATGTTATTACAACATGGCGTCTTAATTGCCATTCGTTTCGTTACATTATATGTAATTCTGTGCTCGGATTTTTTTTATTTTCTTTTTTTTTTTCCCTTCTATCTGCATGTAATATACATAATATGATTTGATAAGTAAGAAACGGCTGGTATTTGAATAAGAAAGGTAAAAATCTGTCTAGGAACACATTTTGTGAAATTAATTGTTATAAATTATTATTATTTTTAAAATTTAAATTTATTTAAAAAAATATTTAATATTATTGTACATGATTTAAAAAAATATTTAATATTATTGTACATGAATATAATTATTAATTTATAGTAATTATATATGTATTATTATTTTTGAGTCAGTTGTTTGTGTTGTAGAATAACTGAAATCTTAAGGTAAGTTTCTAATTAAATTCCTTGTAGATTAAATTAAGGTTGATTCAAATAACTTCTCGAGTAAAATATAATTTTGAAGACTTTCTCTTTACAAAGTACTGGTTAAAATTATTCAATGGAAAATGCATTTGATTCATTCTTCATTGAATTTTTTCAAATTTTTAACAAAAAGATCTGGTTCTTCATTTTTTTAGATGAAAGAATGTTTGTGAAAATTCATATTTCCGAATTTTGAAAAACTGGAAACTTTCCTCCTTAAGATCACATAGATTATATTATATACTATATTTTTCCATGAAGTTACAGTAGTTCAAATCGATGATTTTTCCACCAAATTTCAGCGATCCTCTAATTTAATTTGATAACATATATTTTATGTCATTCATTCTGTTTGTTATTGTTCATTCAATTATTTAAAAAAAAAATAAATTCATAATATGTCACAAAGAGAAAGATTATACGCAAAGTATTGACAAATGATTGTAAATATACAAGAAAAATTCAGTTACCTTATTCTGAAATTGGAATTTTTGAAACTACAAAAAGTAAACCATTGAAAGCAAGAACAAATGTTTGTTGAAACTTGTTTTACTATTCTTGTTCATTTTTCTCGTGCAACACGAGAATATATTTTATATTTTATAAAACATATTGCTTATATGTGTAGCAATTTATCAGTTTTGTGAATTAATATTAAAATTTCAATTCAATAAAAAGAAAGTGTTGAAACACTGATATATTTTATAAATTAGGCTTATTAAAAAACATTTTTATCATTGTTACATTAAAATTTAGTTTAAGATAATGTTTGAATATTTATTATTGCTATTTTAAAATAATTTTTAATAAAATAATTATTTTATCCTTTAAATCCATTTTATTCTTCTTTATTTATTATATATTCCATTGATTAATTAATTTATCATAATTTGTAACACGTTGAAATTCACTGAAGATCATATTTATTACTTATTCATGATTAAAAAGTATTTTGGAATTCAAATATGTATTAGTATTTAAACACAATCATCTAATTTACTTTATATTCAAAATATCATCTTAGAATATTCATAACAATATATATACATAGATTATAATATTTGACTGTACAAATCTACTTTCTTCATTGTTATATCTTAAGAAAACAAACAATGAAATAGCCAAGTTTAAACTTTCTACCTAAGTAAATTTTACAGATTTCAAATATTAGTATATATTGCACCAAAAGCAATACGTATGCCTCATAAAATTCTCATATAACATAAAACTTTTCACTCAATCCCAACAATTATTTTATTGTGTTATCGGTTGTCAGATCATTTTAAAAGTTTCCATTTCGTGTCATAATTACTCCTTGCATATTTTCGTTCCAACGTTATCCGCATTCCGTGCATAGTATATAAGAATCGCATATAAAATCGATAGCGCATGGAGAAAGATTGGCAATTACGAAGAATGTGATTACCGGTCATGAATTTCAATACTCGTTCTCCAGTGTTCTATTTCACCCGTTTTGACAGCTCGTTTGACTGATCGATCCTGCTCCCGTGTTACGTGTTTCAGGGATGGATGGATAAACGAATTAACGTTGAAACGAGCGTTACAGTGGCTGCTTTGTTTCCCGCTGTTAAAAATCGATCGCAGGGGAGGGAGAGGAAAAGAGGAAATTTTGCGATTAAACTTGCGGATTTTTATGGAAAAATTTAAGCTTTTATCTCAAATAAATTTACATATTTGACGTATATGTTTGAATCGTGGAGGAAATAAAATTTTTTCGTCGTTTTTCCAAGTTTAAAAGTTTTTTAAGTGAAATTAATTAATTCCTGAATGGAATAGGAATGGAAATAAGTGGCTAAGAAAAGTATTTCAACGTTCTTATCAATATTTGTATTATTTTATTTATTCGTTTCACTTATTCCGTGATATTATTTTATTTTGTAAACTCGTTTCGAAATCGGTTTATATAATAAATAATAATTATTGCGAAATATTTAATAAACGATTTAGATTTAATTGTATTCAATCTCCGATTTCAATCTGTGTAACAGATAATTAGGACGAAACGAAAATGTAATAATGACAATAATTTATTATCTTATATGTACTTTCCCTTGATAAATATTGCATTTTTCGTTCGATTCGAAACAACGAATGTTTTTATTAATTTCCTGCGAAAAGGAAATTCATATTTTAAAGTAATTATTATAAAGTAAACGACACTTTAAATATAAATATTAAACTTCGTTAATTTCAATTTTATATTCCACTTTATAAAATCAATTAAAATCATTATATTTCAAGCTTAGAATTAAAGCTGGAGAGACCAGCTTCAAATGTGCCATAACCAATTTCAATTCATTACATGTGTAAATATTAAGCGTAAATATAAATATAAAATATAATTCCCTTTCACTCAAAACATTCTAATGACACACACTGATTTCCTTTTTATTTTATATAACAGAATGTTGTGGTGATTTATTGAAACGCTGCTCGATATGTATATTGGTGTAGATACGTTATTGCGCTATAAATATGTCAAAATATCAAAATAAAGTATCAAGAAATAGAATTTATTTAGTTGCAAAATATCTATTTACTCACTTTCTTCAAATAGATATCTTATTGCTGAAATAATCATTTCAAATTTTATTCGATTATTTTATTTTTATTTAAAAACCTTCTTTTATATTTGAATTGTATCATCGATTAAAAAGTTCTTTGAAACAATAAATCAATTGACGAAGCTTCATAGTTATTAAATATCATTGGCAAATAAGAATTTTTTTTTAAAAATCAATATTTCATTTGATGAATTTCATCTCGGTTTGAAACATTTTTCAAAACATAAAATTTCTTAACGAGTATTCATTTATCATTATGAATTAAAATTTAAAAATTCCTCGAACCACCTATTGAACGACTCATTAACGATCATCTTTTTAGTTTGCGAAAAATTAAATTTTTATTTATTATCCCAAAAAATTATTGCAATTTTGAAAGAATAACAATTAAAACCAGTAAACTACAAATACGAATCCAATTTCACATTTTGTCGTTAAACAAAATTCTCATCAATTAATTCAAATTAATTTTCACTTCTCAGATAGAGAGAGACAGAAAAAAGTTTCAAGGTCCACGAACACATTTCGAAGCTGTTTCGAGGTTTCGAGCGCCGCATCCAGCAGCAATAATGTTTAATCACTCGAACTCGTTCGTTTCGATCGTACGCTGAATTCCGATTGTGCTCGGTCCCGATGCTAAGCGGATAATGCTTGCTGTACATTATCGTTTCCCCTTCGTTTGCAGTCCGTGCCCGTCAAAATCTCCCCGTCCAATTACAAGAGCTACCAATCAAACGGAAAATCAAAACGATTAGAGCGTTAACCTTGGTCGGTAACAACGGGACCGCGCATAGCGACAGAGTTTGGCCCGATTCGCAATTGGCGAACGTTCTCCGGGCCAGAAAAAATGATTAACGCGCGCGGCCATGCCGCTCCTCTTAATTGGGAACTCTAACTGTTAATTGCTATCTTAATTCTAGCAGTCGGTGATTGAAGTTTTAACAAGATGGAATTTTTAGTTTGATTTTTTTTTTTTTTTTTTTTTTTAGGGAAGTTTGTTTCGTTTGTTTGAATCTTCTAGGAGAGGAAGAGGAGATTAGATTACGTCTTTAAAATTTAGCTTTTGAATCTCGTGAGAAAATTGAAATTTTAACGAGGAGGAATTTTTCAATTTCGTTTTGAGAATATTATTAGTTTCTTTTTTTTTTTTGGAGGAGAATTTAAATTTTGTTCATCTTTTGAATCTTGTGAACGATACAAAATTTAATATAGAATAGAATTTTCGAGATTTGGGGAATTTAGATCTTGTTCGAGTTGTCAAAGATTTCAAGGTTAGGTTAGGTTTCAATGAATTTAAACTTTATATTGATTTAATCTCGCACAATCTGATCACAAAATTTAACAGAATGGAATATTCGGTGCTTGTTTCGACGAATTTAAATCTCGTTTACCACTTGAATTTCCCAATTCAATCTTCAAATGAAAAAAAAAAAAAAAAAAGAAACTAATTAATTTTACGAACAATTTCATTGAAAATATACAAGATACTAAAAGTATCACAACTTATCATATACCCCAGTATTCAAGTTCGATCTAAAATAGAAAGTGTCAACAATTCGAACAGCAATGTACATAAACCATACACCATTAAGAGAAGCTTAAGCTTCTCATTCGTTCGAGCAAATAGGCGGCGACAATCGTTAAAGTTCGACGGCAATTTGTTCGAATGACCAAGTAATTAATGTTAGCCGGTATAGGTTCCGTTTTGCCTCCTCGAGAATCGGCCGTTCTCCTTCATTTCCACGTTTATTTAACCGTGCCCCTTTTATTCCCTCTATCCACCGGAGCGTAGACGGTGAAAGTAAAATCCGTGAAACGGGGAAACACGAGCGCATAGGAAATCTACTGTTCCAAGTGATTGGAAAATTTTGACATTTACAGGCGAACGTGACTTTGCTCTTTCGATCGTGGCTTCGTGTTCACGGTTTACCTTCGAATCGGTCCCGCTTTATCTATCCTTCTCGTTCCTATTCATTTTCTTTTCTTCTTCTTCTTCTGCATTATTAAAATATTTATTTTTTAAAAATGGATTTTAACCCTTTCTCGATACGCTTATGAAAATTTGTCCATGATTTTCTTTCGATTCCAGCCTTTTTTCTTTGTCTTTGTAAATTTTTTTTTTTTTTTTAGTTTTCGATTCATCCATTTTTAAACTTTTCAGAAATTTTTTTTCGTTTCCTAGTAAAGTTATGAAAGTTTATCCATCTTCGAATCGGTTTCAACTTTCTTTTGGCTTGTAACAAATATGACGTTGTAGTACTTTTATATTTGTCTTTCTTTTTCTTTTTATCACGTTTATGAAAATTTTTCCATGCTTTGTCTTCGATTTCCTTGATCGTATAAATTTAGAAATAGTTCATTTTGAAATTATTGGCACAGCTTGATATCTGGTAATATTTCATCGTGCTTGCAGAAAAGCTTTTA
Organism: Apis laboriosa; assembly: GCF_014066325.1. NCBI lineage: Eukaryota > Metazoa > Arthropoda > Insecta > Hymenoptera > Apidae > Apis > Apis laboriosa. Next base: position 2,267,675 of record NW_025223140.1, read on the forward strand.
AGATCTTCCATCAGAACTGTCAAGTTTAACTATTGAAATTTGATGGAGGGATGCATGCAAAAATTCATGAACAAAGCATCATTTTCAAATTAAATTTTTCTTCGATTCCTATTCCACACTTTCGACAATTCAAGATCCACACATCGATCCGATTATTTTCTTAGTATTAAAGATCAATTTAAAATACCAACTGGATCTCAAATACTATCTCATTACTCTCATCATCATCATCATTATTATTATAAAATTGTTGAAACAGATCTGAAAATAAAAAGTTTCACTTTCTTAAGTGTAATCTTTCTTCGAAGAAAAATCTTTTAAAAATGCAAACAAACGTAGCCAACTTCCAATTCCTTTTGATTTTCTTTCCTCGACTTCTGTCACGATTGAGTTTCAATATTCGAATGCCGTTTTCGAAAACTGGTTCGAAGAGAATCGATTATTATTAATATTATTATTATCATCGAATTTTTGTTATTTCGTCAACCTGTTACATAAACGAAATTACGTAACGAAATTACGTGGGTAGGAACGGATTTAGCTTTGAAAAGGATCAGACGAAAAATATACGGAACCTCGGGTAGATTATGCTCGTGGTGAATATGCATGCTCGTAATTTATTCGCTTTGATCTGATCACTTAATGCTTGTTGCAAAATTTTCAGTTTAAATTTAGATCTTAGATAAATACCCGTCGAAAGTGTGCGGAGAACAGTCGAAGCCAGCGTTAAGATTGATTTGCGTATTTTCGTTGTATCTCGTTGCATAAAAATAATTGGTCGAAATCGAAAAGAAGAAAAGAAAAAAAAAATTGTACATTTCTATGAACAGAATATCTCGTAAATTATTATTTAATCAAGATCTTAATAAATATTAATTATTGTAACTGTAAAAATTTTTTGTGATGAAAATTAAAACACAAAAGTCAAAGGGGAGGAGGATACGTGAAACGTAGCTTCGAGAAACGAGAGCTTTGTCAATATATCAATATATTCACTGTATATATTATAGCTGGTATATCCATTTTGACAAATGTAATGTGTTTTCAGTACAATAAATGTAATTTATGATCGTGAAACAGTTGTTGTATACGCGTTTTCATCACGCAAATGTTTCTATTTAATATTCTATTGGATCAGGAAGACGGTCATTAATATGAATATGCATTAACATTCATCGTTATAATGATCTTATAATTCGAAACACATAATTGTTCATAAATAAATAATCGTATTTGAATTTTTTCCCCGATTATAATAACCGCGTGGAGCCGTTTCTTTTTCTCGATTAAATACAAAAATTACGAGTTAAAACATAAGGTAATTTTAATATCCTATAAAATTGTTGAATTATCACAACTTCACTCGTCCTTTCAACCTTAATGATATATAAAGTATAATTTTTAAAGCATATTAACTTATTATTTACATATTTACATATATATAATATTATTATTTATTATCATTATTATTATTTAATATTTGTATTTTCTCTTTACAAACTTCACTTTGTATATTATATCCAAGCAAGGTAAACGTATTTTGCATCGTATCATTATCCTTCTATTCACCTTTCCTTTCGGCTTATGCCCAAACCTGTTTCAATTTTCAATGATTGTCAGCTATCGTATCGGTATCGAACGTTTATTCCTTCGTTGCAATTCAAACTACGTTGCGCAATCGCGCACAGGCTGAATATTAGATTGTTTCTTTCTTTCTTTTTTTCTTTCTTTCTTTTTTTTTTTTTGCACCACGTGTTCACAATATTCGCAGCGAAAGGTGTTTTATGTGTTAATGATCAAGAAAGAAAACGCAATATCTATACGTTATATTCGATTTGTTACGAGTTATTTGAAATTTATTTTATCATCTTTTCCTTAATTAAAACGTATGCTAATTATTTCGTTTCGTTTCACGTATTTTTGGACGGGATCGGTACGCTGCTTGAATGTTAAAAAATATTCATCCTTGTGTGTGGATAAATGTGTGGAAAGTTGAGTTAGAAAGCGAGGATAGGCACAGTTTTTGCGTCGACATTTTTAAAAACAACTATCGTATTAAAAATCTATCTTTCGATGTTTCGATCGTGAAAAAAAAACAATTAATTAAACGAATAATTCATGCGGAAACGCGATGTTATAAATATTCAGAAGGGTATTTTAAATAATGTTTAATATTTCATAAATATCGATCTCGACATTCGAAGAAACTTTTTCCTCCGTTCCAGCGGCGTGGTTTTAATTGGATCAAACAATTGCCTAATTATTATATTATCCTTTTAAAAACTTGATTTACAATTTCAAAATTCCTTGCGAAAATTCGTTCAAGTTAAAACACAATCGGTGTTCAAACGTCCAACTCGGATTCCACGGTTTCCTAGTCGTCCCTCCATCCGCTCGAAAGTTTGCTGAAAACGACGATCAAAGGCATTAAGGAAGTTCCGGGAAGGAAAGCGCATTTGCATACGTTGCATGCCCCAATACGCATCTTTGATTCAGTTATCCTTTTCGAGTTTAATAAAAACGTGTAAAGTGTCCTTTCTCTTTTTTCTTCTTTCCTTTCTTTCCTCGAGTAATAAATTTAGAATTAATCGAATCAATCATTTTTGTTTGTTCGAGGACGAAAAACAAATATTGTTGAAAGTATAAAATGAACGAATCTATTTTGTATAATATAATTCGTTACAAGAGTTCGATACAAGTATCGACGAAATGGAAAAGAAGATGTTAGTTTTATTTTTCAATTTGATTATCTCGATCGAATCGTTTCACCCTTTCCACAACGATTCTTCGAAAAATAAAGATGTTTTTCAAAATTTCCAAAAAATTGTAAAAATACCGATACAATTTCGAATTGAAATAATTTTATAATCGATATACATGATACGATATCACGAATATTAAATCGAAACCGTTTCATCATCATCGAACGATTTGAAACATTCCCCATTTTGTATCTAAATCGTTGGTTCAAAATTCATTTACTCCTTCAATTATCTCTATCGATCCTCGCTCCAAGATTCATTTACACCTCATAGAATAATCATGACTCGCTGAAATAATAGCCTAGAGAAAGAGCTCTTCTCGGGGAAAGGCTTTTAAACACGATGAATTTCGAAACTCGGCCAAGAATCGGGCGAAGAAAAACGAAAAAAAAAAAAAGAAAAAAGAAAAAAGGGATGAAAGCGTGGAAGCGAAGGGAAACCGAAGCCACTTTTTCACGATCGAAGTCGTCCACTTCGAGCGTGCCCTCCTCAAGGGTTCAAGCCGGCGGCTAGTTTGAATTTCAATTTAACAGGGACGACTGCGCGTTCATTTTCCTGTCCTCTCGAGGAACACTTCAATCTTTGGGGCAAGGATCAAGCCAAATAATCGAATCGAAACTACACGGTGATCAACAAAGTTCCGATTCTTTTTTTTTTTTTCGTAGTCAAAATGTATCCTCAACTCACTTTCTGAATCACTTTTGAACAATCGATTAACAAAAGATGAATGTATTTTTTCTTTTAATTCTAAAAAAGAATTTTTTGTCACGAGATATAAAATATTTGGTGTTGAATTAAGTAGTAAAAATGTATCGCTTGTTACAGAACTATTATTATTATTATTATTATTATTATAAAAATGACATTTGATTATTTATTTTGAATTTTGTTTAAATATTATCTAGAGATTCCTCAGAAATATTGTCCAAAAATTTTCGTTATAGCTTTGTTAACGAGTTATTAACAAAAAGTCTTAATAGTCACAATCACAAAGCAGATAAACTAATCAATGATACGTAAGCAATACGTGTTGAAGAAAAAAGTCTATTGAATATAACAAATATTTAAAAGAAATCATCTATCACCTTTTTCTTCCCTTTCTTTTTTTATTATATTTTCTATCTCTTATTATAGATACATATTGTCATTTATTATTTACATTTTACATTTTACATTATTCAACGTACAACACGTTCACGATTTCTCGAAAAATGATAAAATTCACATCAGAAGTTTGCGACCACCCCGTAGTTCCTTTGACTAAGAACTTTGCGACCTCGTAATCGAGAGATTATCGACGTTTCGTCCTTCCTCCCCCTCCCTCCCTCCTCGTCCCTTTGTCTACCAGTTTTTACAAAACCTGTCCACTCCAAACTCGCCTCTTTTCCTCCAGTTTCCGGGAATGGAAACTCGACGAGGTAGGGAACGCCACGACACTCAGGCTCAATTAACTCAGGAGCAAGCTGTCCGGATAGAACCGAGCCAACTTATCAATTCGGCGAACGTTTCCGCGCGGTTGAACACCGCAACCGGGTGAAATATCCAGGAATCTGGGGGCAACCGAGGGAAAAAAATCGGCGGGACAGGAGCTATTCTTTGGCCGAGACGGTTGTTGTGCGGTTAGCCGATTTCACTTCAACCCACGCGCCAATTCCGCTTGTATATAGCGGTGGTATATTGGTTGGTATTGGTTTAGTTTAGTTGAAAAGTCAAACTTTGTGGAAATAATAGATTCGAAATTGTTCCTTTCCTTACATTTCCTTCTTTTGAGCGTATAACAATTGCACGATATGTTTATTGTTATATTTATTACGCGATTTATGTGGAAGATTATGTGGAGATTATTATGTAGAGAGAGAGAGAGAGCAAGACTTTTTTTCAATGTAAAGTAAAAATACCACCACATCTAAATTCGAAATAATAATTTCTTCTTAAATTAAAATAAAATCCAAGTAATAAGTATCTCAATTAAATTTTCTTAAGTTTTATTTATTTATTACGATTTACGTGGAAGAGATTATATATATATATAGAGAGAGAGAGCAAGACTTTTTTTCAATGTAATGTAAAGTAAAAAACCACTACATCTAAATTCGAAATAATAATTTCTTCTTAAATTAAAATAAAATCCAAGTAATAAGTATCTCAATTAAATTTTCTTAAGTTTTATTTATTTATTACGATTTATGTGGAA